>NC_056058.1:0-300000 GCF_016772045.2 Ovis aries | reverse complement strand
TGTTTGCAACCCTAGACTGTAGCCTGCCAGGCTCCTCTGTCCTTGGGGTTTCCCAGGCAAGAATATTGGTGTAGGTTGCCATTTCCTTCTCCAATTTTTTTCTTTTAATCGCATGGGTGAATTATTATACATGTGTCTTCCATTTTTTTTTCTGATAAGTCAGCTATTGTTCTCACTGATGTTACCCTGTACATAAGTCAATTTTATCTCTTTGCTTTCAAAACTTTCTCACTGTCTTCAAAATTGAGCAGTTTGACTATAATGGATATAAGTGTAGATGACTTTGAATACATTCAATTTGGAATTCATTAGATGTATGGACAGTTTTTCCAACAGATTTGGAAAGTGTGGGGCCAATATCCCTTCTTTTTTTTTTTTTTTTTGCTGTCATTTTTGCTCCTCTTCCTGCATTCCCATTATACCTATGTTGATTGTGCTTTTCTGTGTCCCACAAGACTCCTAGGCTCTATTCATTTTTCTGCATTACAAACATTTTTTTTTTCAGATTGGATAATCTCTATTGGTTCATCTTCAAATGCACCAATTCTTTTCCCTGCCTGCTCAAATCTATTGTTGAGCCCCTCTGGAAAATTTTTGGTTTTCAACTCCAGGACCTCCATTTGGTTCTTTTATGTTTTATCATTTCTATCTCTTTATTGTTAGTCTCCATTAGATAGATCATTGTTATCATAATTTTCTTTGTTTAAACATGGTTTTCTCTAGTTCTTTCAAGGTATTTATACCAGCTTTTTTTGAAGTCCATTTGCTAAATCAACACCCAGGGCCTCCAAAGGTAGTTTCTATTGCTTATCTTTTTTCCTGTGTGTAGATTACACTTTCCTATTTCTTTGTATGTCTTACAGTTTTTTTTTCTGCATATAGGACATTCTAGATAATATATTGTAGCAATTCTGAATTTTGATTCCTCCAGAGCTTGTTGTTTTTGCTTTTTTCTGTTTGTTAAGTGACTCGCCTTTGAATGCTGTTTTCCCTGTAATGTGCAGTCTCTGATGTTTCTGCTCATCACGGTTTACAGTGAAAGACAAAATGCTGCTCCCTAGGATCACCAGGCAAGGATGTCTGATTATACAGCTTATATTCAATATTACACTCATGGTTTTTGCCAGCATAATAGCTCAGGATAAAGAAGTGAAAGTCATCTAGGTTGGAAAAGAAATAAATCTCTCTTTCTTCACAAACTACACGATCTTCTATGTGGAAATTGAATGAGTTAAACAAGGTTGCACTGGCTGAGTAGAAGTACATGAGCTCGTCTTCTGCAAGAATACCAAAATTGCTGCTAGCTGCTGAACAACCATTCACAGGAGGATGCTAGAACCCACCAAGAAAAAGATACCCCATGTCCAAAGAAGAGGCTGCAATAGGGGTGCAATCATGTAAAAATCAAACCCCATACCCACCAGAGACTCTTGGAAGGCAAAAACAAAACAAAACAACTTGTGTGCACCAGGACCCGGGGAAAGTAAGAGTGACTCCCACTAGAGACTGAGCCTGATTTGCCTGTGAGTGTTTGAGTGTCTTCTGTGGAGATGTGGGTCAGCAGTGGCCTGCCATGCGGAGGGGGGCACTGGCAGCATCAGTCTTGGAAGGCACAGCATGCTGGCATAAGTCCTCTTTGAAGAGGTCACCATTAGCCCTACCATAGAGCCTGGAGCTCGACCATAGAGGTGATGAGTGGGTGACCCCACAAACTGGAGAACAATTATACCAAAGAAGTTTTCACTCTACTGTGAAGGGTCTAGTCCCCAAATCAGGCTTCCCTATCTGGGGATCTGGTAAAGGCACTTCAATCCCCAGGTTTGAAGATCAGCAGGATTTGATTACAGAACTTCCACAGGACTAGGGGAAACAGACTTTTGGAAGGGATCAATGAAACCTTGGGTGCACTAGGGCCCCAGTGAAAGAAGTGACCCCAAAAGAGACTGAGCCAGACATTCCTGTGAATGCTTGGAAGTCTCCTGTGGAGGCTTGGGTTGATAATGGCCTGCCACGGAGTCAGGTCACTGGAAGCAACAGTCAATGAGAAACATGACTTGTTGGTATCAGTCCTCTTTGAGGAGGTAGCCATTCGCTGTCCCATAGAGACTGCAGACCCCAGGACTGAGCTGCTCAAGGCCAAACTACAGGAAAGGAGCACAGCCCCATCCATCAACAGAAAATTTGATTAAAGATTTACTAAGCATGACCCTGCCCACCTGAGTAAGACACAGTTTCCTTCACAGCCAGTCTCTTCTGTCAGGAAGCTTGCATAAGGTTCTTTAAAAATTTTATTTATTTATTTTTCATTGAAGGATAATTGCTTGACAGAATTTTGTGTTTTCTGCCAAACCTTAGCATGAATCAGCCATTGGTATACATATATCCCCTCCCTTTAAAAACTCTCTCCCATTTCCCTCCCCACCCCACCCCTCTAGGTTGATACAGAGCCCTTGTTTGAGTTTCCTGAGCCATACAGCAGATTCCCGATGCGTATCTATTTTACATATGATAATGCAAGTTTCCACATTACTCTTTCCATACATCTCACCCTCTCCTCCCCTCTTGCCATGTCCATAAGTCTATTCCCTATGTCTATTTCTCCACTGTTGCCCTGTAAATGAATTCTTCAGTAATATTTTTCTAGATTCTGTATATATGCGTTAGATTATGGTATTTATCTTTCCCTTTCTGACTCACTTCACTCTGTATAGTAGGTTCTAGGTTCATCCACTTCATTAGAACTGACTCAAATGCATTCATTTTTATGGCCGAGAAATATTCCATTGTATATATGTACCACAACTGCTTTGTCCATTCATTGTCAATGGACATCTAAGTTGCTTCCATGTTCTAGCTATTGTAAACAGTGCTGCAATGAACAATGGGATACATGAGTCTCTTTCAGCTTTGGTTTCCTCAGGGTATATGCTTAGGAGTGGGATTCCTGGGTCAAATTGTGATTTTATTCCTAATTTTTTAAAGGAATCTCCATACCATCTTCCATAGTGGCAGTATCAGTTTACATTCTCACCAACAGTGCAAGAGCATTCCCTTTTCTCCACAGCTTCTCCAGCATTTATTGTTTGTAGACTTTTTGATGAGTGCCATTCTGACCGGTGTGAGGTGATATCTCACTGTAGTTTTGATTTGCATTTCTCTAATAATGAGCTATGTTGAGCATCTTTTCATGTGTTTGTTAGCCATCTGTATGTCTTTGGAGAAACGTCTGTTTAGGTCTTTCCCCACTTTTTGACTGGCTTGTTTTTCTGGTATTGAGTTGTATGAGCTGTTTGTATATTTTGGAAATTAATCCTTTGTCAGTTGTTTCATTTGCTATTATTTTCTTCCATTCTGAGCGTTGACTTTTCACCTTGATTATAGTTTCCTTTGCTGTGCAAAAGCTTTTAAGTTTAATCAGGTCCTGCTTGTTTACTTCTGTTTTTATTTCCATTACTCTAGGAAGTGGGTCTAGAGGATCTTGCTTTGAGTTATGTCTTTGAGTGTTCTGCCAATGTTTTCCTCTAAGAGTTTTATAGTTTCTGGTCTTACCTGTAGGTCTTTAATCCGTTTTGAGTTTATCTTTGTGTATAGTATTAGGAAGTGTTCTAATTTCATTCTTTTACATGTAGCTGTCCAGTTTTCCAAGCATCATTTATTGAAGAGGCTGTCTTTGCCCCATTGTGTTTTCTTGCCTCTGTTGTAAAAAATAAGGCACCCATAGGTTCATGGGTTTATTTCTGGGCTTTCTAGCTTGTTCCATTGGTCTATATTTCTGCTTTTGTGCCAGTACCATACTGTCTTAATAATTGTAGCTTTGTAGTATAGTCTGAAGTAAGGAAGGTTGATTCCTCTAGCTCCATTTTGTCTATTCAGGGTCTTTTGTGTTTCCATATGAATTGTGAAATTTTTTTGTTCTAGTTTTGAAAAAAATGTCCTTGGTAATTTGATAGGGATCTCATTAAATCTGTAGATTGCATTTGGTAGTATAGTCACTTTCACAATATTGATTCTTCCTACCCAGGAACATGGAATATCTCTCCATCTGTTTACGTCATCTTTGATTTCTTTCATTCAGTTCATTTCAGTCACTCAGTCGCTCATTCGTGTCTGACTCTTTGCGACCCCATGAATCGCAGCACGCCAGGCCTCCCTGTCCATCACCAACTCCTGGAGTTCACTCAAACTCATGTCCATCAAGTCAGTGATGCCATCCAGCCATCTCATCCTCTGTCGTCCCCTTCTCCTCCTGCCCCCAATCCCTCCCAGCATCAGAGTCTTTTCCAATGAGTCAACTCTTTGCATGAGGTGGCCAAAGTACTGGAGTTTCAGCTTTAGCATCATTCCTTCCAAAGAAATCCCAGGGCTGATCTCCTTCAGAATGGACTGGTTGGATCTCCTTGCAGTCCAAGGGACTCTCAAGAGTCTTCTCCAACACCACAGTTCAAAAGCATCAATTCTTTGCTGCTCATCTTTCTTCACAGTCAAACTCTCACATCCATACATGACTACTGGAAAAACTATAGCCTTGACTAGAGGGACCTTAGTCAGCAAAGTAATGTCTCTGCTTTTGAATATACTATCTAGGTTGGTCATAACTTTCCTTCCAAGGAGTAGGCATCTTTTAATTTCATGGCTGCAGTCACCATCTGCAGTGATTTTGGAGCCCCCCAAAATAAAGTCTGACACTGTTTCCACTGTTTCTCCATCTATTTCCTATGAAATGATGGGACTGGATGCCATGATCTTCGTTTTCTGAATGTTGAGCTTTAAGCCAAATTTTTCACTCTCCTCTTTCACCTTTCATCAAGAGGCTTTTTAGTTCCTCTTCACTTTCTGCCATAAGGGTGGTGTCATCTGCATATCTGAGGTTATTGATATTTCTCCCAGAAATCTTGATTCCAGCTTGTGTTTCTCCCAGTCCAGCGTTTCTCATGATGTACTCTGCATAGAAGTTAAATAAGCAGGGTGATAATATACAGCCTTGACGTACTCCTTCTCCTATTTGGAACCAGTCTGTTGTTCCATGTCCAGTTCTAACTGTTGCTTCCTGACCTGCATACAGATTTCTTAAGAGGCAGGTCAGGTGGTCTGTATTCCCATCTCTTTCAGAACTTTCCACAGTTTCTCGTGATCCATGCAGTCAAAGGCTTTGGCATAGTCAATAAAGCAGAAATAGATGTTTTTCTGGAACTCTCTTGCTTTTTCCATGATCCAGCAGATGTTGGCAATTTGACCTCTGGTTCCTCTGCCTTTTCTAAAACCAGCTCAAACATCTGGAAGTTCATGGTTCACGTATTGCTGAAGCCTGGCTTGGAGAATTTTGAGCATTATTTTACTAGCATATGAGATGAGTGCAATTGTGCGGTCATTTGAGCATTGTTTGGCATTGCCTTTCTTTGGGATTGGAATGAAAACTAACCTTTCCCAGCCCTGTGGCCACTGCTGAGTTTTCCAAATTTACTGGCATATTGAGTACAGCACTTTCATAGCATCATCTTTCAGGATTTGAAATAGCTCAATTGGAATTCCATCACCTCCACTAGCTTTGTTCGTAGTGATGCTTTCTGAGGCCCACTTGACTTCACATTCCAGGTTGTCCGGCTTTAGATAATTGATCACACCATGGTGATTATCCGGGTCGTGAAGATCTTTTTTGTACAGTTCTTCTGTGTAGTGTCTTTCCTTGTCTCTTGTAATTGCCTCCATTTTTAAGTCTGTTTCATCTGATATGAGTACTGCTATTGTTTTTTTCTTTTGATTTCTGTTTGCATGGAATATCTTTTTCTAGCTCCTCACTTTCAGTGTGTGTTTCCACCGGTCTGAGGTGGGTTTTTTTGTAGACAATTTGTATAAGATCCTTATATAGGGATCTTGTTTTTGTATCCATTCAGCCAATCTGTGTCTTTTGGCTGGAACATTTAATCCATTTACTAACCTAGATAGTATATTCAAAAGCAGAGACATTACTTTGCTGACTAAGGTCCCTCTAGTCAAGGCTGTGGTTTTTCCTGTGGTCATGTATGGATGTGAGAGTGGGACTGTGAAGAAGGCTGAGCACCGAAGAATTGATGCGTTTGAACTGTGGTGTTGGAGAAGACTCTTGAGAGTCCCTTGGACTGCAAGGAGATCCAACCAGTCCATTCTGAAGGAGATCAGCCCTGGGATTTCTTTGGAAGGAATGATGCTAAAGCTGAAACTCCAATACTTTGGCCACCTCATGCAAAGAGTTGACTCACTGGAAAAGACTCTGATGCTGGGAGGGCTTGGGGGCAGGAGGAGAAGGGGACGACAGAGGATGAGATGGCTGGATGGCATCACTGACTTGATGGATGTGAGTCTGAGTGAACTCTGGGAGTTGGTGATGGACAGGGAGGCCTGGCGTGCTGCGATTCATGGGGTTGCAAAGAGTCGGACACGACTGAGGGACTGAACTGAACTGAACTGAAGGTAATTATTGATGTGTATAATCCTGTCACCATTTTTGTTTTGTAGGCCTTTTCCTTGCTTGTGTTTTGTGTCTAGAGAAATTTATTTAGCATTTGTTGTAAAGCTGGTTTGGTGGTGCTGAATTTTCTCAATTTTTTCTTGTCTGTAAAGCTCTTGATTTCTCTTTTGAATGTATATGGGATCCTTGCTGGATGGAGTAATCTAGGTTATTTCTAGGTTGTTTCTTTTTTATCACTTTAAGTATATTCTATCCCTCCATTCTGGCCTGTAGATTTCCTGTTGAAAGTTCAGCTGTTGACCTTACTGGGATCCCCTTATATGCTATTTGTTGCTGTACTACTTCTTTTAATATTTGTTAATTGTGTTTAACTTTTTTAGTTTGTTTAATATGTGCCTTGGTGTATTTCTCCTTGGGTTTATCTTATATGGCACTTCTGGGCTTCCTGAACTTGGGTGGCTTTTCCTTTCCAATGTTGGGGAAGTTGTGTTTTTTTTTTTTTTTAACTATAATCTACTCAAATATTTCCTCATACCCTTTCCTTTGCTTTCTGCTGGGACATTTATGAGTCTCATGTTATGCTTAATGTTGTCCCAGAGGTCTCTGAGACTCTTCTCATTTCCTTTTATTCTTTTTAAAAATTCTGCTCTGCTTCTGTTATTTACACCATTCTATGTTGCTGCTCATTTGTCCATTCTTCTGCCTCAGTTACTCTGATATTGGTTCCTTCTAGTGTATTTTTAATCTGTTATTTTGTTGTTCATCGATGATTGTTCATTCTTTAATTCTTCTAGATCCTTGTTAAACATCTCTAGTATCTTCATTTGTGCCTCCAGTCTATTTATCTGTGCTTCCATTTTATTTTTAAGTTTTTGGATCATCTTTACTATTACTATTCTGAATTTTTTTCATGTAGACTGCCTATTTCCTTTTTATTTGTTTGGTCTTGTTTGTTTTTTACCATGTTTCTTCATCTGCTGCATGTTTCTCTGTCTTTTAATTTTGTTTAATTTACTGTGTTTGGGATCTCATTTCTTCAGGCTGGAAGATCATATTTCTTCCTAATTGTGGAGTCTGTCCCCCATAGGTGTGGTTGGGCCAGTACTTCATGAAAGTTTCCTGTTTGGTGGGATTTGTGCCTGTATTTTGAAGGATGGAGCTGGATCTCATCTCTCTGAAGGGAAGTGCTGTACACAGTAGTGTGTTTTGGGGTGTCTATGGGCTTGGTATGGCCTGCCTGCTAATGTATAGGGTTAGTTTCTGTTTTGCTGAAGTATGGTGTGGGGTACCCAGCACTGGAATTTGCTGAACTTTGGGTGTGGCTTAATCTTGGTGTTGAGATGGAGGTCTTTGGGAGAGCTCTTATCAATTAATGGCCAGTGGTGTCAGGAGTTCTCTTGTGGTTCAAAGTCATGGGCTTGGGTTTCCCGCCTCAGGTTCAGGCCTTACTCCTTACTGTAGCACCAAGACCTCACAAGCCATGCAGCACAGAAGACAAAACCCCAAGACTCTTAGTGAAAGCAACACTCAACAGTCCAGAATACCCAGAGAGACTCACACCAAAGTCCTCCAATATTTCTAGGAATGTCTCTGGACCTGTAGTGGGCAGTATAGGTTCCACTCAGCCTTGTATCTGGCCTTACTCCAGCTTGTACTTGCTCCCAAATTCCACAGTTGCCCCTATGTCTATGCTGCTGCTGCTGCTGCTAAGTCGCTCAGTTGTGTCTGACTCTGTGCCACCCCATAGACGGCAGCCCACCAGGCTCCCCCATCCCTGGGATTCTCCAGGCAAGAACACTGTAGTGGGTTGCCATTTCCTTCTCCAACGCATGAAAGTGAAAAGTGAAAGTGAAGTCACTCAGTCGTGTCCAACTCTTAGCGACCTCATGGACTGCAGCCTACCAGGCTCCTCTGCCCATGGGATTTTCCAGGCAAGAGTACTGGAATGGGGTGACATTGCCTTCTCTGGCCCCTATGTCTATAGTCTCAGGCTAAATGTAGCTATTTAATTCAATGCACCTGTGACTGCTGGAGCCCATTCCCTTTCTATTCTTTGGTCACACAGCCCCGGGTGTTCTGCTTTGGTTTTGGGCCCTGCTCTGCTTATATAGGAGAAGGCAATGGCACCCCACTCCAGTACTCTTGCTTGGAAAATCCCATGGATGGAGGAGCCTGGTAGGCTGCAGTCTATGGGGTCGCTAAGAGTTGGACATGACTGAGTGACTTCACTTTCACTTTTCACTTTCATGCATTGGAGAAGGACATGGCAACCCACTCCAGTGTTCTTGCCTGGAGAATCCCAAGGATGGGGGAGCCTGGTGGGCTGTCGTCTATGGGGTCGCACAGAGTTGGACACGACTGAAGTGACTTAGTAGTAGCTGCTTATATATCACCCTCTGGTGATTGTCTTCTGCCAAGTCATGAGCTGGCGAAGGCAGAGGCTTATTAAGGCTCGCTTTCTCAGTTGGGCTGCGTAAAGACAGGGGTAGAGAAAGGGGTATTACTGCCACAGTTGGGACATTCTGGAGAATGCCTGCACCAAGTAAAGACCTGCCAGCTGTTGTTACTGCCTGAGCAGGTTGTGTGCTCTCCCAGAGGAATTGGCTCCAGTTGTGGGTCCCTAGGAAGAGTGAAGCTGCTTAGACTCCAAGCAAGATATGGGCAGTAACCTGTGTGCTCACAGCCTGGAGGTAGTTGTCATCTCTGGGGTCCTGACTGCATCTGTGGCATTTTGTCTACTGCTTCGGGCAGTTTCCCTGGCTTTGGCAATAATTGTGGCTTGTTTCCTCTTCTGGGGTTGTAAACTGCAGTTGAGGCTAATTCTGCCTGCTGGGAGTCTAACCAGTTTTGCAGGTTTTGTAGACTACCAGTAGGCACTGTGAATGTGGAGAATTAGTATATCCCAGGTAACAAGACCTCTTGCTACTCTGGGATGCTGCCCTTTACTCTTTCAGCTGTTTCACTGCCCACCCCTCCCCACCTCCCCCATATTATCCTCATAGCAGCCAACCCTGTTCCTCTCCCTGTGGTCTGAACCTATGCCTGAGCCTCAAAACCCAGTCCCCACAATCTGCTGTGGATGGAGGTATGCTAGCCACTTCTCAGCTGGGAAGTGTTTCTTGGCAAAGAACACCATAGTGTGTTCTCTGTTTCGCCTTCTGAGTACCCATCATTGCACTCCCCTCTGAGGTTCCAAAGCTCCACCTGGCCAGGCCTGTGCGGAGGTTTCCAAGTGTGTGGAAACTTTTCCTCCTTCATGATTCCCTCCCTGGGTCACAGTCCTCATTCTGAAATCATGTCTACTTTTTAATCTTGATCTTTTGCCCTACCTCATTGTAAGCAGATTGGATTGCCTTTTTGGATGTTCAGGGTCATCTACTAGCATTCAAAAGTTGTTTTGTAGAAGTTGTTCCATTTCAGATGACTTTTCAATCAGTTTGTGGGGAGGAAGGGGATCACTTTGTCTTAATGGAAAATTCTTAAAGAGATGGGAATACCAGACCACCGTACCTGCCTCCTGAGAAATCTGTATGCAGGTCAAGAAGCAACAGTTAGAACCGGACATGGAACAACAGACTGGTTCAAAATTGGAAGAGGAGTATGTCAAGGCTGTATATTGTCACCCTGCTTATTTAACTTACATACAGAGTATATCATGCAAAATGCTGGGCTGGATGAAGTACAAGCTGGAATTAAGGTTATTGGGTCAAATATCAACAGCCTCAGATATGCAGATGATACCACCTAATGGTGTAAAGCAAAGAGGAACTAAAGAGCCTCTTGATGTGCATGAAAGAGGTGAATAAAAAAGTGGTTTAAAACTCAACATTCAAAAAACTAAGATAATGGCAACTGGTCCCATCACTTCAAGGCAAATAGATGGGGAAACAATGGAAACAGTGACAGGCTTTATTCCCTTGGACTCCAAAATCACTGTGGATGGCAACAGCTGCCATGAAATTAAATGACACTTGATCCTTCAAAGAAGAGCTATGACAGACTTGGACAGTGTATTTAAAAGCAGAGCCATCACTTTGCTGACAAAAGTCTATATAGTCAAAGTTATGGTTTTTCCAGTAGTCATGTATGGATATGAGTGCTGGACCATAAAGAAGGCTGAGAACCAAAGAACTTATGCTTTTGAATTGTGATGCTGGAGAAAGCTCTTGAGAGTCCCTTGGACTGCAAGGAGATCAAACTATTCAATCCTAAAGGAAATCAACACTGAATATTCACTCGAAGGACAGATGCTGAAACTTCAGCTCCAAGTTGAAGTTCTAATCAGGCCACCTGATGCAAAGAGCTGACTCACTGAAAAAGACCCTGATGCTGAGAAAGAATGAGGGCAGAAGAAGAAGGGGGCAACAGAGGATTAGATGGTCAGATGGTATCACCAACTCAATAGACATGAGTTTGAGCAAACTCCATGAGATGGTGAAGGACAGGGAAGCCAGGTGTGCTGGAGTCCATGGGGTCACAAATAGTCAGACACAACTTAGTGTGACTGAACAACAACAATGACAAACCTATAGATAGCATCATAATCAACAGTGAAAAGCTGAAAGGGTTCCCTTTAATATCAGGAACAAGACAAAGATATCTACTCTTGATACTTTTATTCAATGTAGTTTTGGAAGTCCTAACTACAGAAACCAGAGAAGGAAAAGAAGTAAAGGGACTCCAAATTGGAAAAGAGGTTAAACTGTCACAGTTTGCATATAAGAAGATCTGAAAGATGCTACCAGAAAACTACTGGAACTCATTAAAGAATTTGGTAAAGTCACAGGTTACAAAATTAATACAGAGAAATCTGCTGCATTTCAATACACTAACAATGAAAGATCAGAACGAGAAATTCAAGAAGAAATTCCATTTATGATTGCATCAGAAAGAATAAAATACCTAGGAATAAATCTACCTCAGGAGACAAAAGACCTGTACTCCAAAAACTACAAGATGCTGATGAAAGAAACCAAAGAAGACATAAACAAATGGAAAGATATACCATGTTCACAGATTGGAAGAATCAGTATTGTCGAAATGACGATACTACCCAAGGCAGTCTAGAGAGTCAATGCAATCCCTGTCAAATTATAATGGCATTTTTCACAGAACTAGAACAAAAATCTCAACATTTGTATGGAGACACAAAAGACCTGAATAGCCAAAGCAATAAATAGAGCTCAAGGAATCAGCCATCCTGGCTTCAGACTATACTACAAAGCTACAGTAATCAAAACAGCATGGTATTGGCACAAAAATAGAAATATAGATCAATGTTGCAGGATAAAAAACTTTGAAATAAGCCCATGCACCTATGGCAGATTAATCTATGACACCAATGACAAAGGTGGCAAGACTACACAATGTTGGAAAGATAGTCTCTTCAACAAATGGTGCTGGGAAAACTGGACAGCTACCTGTAAAAAATGAAATTAGATCATTCTTTAACTCCAAACACAAAAATAAGCTCAAAATGGATTAAAGACCTAAATGTGAGACCAGATACTATAAATTTCCTCAAGAAAAATATGGGCAGAACACTCTCTGACATAAATCACAGCATCATTTTTTCGATCTGTCTTCCAGAATACTGGAGAATAAAACAAAAATAAACAAATGGGACCTACTTAAACTTAAAAGTTGTTGCATAGCAAAAGAAACAATAAACAAAATGAAAAGACCACCTAGAGATTGGGAGAAAATATTTGCAAATGATGTGACTGATAAGGGATTAGTCTCCAAAATTTACAAACAGCTCATGATGCTTAATGGCATCAAAACAAACCAATACAATATTGTAAAGTAAAAAAAAAAAAAAACTAAAAAAAAGCTAAAAATATAAACAAATAAAATGAAAACAAACAAACAAACAAACCCACTCACAAAATGGGCATAAGACCTAAATAGATATTTCCTCCAAAGAAGACATACAGAAGGGCCAATAGACATGAAAAGATGTTCAACATCTCTAAGTATTAGAGAAATGAAAGTCAAGACTACAATGAAATATCACCTCATGCAAGCCAGAATGGTTATCAACGAAAAACTCACAAAGAATAAATGCTGGAGAGAAGGTAACTCTCCTGTGCTGTTGGTGGGAATGTAAATTGATATAGCCACTATGGAGAACAGTATGGAGGTTCCTCATAAAGCTAAAAGTAGAGCTACCATATGACCCTGAAATCCCACTCTTGGACATATATCCAGAGAAAAAGCATGATCCAAAAGGATGCATACATCCCAATGTTCATTGCAGTACTGTTTACAATAGCCAAGACATGGAAGCAACCTAAATGTCCATTGACAGAGGAATGGATAAAGGAATGGATAAAGATCCCATTGTACATACACATAATGGAATATTACTCAGACATTGTAGAGAATGAAATAATGCCATTTGCAGCAATGTGAATGGACCTGGAGCTTATCATACTGAGTGAAGTAAGTCAAAGAAGGAGAAATATTGTATGACTTCCTTTATATGCAAAATCTAAAATGACATGATACAGATGAACTTACAAAACAGAGAGAGACTCACAGACTTAGAGAACGAATTAATGGTTGCTGGGAGGAAGGGATAATTAGAGACTGGGATGAACATTACACACTGCTATATTTAAAATGGATAACCAACAAAGAGCTAGTGTATAGCATATGAAACCCTCTGCTCAATGTTATGTAGCAGTCCGAATGGGAGGGGAGTTTGGGGAGAATATATATGTATGGCTGAGTCCCTTAGCTATTCATCTGAAATGATCACAACCTTGTTAATAGGCTACACCCCAATACAAAATACAAAGTTAAAAAAATTAATGGTTGAAAAATTCCTTTAGAAAATTTTTATTGGATAACAAATTTTAATGTGTCTATTATTAAGATTTATTTCTTTAACTGAGGAATGGATTACCTTCAAATACCTGGAATAATTCCATTCATATTGTGGTAGTATATCCAACCATCATGACATTTTCTCTTATTTCATTTTTAAAAGGACTTTGAAGCACAGCAGACAGATAAAAAACATTGGGAGATTGTCAATATTGTTTATTTTTTTTTTTTTTTTGCATAAAGATGAAAGTCAAACTCCTGAATTTTATAACCCACTAGAATATTTAGTTAAACTATAGCCCTTTGGATGCTGGTTACACAAAATCATACTTCCCTTCTCTGCTTGCTGAGCACAGCACTGACTGGAATAACTCCTTTGAACAACTACCTGGTCTAGTAAAATGTCAAGCATCATTCACTAAGTGATGATAATCCAAAATAAGGCAAAATGATTTCAAAATAAAACAAAAAACAACCAAATCAAAGTGAGTGTAGCTATGAAAACATCAAAGATTTTTAAATAGCCTGAGTATTCTAATGTATTCACCTTTCAACTAATACTAACTGCAGTCAGAATACTTACAGAGAGCCAAATTCTGGGTTCTAATTTGAATTGCCAGGTCCCTTCTCCCATCCATAGACACAGACTTACTGAAAAGGAATGACACAAAGCCCTGCAGCATTTGCTGAGGGGCAGAAAGCAAAGATTAGGGTCATGGCAAAGTACGACCTTCAAAATTCAAGTTTAAGTCCCAGATAACACTGCTCCTGGGTATAGAGCTGTCTAAAAAGATACCAATTCTCTACTTCTGGTCATTGTAAACTGTTTTGGAAACCTTACTTTCCAGGGGAGGAGGATGGGGTGGGGTATCAGAAAAGTAAGATTCACGGGAAAGGATACAGGATGGGGAGCATCCACTCTGGCTTCCCGCGTCCAGCTGGTTCCCTCCTGCTGTCTTGGACACCTGGGTGGCTATGCCCCCAGGATCTCGGTGGCACGGGGTTAGAACGGCTTTCCCCTAGAGTATCCGGTGCTGACCCCGGAGATGCAGCATAGAGTGGGCGCTGCTGAGCCCGGAGCCATTAGGTTTGGGGAACACTGCCAGTCACCTTCCCGCGACGGAGCTGGAGCCTGGTTGCGGGAAGTGCGGCTGCGCCCAGGGAGCCGGTACTCCAGGCGCCAACACCTGCGCCCCGCAGACACCTGCGCCCCGCGGACACCTACGCCGCATCCGGCAGGAAGCACCCGGGTGCGCTTACCCCTCCCTCGTGCAGGCCTAGCGTCCTCTTTCTTCGCTCACGCGTTCCAACGACGCGTCACAGGCACCACCCAACAGTAAGCGCTTTGCCTGGCACCCCTTAGGCAGCTAACGGAAATCTCTCTGAGCCACTAGACTCCATTTGAGGGTGCCGACAGTGCAGAATTGCGCCTCATGGGCTGTTACCTTAGCCGGCCTCGCCCTCGCCCGTGGTCACCTGCTCTGCCGGGCGGGGACCAGCCAGAGAGCCCCGAGTGCCTCGGGCCCGCGCACACCGCCAGCCGTGTTCCCCCAGCTTGCCGGGTTCACTCGGGGGCCCCAACTCTGGACCTGGCTCGAAGGCTGTCCTTTGAGGGTCTCATGGCTTCACCCCGTCGTCGTCTGTACCGTCGCGGGTTTGTCCTAGTCCATCGGCGGCAATATTCAATCCAGCAAGCCCGGTGTTTATTTTGGGGGTTTTTTTCCTCTGTGCCCCGGAGTGGCCATCAGAAGCCATTGCCGTCTGCTTGCAGTTCCAACATGTTCCACACCTCAGTAATCCTGAGGATGGCATCCGCAAAGGGCAAACTGACGCTCCGTTTGCCTCTGAAGCAGACAGTCATCTGTACATGGTCTTCATTTTCTGTTCACCTCCCAAACCTTTGTGTAAAGGAGATTCTGGTGAGGGCCCTAGAAGAGAGTGGTCAACTGAGAGGAAAGGAAGAGAAGGACCTGACAGCCTTGGCTGAGAGCAGAAAGGGGCTAGCAAAGCAAAAGAAAGGGCACTCAGCCCAGGAGAGTCAGGATAAACAGAGAAGGGGCTCGAATCCAGGTGGGAATGCACAGTCCGCGTTTAGACGCCTCATGATCAACGGGGTCCTCTCTTCCTTTGTGCCCAGGCCTGGACCTCTGGTTCTCTGTTCCAAGAGCTCGGAAGATATCCTGATTAGGAAATCCCAGACCTATTTTTTGAGTTCACGCAGCAAACGAAATGCCATCACCAGTTCATACAGCTCCACAAGAGGTTTCCCACAGCTCCAGAGGAGTGGTCCAGGTGCAGCCAGACTCCTGGGCCCAGAGTCATCGCATCTTCATGAGCTCTCAGAGAAAACCAGCGAGGAAGGCCATCGGCCTAACCCTTCAGCCTCAATGGAACCTCAGAGGAAGATCGAGGATGAAAAATTTGCAGATGGCCACTTAAGAAAGAAACAAAACTTAAATTGGTCACAGTCATCCGACAGTTCCAGGCCCCGCAAACGCAAGATTCCTCTGCTGCTACCCACCAGGAGAAATGGCCCACTGATCCTTCCCCCACCCCTCCAGATAGGTTATCCAGTCACTGCTGAAGACCTTGACCTAGAGAAGAGAGCTGCAATCCAGTGGATTAACAACGTCTTGGAGGGGTAAGACTGAAACCATCTAGTCTGCAGAACCCCTCAGCCTTCTATTCTGCCAGCTCCCAGCTCTAATTCACAGTGGAGGAGCTTCTGGAAGATATAGAGCTTCCCAGGCCCAGTGGCCTTCTTTTAGTTGGTTGGAGTAGCCATCTCTATGAGATATTTTGTCTGGGTTTTCCCTGTTTGTCTTGCTCCACTTGGCTTAAAAAATTGGTTCCATTTTCCTGGCCCACCAGGGCCTGTTCCCCAGTACTTTGCTGCTTGGCCCCTCAGTGGTTCCTTGGAGAAGCAGTGCAAGACCATCAGAGTCCAGCTTTGCTCTTGAGGGAACCCAGAGTGCTGCTCCTGTGAGCCCACTTCCCTACCAAGTCAGTTCTCTCCAGAGAGACAACATAACATTCTTATCATCTTTCTGTCAGAAGTGCACCTGGAACTTGGGCAGCTGGAGGTTGTTAGTCTGGCCTGACCCAGTGGTCAGCATCCTTGCAGCAGCAGAGGGAAGCTTTGAACCAGTTTCCCTCCAGGCAGGAGCAAGCAGGATGCCCACTGCTGCAATCGCTGCCTTTTCCTGCCTTCCCCATTTTCTTAACTGGGGCCTGGTTCATCTTTCTTAAAATCTCTATATTCTCTCTCTGAACATTTGGTACCACATAGATACTCAGTTGATGAACAAAGTCATATATGTTGCATACATATAGTCACATGTATTTATACATGTCATTTATATATTAATATAGTCATATAATATATATTATGTGTATGTGAGGTGAAAGTCAGTCATGTTCGACTCTTTGTGACCCCCATGGACTATAGAGTCCATGAAATTCTCTAGGCCAGAATACTGGAGTGGGTAGCCTTTCCCTTCTCCAGGGGATCTTCCCAACCCAGGGATCAAACCCAGGTCTCCTGCATTGCAGGCAGATTCTTTAGCAGCTGAGCCACAAGGGAAGCCTGTATTATGTGTACATGTATATACATATGTATATATTATATATAACTTATGAGAATACATAGTTCATATACATCATATATTAAATATGTATAATATATATGTATATTGTTTAGTCCCTCTGTCCTGTCTGACTCTTTCGTGACACCACAGACTGTAGGCTGCCAGGCTCAATCTGTCCATGGGATTTTCCAGGCAAGAACACTGGAGTGGCTTGCCATTTCCTTCTCCATATATGTATATATGTATGTATAATATTAGTATATGATTATATTCATAATAATCAATACTTAATATAGGTAATGTTACATACTCATATGTAATATGTGTTAATATGACCATGTACATTACATATGTGTTTATAACATATATGTATGTGTTTAATACATTATGTATAGAATACATGTGAATTACATTACATATAATAGTATGTATTGAATACATATATGATCTTTGCTAATTTATCAAGTATTCCTGCCTGTGCTTTTTGAATTCACAGTGAAGGAAGAAGTGACTAGCATGAGTGGCCAGACTTTTAACTCTAGGTTTTCTGTGGCCCAGTCAGAAAAGCTGGAACCACTTTATGTCTCTAGATGCTGAGTCCTGATTTCTATGTTTTGAAAAGGCACTTGCCTTTTTTCTCTCTGCTTGTCATCTGCCCACTTGACTTAACTATGGGTTGGATCATGCCTAGTGTATGTTAAGAAGTTACTTGTGACAACTTTAGTTTTTAAAAAAGAATTGAATTTGATATAATTTTAGACTTACAAGAATAGTAGAGAGAATCCCCAACTAGTCTTCACTGAACTTCTCCTAATGTTAATATCTTACAGAACAGTTGTTGAAACCAGGAAATTAACATTGTTGCAATGCTATTAGCTAAACTTCAGACTTTAAACATATTTCCTCATTTTTCCAGTAAAATTTTCTTCCTGTGCCAGTATAATCTCACATTTCATTTAGTTGCCATGTCTCCTTAGTTTCCTCCAAACTGTGACCATTACTCTATCTTAATGTCTTCTGTGACCTTTATACATTTGTAGAGTACCAGTTAAGTATTTTGTAGAATTTTCCTCAATTTGGATTTGTCTGCTGTTTTATCATGAGTGTACATTGAGGTTTTGAATTTTTAAGAGAAAATCACACGCTTGTGATGTCTCATCCTCAGCACATGGGAAATGTTAATCTTGATCACAATTAAAGTGGTGTCTGGCCAGGGTCCTCCTCTGAATAGCTACTATTTCTCTCTAGTACATATTTAGGAGGGTCTTACGTTGATGTGACACAAAAATCCTGTTTATCCTTAAACTTTCACCACTAATTTTGCCATCATCAGTGGATCTTGCCTGAAGCAATTATCATTGTGGTGTTCCATGGTGATTTTATATCTTTCTTGTTCTACATTTGATTAGAATTATTCTCTGAGGCAGAGTTCTCTGCATTTATATATTCAGTCACTTATATCTGTATGGTCTCATCAATATTTCTTTTATTATTTGGGCTATGTCTAATATGATCACTGTTGATTTTATTGCTCACATTGTTCCAGATTTGATCATTATGAGTTCTTTCAGATTATCTCCTGAGTCCTTTAAAATGCCTGCATCTTCCTCCCCACTTGTCTCAAGGATTCCTTTACCTTTTAGCCCCATAAGGTATTCCAGAATTATCTTATATTTTACCTGCCCCAGTTCTGGAGTCAACCACTCTTCTAAGAAGCTTTGGTTCATTTTATTGGAGAAGAAATTAAAAAAAAACCTGGGGGTTCAGGTGTTGTTATGGCTACTAGGGAATCTTTGCTTCTAAGTCCTCTCAACAGACAGAATTGGAAATGTATGTTCCCATTTATACACTTGTATCTATTTCTGTATGCTGTGTGTGTACACGTGTGTGTGTGCAAAAGAGATAATACTGATACCTCTAACTAATGTAGTGCACAGTCAGGGTTCATCTTAGAAATGTTCCTCTTTGCTTATGTGTAACTTCTTCAACAGTTTCTCCAGAGAAATCTGGTCTAATTATAACTTTAATTACTTATTTGTTCAATCCAGAATGCACATAGTTTCACAATTGGCAGCCCTGTGAGCAGCTCAGCAAAGTGTTCATGTACAATTCTTTCTGTATATAGCCTTGCAGCATCCAGGCCAACATTGCTTTTAAAAACTACCTGGTTTAGCTTCTTTCAGCAACTGTGCAGCGAGGTTATGTGTACGACATTTAGATTCACTTGTCATTGTCTACATTCCATTTTGGGCTCCTGCAACAACCTGGTTGATTTTAATTTTCAAAGTGAACTCAAGTCATTGTGGTATAAAATTTGTTTACATTTTTTGAGTATTTTTGTGTCTGTATTCATGAGTGATGCTGATCTTAAATTTTCTTTTCTTGTGATGTCTTTATCTGATTTTGGTATCAAAAAATACTGCCCATACAGAGTGAGTTGGGAAGGCTTCCTCCCTCTACTTACAGAAAGGGTGGTACAATTTTTTCTTAAAATATTTGGGAGGATTAACCAATGAAGCCATTTGGGCACAGGTTTTTATTTTTGGGAAAATTTTCGATTATTAATTCAATCTCTTGTTATAGGTCTAAGGTTTTCTAATTCTTCTTGAGTCAGTTTCAGTAAACTGGTCACTTTCTGGAGACTTTGCCTACTTCATCTAAGTTGTATAATTTATTGGCATGAAATTGTGCTATTTTCTTATAATTCTAATATCTCTAATGTAGGAGAGGATATCCTTTCTTGAATTCCTAATTTTGTTAATCATTGTCTTCTCTCTGTATCTCTTTCTCTCTTATTCTTGCCCTTTCTCTCTTTCACTGTGGCTAAAAATTTATAAATTGTGTTGATTTTTTTAAAAGTCAGTTTTTGTGCTTTTCATTTTGTCTATTTTGCTGTTTTCTATTTCTATTTTAGGCTCTAATCTTTACTATTTCTTTCATTCTTCTTCCTTTAGGTTTGATTTTCTCTTCTTTTACTATTTCTTAAATTGAAAGACTAGGGTATGGATTTGAAAGTTCTCTCTAATAAACTTTTAAATGATGTAATTGATATAACATGCACAGAGGAGCCTGGCAGGCTACAGTTTATGGGGTCGCAAAGAGTAGGACACAACTGAGCAGGTAACACTTTATTTTCACTTATATAAATTTAAGGTATAAACCTAATGTTGATTTGATACATTTATGTATAGTAATATGATTCCCATTGTAATGATAATTAACACTTCCTTCATGTTGTATAACTATCATTTCTTTCTAGTGGTTGGAATTATTAAGATCTGTCTCTTGTCAAGTATGATTACAATAATACAATATTATTGTCAGTATTCACTATACTGTGCATTAGAATTGTAGAAATTACTGGCTTCTTGTTGCAAATTTGTACCCTTAAATAGCATCTCTCCTATCTCACCATCCCCTAGCTTTTGGTAACCACTATTTTAGTCTGGTTTTATGACTTTGGCCTTTTAAGATTACACATATAAGTGATATCATATAGTATTTGTCTTTTCTTGTCTGACTTATTACTTAGCATAATGTCCTCAAGGTCCATCCATGTTGTTGCAAAGGTGTACTTCTTACTCATGACTAAAAAATGTCCCCTTATGTATATACCACATCGTCCTTATCCATTCCTCCTGCAATGGGCATGTGGATTGTTTCCATATCTTGGCTATTATGAATTATACTATAATAAATATCAGAGTAAAGACATCTCTTTGAATCTTGTTTTCATTTCCTTTGAGTACATACCCAGATGTAGCTCTATTTTTATTTTTTTTGGAGAACCTTCATACTGTTTTCCATAATGCATGATCTAGTTTACAATTCCACCACCAGTATACAAAGATTCTTTTTTCCCCATATCCTAGACCAATACTTGTTATCTCTTGTCTTTTTCATTGAAGTATAGTTGATTTATAATGCTATATTAGTTTCAACTGTTCAAAATTGGGAAAGGGGTACATCAAAGCTGTATATTGTCACCTTGTTTATTTAACTTACATGCAGAGTTCATCATGTGAAATGCCAGGCTAGATGAAGCACAAGCTGGAATCAGGATTGCCAGGAGAAATATCAATAACCACAGATATGAAGATGACACCACCATTATGGCAGAGAGTGAAGAGGAGCTTAAGAGCCTCTTGATGAAGGTGAAAACGGAGAGTGAAAAAGCTGGCTTAAAGCTCAACATTCAAAAAGCTAAGATCAGGGTATCTGGTCCCATCACTTCATGGCAAATAGCTAGAGAAAAAAAGGAAACAGTGACAGACTTAATTTTCTTGGGCTCCAGAATCACTGTGGATGGTGACTGCAGCCATGAAATTAAAAGATGCTTGCTCCTTGAAAGAAAAGCTATGACAAACCTAGACAGCATATTAAAAAAGAGAGAAATCACTTTGCTGACAAAAGTCAAAGCTATGGTTTTTCTAGTAGTCATGTGTGGATGTGAGAGATGGACCATAAAGAAGCCTGAGTGCCAAAGAATTGATGCTTTTGGACTGTGGTGCTGGAGAAGACCACTCTTGAGAGTCCCTTGGACAGCAAGGATATCAAACTACTCAATCTTAAGGGAAATCAACCCTGAATATCAATTGGAAGGACTGATGCTAAAGCTGAAGCTCCAATACTTTGGCCACCTGATGTGAAGAACCGACTCATTGGAAAAGACCGTGATGCTGGGAAAGATTGAAGGCAGGAGGAGAAGGGGGCAACAGAGGATGAGATGGTTCGATCACATCAACAACTCAGTGGATATGAGTTGAGCAAACTCTATGAGATGTTGAAGGACAGGGAGGCCTGGCCTGTTATAGTCTGTGGGGTTGCAATGAGTCAGACAAGACTGAGCAACAAAGTTTCAAGTGTACAATATAGTGATTCAGTATTTTCAGATTATGCTCTATTTAAATTATTGGTTATATTCTATGTACATCCTTTATTCCATTATATCCTTGTCAGACATGACTTAGCAATTGAACAGCAACCTAGTATTGATAGTTTGTATCTCTTAATTCCTTTTCCTTATGCCCCTCCTCCCAACACTCTCCCCACTGGAGAGACAAAGTATTTATACCAATAGTTTGTCCACTCTATGTCTGTTTTCATTTTGTTATATTTATTTGTTTAATTTTTTAAGTTCTACATTTAAGTTAAACATATAGTATTTGTCTTTCTGTCTTACTTCACTAATCATAACACTCTCCAGGTACATCAATGTTGTACAAATGGAAAAATTTTATTCTTTTTATGTGTGTATCTTGTTGGTCTTTTCATCTGTTGATGGACACTTAGAGTACTTCCATATCTTAGCTATTGTAAATATGATGTTATGAACTTTGGGGTGCACATATCTTTTCAAAGTAGTGTTTTTGTTTTGGATATATACCCAGGAGTGGAAATATTGGATCATATGGTCATTCTATTTTTAATTTTTTGAGGAACCTCCATACAGTTTTCCATGGTGGTTTACCAATTTAAATTCTCTCCAAAGTGGGCTAGCATTTCCTATTTTCCACATCTTTACCTATATTGTTTGTTAAAATTTTTGATGATAGCATTTCTGACAGATAAGAGATGATGAGTCATTGTGGTTTTGATTTGCATTTCCATAATGATTGGTGATGTTGAGCATCTTTTCATGTGCCAATTTGCTATCTGTATGCCTTCTTTGGAAAATGCCTATTCAGGTCTTCTGTTCATTTTTAAAGTTTGTTATTTAAAATTTTTTTGTTATTTTAAGTATTAACCACTTATCAGACATATCATTTGGAAATATCTTCTCCCATTCAATAGTTTGTCTATGCTGTATGGTGGGTTACTTCACTGTGCAAAAACTTTTAACTTGAATTAGAATCCATTTGTTTATTTTTGCTTTTGTTTCCCTTGCCTGAGGAGGCAGATCTAATAAATACTGCTAAGATTTATGTCAAAGAGTGTACTGCCTATGTTTTCTTCTAGGAGTTTTATGATTTCTGATCTGAAGTTTAGGTCTTGAATCCATTTTGAGTTTCCTTTTGTATGTGATGTGAGAAAATGTTCTAATTTTATTCTTCTACATGTAGCTGTTCAGTTTTCCTAGCACCACTTATTGAAGAGACTTCTTCCCATTGTATGTTTTTGCCTCCTTTGTTGTAGATCAGTTGACCATAGTTCATGACTTTATTTTTGGGCTTTCTATTGTTCAACTGATCTATGTGTTCTTTTGGTGCCAGTACCATACAGTTTTGATTACTATGGCTTTGGAATATAGTCTGAAGTTAGAGCGTGTGATTCCTGAAGCTCCATAGCATTGGCTATTTGGGGTCTTTTGTGTTTTTCATACAAATTTTAGGACTATTTGTTTTAGTTCTGTGAAAAATGTCATGAGGGTTTTCTTTTTTTAAAAATAGGGATTGCAGTTGATGTGTAGATTGCTTTGAGTAGTGTGGCCATTTCAACAATAGTAACTCCTCCAACCCATGAATATGGATATCTGTCCACTTATTTGTATCATCTTCAATTTACTTCATCAATGCCGCCTAAGGTCTGCCTAGTCAAGGCTATGGTTTTTCCAGTAGTCATGTATGGATGTGAGAGTTGGACTGTGAAGAAGGCTGAGCACCAAAGAATTGATGCTTTTGAACTGTGGTGTTGGAGAAGACTCTTGAGAATCCCTTGGACTGCAAGGAGATCCAACCAGTCCATTCTGAAGGAGATCAACCCCGGGATTTCTTTGGAAGGAATGACGCTAAAGCTGAAACTCCAGTACTTTGGCCACCTCATGCGAAGAGTTGACTCACTGGAAAAGACTCTGATGCTGGGAGGGCTTGGGGGCAGGAGGAGAAGGGGATGACAGAGGATGAGATGGCTGGATGGCATCACTGACTCGATGGACGTGAGTCTGAGTGAACTCCGTGAGTTGGTGATGGACAGGGAGGCCTGGCACGCTGCGATTCATGGGGTCACAAAGAATTGGACACGACTGAGCGACTGAACTGAACTGGACTTCATCAATGATTTATAGTTTTCTAAGTATAGGTCTTTCATTTCCTTGGCCAAGTTCATTCCTATGTATTTTATTCCTTTTGATGCAACTGTAATTGTTTTTTTTTGTTTTGTTTTGTTTTGTTTGGTTTTCTCTTTCTGATACTTTGTTATCAGTGTATAGATAAACAATTGATATCTATATATTAATCATGTAACCTGGAATTTTGCTGAATTATTTTTTAGTTCTGATAGTATTTTGGTGATGACTTTAGTAATTTCAGTATACAATATCATGTCATCCATAAACAGTGACAGTTTTACTTCTTGCCTTCCAATCTGCATGACTTCTTGTCTGATTTCTATGGCTTGGAGTTACAATATTATGTTAAATACACATGGCAAGAGTAGGCATCCTTGTCTTGTTTCTGAATTTAGAAGAGAAATTTTCAGTTTTTCACCATTGAGTTCTTTTAACATTTGAAAAATTTTGTGCCACTTTGGACTTCATTGTTTTGGAAGATAAATCTGCTGTCATTAAAATTTGCATTTCTTTTTGTACAATATCTTGTTTCTGTTTTAAAATTTTATCTTTGTTAGTTTTCAGAAGTTAAATTATGCTGTACATTGATATGGATATTTTTATTGTTATTTTTAATGTTTTTGGATTGGCTCAGTTTTTTGAATCTGATTTATGTATTTTGACAAATTTGTGACATTCTCAGCCATTATTTTCTCTGATACTTGTTCAACACTGTGTCTTCTCTTTCTGAGGCTCTGATGATATAAGTTCTAGACCCTTTGTTATAGTCCCTCAAGTTGCTAAGGCTCTGTCTTTTTTGTCTATGTTCTCTCTGTTAAAATTGCACAACTTGTGATTTATTTTCAAGTTTATTGATTCTATCCTCTGTCATCTTCACTTCTATTGAGTCCATCTATCAGGTTGAAAAAAATTTAGCTGATGTAGTTTTCAGGTGTATTATTTCCATTTGATTGCTTCCATTTTGTCCTTTATATAACTTCTATCTTATTGCTTAAATATTATTTTTTCAGTTGTTTCAAGAGAATTTGTAATTGATTATTGAAATGTATTCATGATGGCAAATTTAAAATCCTTGTGTGACAGTTCTAACTTTCAACTTGATGCTGGTGTCAGTCGATTGTTTTTTCTCACTGTTTATGGTTTCACTGGCTTTTGGCATGAGGCAGGTTTTTGTGTTGTATCCTTGATATTTTGGTTATTATGCTTAGATACTCCTATTTTTTAAATATGAATTTATTAATTTTAATTAGAGGCTAATTACTTTACACTATTGTATTGGTTTTGCCATACATCAAAATGAATCTGCCACGAGTGTCTTTTACTTAGAAGGCAATTTTGCTGTTTAGGTTTAGCTTGTAAGTTGACCTATTTTGTGAACTTGACAGTTTAGCTTCCTGAACCCTGGAAATATTCCTGCTATTCTGATCTGCTTCATTCTTCTGGGATCTCTGTCAATTCCTGCTGGTGCTGTAAGTGGGAACATAAAGGTGTTTCCTGGCTTGTCTAGTGTCTGTGGGCCATCACCTGTTGAACAGGGAAGAAGGTGAGTCAAAAGCCGTTGCTCCTGTGTATCTTTATGCTGCTGGTGGAAGTCAGGGAGACAATGGCTTTGCTGTCGGTATTTGGAGCTTTTGTGGGCAGTTGACGCTGCTTGCTGGTAACTCAGCTGGGGATGCAGGTTTGGACTCTTACTCAATCTGTTTGGCTTCTTGTTTCTTATCCTTTGGCCAAAAAGATCAGCCTTTTTACTGTTGGTGGGTTTTGTTTTTTACCTATCTGGTAGTTCCAGGTTTCAAAACTCCCTGTATCAAGTCCTGGGTATATGTGAGACCAAATAATAATAATAATACAAAGAAAGAAAAGAAAGAGAAAACCCTACAGGAAAACCCTGTATTATTCTTCAAGTTCTGAGATCCCTAGTCAGTCTGATTTCTTTTTTCCAGCCTTCAGAGTTCTTTTATTATTGTCTGTGTAATAATTTCCAAGATACTTAGTTTCATTAGAAAGGATAAGTGGGGAAAAGTAAGACAACACTGTCTATTATGGAGCTGGTGATTTTAACATTGCTTTTTGAGGAGAGGATTTGGTGACCACCTTGCTCTCCCTTCTGAAAGCCCCACCCCCAAATCAGTCTCATTATAGCTTTTCTAATGAAAGTTACATTTATTGCACTGTTGTATTCTCTTCTCAATGGTCCTGCATGTGTGGAAGCTAAGTTGCTTTGGTTGTGTCTAACTTTTTGTGACCCTATGGACTATAGCCTGCCAGGATCCTCTGTCCATGGGATTCTCCAGGCAAGAATACTGGAGTGGGGATGCCCTCCTCCAGGGGATCTTCCTGACCCAGGGATCAAACCATGTCACATGTCTCCTGCATTGACAGGTGGGTTCTTTACCACTAGCATCACCTGGGAAGCCCCTCAATGGTCCTAGCACAGTCCAAACATCCATCAATTATTCCCATGTATCAGTATTTCTTATAATTTAGATACTTGTCTTTTTAAAATAAGGAAATTAATTATATAATTATTTTTATATTATTATAATTATATAAAGTTATTATATAATAATTATACAATATATGATTATACATTATATAATATAAATTATATACACTTGTCTTTTTAAAATAGGAAATTATATAGCTATTTTAATATTATAATAATTGTTTAATGTATAATTATATAATTATAAAATAAAATATAATTATTGTGATTATATTATATATTATATAAATTATACATATAAATATATATTATATAAATTACATATTACATATTATAATTATATATTATATATATAGAAATAATATATTATCTTTGATTATATAATATATAAATATATAAAATTATAAAATGTTATTATATTATATAATATATTGTATATAATTATAATAATTATAAAACATATAATTATATAACATAATTATAATATATTCATATAATATAATATTATACAATTATTTTTCTTGCATTCCTGGTCTAATCCCTAGATCTACCTTTATTCTTGCTGAAATTTTTCTTCAGTAGTTCGTTTAGTGAGGTTATATGGGAATAAGCTCTCTTAATCTTTTTTCATCTTCAATGATTTTTGTTGGCACTTACTTTTAAAAGATAATAAGGATAGGTATAAAGTGTTGGGATTGATACATAAATCCCCTCACCACCTTTATATTAGGGCATGGTCATCTGAAGACACTAAGTTTTGAGTCCATTGGGCAAGTGCAGTTCCAAGGATAAGAGTTTGTGTTCTGGTTTCAGGGTCCATCATCCTGACCTCAAATGTAGGCTCTTGTACACTCCAGTATGTGTCTTGGAAAAGATATTGATCCTCTGTTTACCTACAGATGAAATGGAGATAATCATAAGTGAGCGTTATATCAAGTACTTTTTGTTTATGATTCCACTGATTCTTTTTCACACAGTCACAACCATTTTTATCTTTTACAGATGATGGAACTAAGACCCTAAACAATCAAATGACTTGAGAATAGTGACATCATGATTCATCTGCATAGGCTCCAATCTTCAAACACAAATACCTAAGCTGTACTCTTTTCTTGTAGCGCAATATCACATTCCATGTAGAGTCATTTTGATACTTAAATAAAGTAATCAATCTGAAGTGCTAACTGTAGTGTCTGACTTATGTGTTTGGTTCATGTTATCACTTATTATGATTAGTTTTCTCTTCTGTTGATCGCATCTGTCCCACTTTAGAGAATCCTCCTACTTCACTTGGCTGTCATGAGAATGTTCATGTGTCAGCTGACATGCTGGCTCAGGAGGCTCCTCAAACTTTCACTTCTCAAGGAGCTACAAGCAGTTCCACCTCCCATGCAAAGCTTGGGGGAAGTGCCCCTTCCTCCTTCTGGAACACACTCTGTATCATGCTACCGAAGCATCTGTATTTGTATCCAGAGCGTCATAAAACTCCTTTCTCAGTGACACTATCAACGTCAACCTCTGACCCCTCTCTCTACATAAATGTTCAAGTCAGATACATGGGACAGGTTGAGGACAGATACCAATTCATTGTCCTGCACACGCATTACTTCTCTCTTGCCTCTGTTTTCCTCAGATTTCACTTGTCTCTCCATCCCACTTCCAGCCACTGATCTTCTCAATCACAAACTTTATCAAATCCAATTTAGTTTGCTATTCTGGAATAGTGAAAGCCAGGGCAGAGCTTCAACTGTTTAAGAGAATAGGGGTCAGAGATAAAGAAGAGCAGAAGGCTGAGGCATGATGGGACACCAACACTGGAGCAGAAGTGCCTCTATGAGGCTATGCCAGAGGAAGGCTAGATTGTTCTGGATTGGGACAAGGAAAGATCAGGTGGAGGGGGAACCTAGTGTTAGGTGGAGAGAAAAAGTGATCCCCCCCCCCAGACCATCCCCTATGGGCCCCTTCATGGGTATGGTGGATGAGGAGTTCCCATAGCAGTCTGTCCTGGGTGAGAGTCACCGATTGTGGAATGACAGACACTGGGCAGGCAAAATATGGCCCTTGTTGCTTAGGGTTGAAACCTAGCATTTGTTTCTTATAGCCAATGCTGAGCATCAGGAGATGGCAGCACCAGGGGACTGAGTGGGTTGGCTGTGGCCAAGACTCCTCATTCCCCTAGCAGAGATCAGATACTTTCCCTCAGCTCAGGCCTCAAGATATGATAGGTGATTCAGGGGACGCATGCCAAATTCCATAGGCTTAAGTGCAAGGGGAGTGTCTAACATAGCTTAAGAGACCCTGGCATCACGGAGTGGCCCTCATGGATGAGGCAAGTGCTGGCCTGGGTTAGGGGTCTTCATTGCTGCCTCTTTGACATGGTCTCCTATGAAGATGATACCTGGACTTCTGTATGTGAGATTCTCAGAGGCCTCAGGTTTATTATCAGAAACATTGCATTATGTATTCTATTTTGCCTGTTTTTTCTCTTTCACATGAGAGTGATAGCTTATGGTGAACAGTGCCAGTATTCATGGTCTCTACAGGAGAAAATTTCACTCCAGGACCCAAAAGATGTGGTCTCAGTCACTCAGAGCTTTGTGTAACAAAGTTTAATTAGAGTGAAAAGTATAGAGAAAGCCTCCAGCAAAAGGCACTGGAAGGGAGTAGGAGAGTACCCCACCTCACTATTTTAAGCAGGGAATTATGTACTTTTCAAACTGGCTGCTGAGAACAGATGGAATACTTCAAGGTTGTGAGAGTTCCATTAGACCCTTTCCCAAGGTGTACATCCTGAGATAACTTCAGTACAAGTTTAGCCAGAAAGAATGAGTTCTGGGCAATGTGTTTCTGGGTGAGATATTCTGTTGTTTATTTTCCTGTTTTTTTTTTTTTTAGTTTTTTATTTTTTAAATTTTAAAATCTTTAATTCTTACATGCGTTCCCAAACATGAACCCCCTCCCACCTCCCTCCCCATAACATCTCTCTGGGTCATCCCCATGCACCAGCCCCAAGCATGCTGCATCCTGCGTCAGACATAGACTGGCGATTCAATTCTTACATGATAGTATACATGTTAGAATGTCATTCTCCCAAATCATCCCACCCTCTCCCTCTCCCTCTGAGTCCAAAAGTCCGTTATACACATCTGTGTCTCTTTCCCTGTCTTGCATACAGGGTCGTCATTGCCATCTTCCTAAATTCCATATACATGTGTTAGTATACTGTATTGGTGTTTTTCTTTCTGGCTTACTTCACTCTGTATAATCGGCTCCAGTTTCATCCATCTCATCAGAACTGATTCAAATGAATTCTTTTTAACGGCTGAGTCATACTCCATTGTGTATATGTACCACAGCTTTCTTATCCATTCATCTGCTGATGGACATCTAGGTTGTTTCCATGTCCTGGCTATTATAAACAGTGCTGCAATGAACATTGGGGTACATGTGTCTCTTTCCATTCTGGTTTCCTCGGTGTGCATGCCCAGAAGTGGGATTGCTGGGTCATAAGGTAGTTCTCTTTGCAATTTTTTAAGGAATCTCCACACTGTTCTCCATAGTGGCTGTACTAGTTTGCATTCCCACCAACAGTGTAGGAGGGTTCCCTTTTCTCCACACCCTCTCCAGCATTTATTGCTTGCAGATTTTTGGATCGCAGCCATTCTGACTGGTGTGAAGTGGTATCTCATTGTGGTTTTGATTTGCATTTCTCTAATAATGAGTGATGTTGAGCATCTTTTCATGTGTTTGTTAGCCATCCGTATGTCTTCTTTGGAGAAATGCTTATTTAGTTCTTTGGCCCATTTTTTGATTGGGTCGTTTATTTTTCTGGAATTGAGCTGCATAAGTTGCTTGTATATTTTTGAGATTAGTTGTTTGTCAGTTGCTTCATTTGCTATTATTTTCTCCCATTCAGAAGGCTGTCTTTTGACCTTGCTTATATTTTCCTTTGTTGTGCAGAAGCTTTTAATTTTAATTAGATCCCATTTGTTTATTTTTGCTTTTATTTCCAGAATTCTGGGAGGTGGATCATAGAGGATCCTGCTGTGATTTATTTCTGAGAGTGTTTTGCCTATGTTCTCCTCTAGGAGTTTTATAGTTTCTGATCTTACATTTAGATCTTTAATCCATTTTGAGTTTATTTTTGTGTGCGGTGTTAGGAAGTGATCTAGTTTCATTCTTTTACAAGTGGTTGACCAGTTTTCCCAGCACCACTTGTTAAAGAGATTGTCTTTACTCCATTGTATATTCTTGCCTCCTTTGTCAAAGATAAGGTGTCCATATGTGTGTGGATTTATCTCTGGGCTTTCTATTTTGTTCCATTGATCTATATGTCTGTCTTTGTGCCAGTACCATACTGTCTTGATGACTGTGGCTTTGTAGTAGAGCCTGAAGTCAGGCAAGTTGATTCCTCCCGTTCCATTCTTCTTTCTCAAGATTGCTTTGGCTATTCGAGGTTTTTTATATTTCCATACAAATCTTGAAATTATTTGTTCTAGTTCTGTGAAAAATGTGGCTGATAGCTTGATAGGGATTGCATTGAATTTGTAAATTGCTTTGGGTAGTATACTCATTTTCACGATATTGATTCTTCTGATCCATGAACATGGTATATTTCTCCATCTATTAGTGTCCTCTTTGATTTCTTTCATCAGTGTTTTATAGTTTTCTATATATAGGTCTTTAGTTTCTTTAGGTAGATATATTCCTAAGTATTTTATTCTTTTCGTTGCAATGGTGAATGGAATTGTTTCCTTAATTTCTTTTTCTACTTTCTCATTATTCGTGTATAGGAATGCAAGGGATTTCTGTGTGTTGATTTTATATCCTGCAACTTTACTATATTCATTGATGAGCTCTAGTAATTTTCTGGTGGAGTCTTTAGGGTTTTCCATGTAGAGGATCATGTCATCTGCAAACAGTGAGAGTTTTACTTCTTCTTGTCCAATTTGGATTCCTTTTATTTCTTTTTCTGCTCTGATTGCTGTGGCCAAAACTTCCAGAACTATGTTGAATAGTAGTGGTGAAAGTGGGCACCCTTGTCTTGTTCCTGACTTTAGGGGAAATGCTTTCAATTTTTCACCATTGAGGATAATGTTTGCTGTGGGTTTGTCATAGATAGCTTTTATTATGTTGAGGTATGTTCCTTCTATTCCTACTTTCTGGAGAGTTTTTATCATAAATAGATGTTGAATTTTGTCAAAGGCCTTCTCTGCATCTATTGAGATAATCATATGGCTTTTATTTTTCAATTTGTTAATGTGGTGAACTACATTGATTGATTTGCGGATATTGAAGAATCCTTGCATCCCTGGGATAAAGCCCACTTGGTCATGGTGTATGATCTTTTTAATGTGTTGTTGGATTCTGATTGCTGAATTTTGTTGAGGATTTTTGCATCTATGTTCATCAGTTATATTGGCCTGTAGTTTTCTTTTTTTGTGACATCTTTGTCAGGTATTGGTATTAGGGTGATGGTGGCCTCATAGAACGAGTTTGGAAGTTTACCTTCCTCTGCAATTTTCTGGAAGAGTTTGAGGAGGATAGGTGTTAGCTCTTCTCGAAATTTTTGGTAGAATTCAGCTGTGAAGCTGTCTGGACCTGGGCTTTTGTTTGCTGGAAGATTTCTGATTACAGTTTCAATTTCCGTGCTTGTGATGGGTCTGTTAAGATTTTCTATTTCTTCCTGGTTCAGTTTTGGAAAATTGTACTTTTCTAAGAATTTGTCCATTTCTTCCACGTTGTCCATTTTATTGGCATACAACTGCTGATAGTAGTCTCTTATGATCCTTTGTATTTCTGTGTTGTCTGTTGTGATCTCTCCATTTTCATTTCTAATTTTATTGATTTGATTTTTCTCTCTTTGCTTCTTGATGAGTCTGGCTAATGGTGTGTCAATTTTATTTATCCTTTCAAAGAACCAGCTTTTGGCTTTGTTGATTTTTGCTATGGTCTCTTTTGTTTCTTTTGCATTTATTTCTGCCCTAATTTTTAAGATTTCTTTCCTTCTACTAACTCTGGGGTTCTCCAACTCTTCCTTTTCTAGTTGCTTTAGTTGTAGAGTTAGGTTATTTATGTGACTTTTTTCTTGTTTCTTGAGGTATGCCTGTATTGCTATGAACTTTCCTCTTAGCACTGCTTTTATAGTGCCCCACAGGTTTTGGGTTGTTGTGTTTTCATTTTCATTAGTTTTTATGCATATTTTGATTTCTTTTTTGATTTCTTCTGTGATTTGTTGGTTATTCAGAAGTGTGTTGTTCATCCTCCATGTGTTGGAATTTTTAATAGTTTTTCTCCTGTAATTGAGATCTAATCTTAATGCATTATGGTCAGAAAAGATGCTTGGAATGATTTCGATTTTTTTGAATTTATCAAGTTTAGATTTATGGCCCAGGATGTGATCTATCCTGGAGAAGGTTCCATGAGCACTTGAAAAACAGGTGAAATTCATTGTTTTGGGGTGAAATGTCCTATAGATATCAATTAGGTCTAACTGATCTAATGTATCATTTAAAGTTTGCATTTCTTTGTTAATTTTCTGTTTAGTTGATCTGTCCATAGGTGTGAGTGGGGTATTAAAGTCTCCCACTATTATTGTGTTATTGTTGATTTCCCCTTTCATACTTGTTAGCATTTGTCTTACATATTGTGGTGCTCCTATATTGGGTGCGTATATATTTATAATTGTTATATCTTCTTCTTGGATTGTTCCTTTGATCATTATGTAGTGGCCTTCTTTGTCTCTTTTCACAGCCTTTGTTTTAAAGTCTATTTTATCGGATATGAGTATTGCCACTCCTGCTTTCTTTTGGTCTCTATTTGCGTGGTATATCTTTTCCAGCCCTTCACTTTCAGTCTGTATGTGTCCCTTGTTTTGAGGTGGGTCTCTTGTAAGCAGCATATAGAGGGGTCTTGTTTTTGTATCCATTCGGCCAGTCTTTGTCTTTTTGGTTGGGGCGTTCAACCCATTTTACGTTTAAGGTAATTATTGATAAGTATGATCCCGTTACCATTTACTTTATTGTTTTGGGTTCGGGTTTATACACCCTTTCATGTTTCCTGTCTAGAGGATATCCTTTAGAATTTGTTGGAGAGCTGGTTTGGTGGTGCTGAATTCTCTCAGCTTTTGCTTGTCTGTAAAGCTTTTGATTTCTCCTTCGTATTTGAATGAGATCCTTGCTGGGTACAGTAATCTGGGCTGTAGGTTATTGTCTTTCATCACTTTAAGTATGTCTTGCCATTCCCTCCTGGCCTGAAGAGTTTCTATTGAAAGATCAGCTGTTATCCTTATGGGAATCCCCTTGTGTGTTATTTGTTGTTTTTCCCTTGCTGCTTTTAATATTTGTTCTTTGTGTTTGATCTTTGTTAATTTGATTAATATGTGTCTTGGGGTGTTTCGCCTTGGGTTTATCCTATTTGGAACTCTCTGTGTTTCTTGGACTTGGGTGATTATTTCCTTCCCCATTTTAGGGAAGTTTTCAACTGTTATCTCCTCAAGGATTTTCTCATGATCTTTCTTTCTGTCTTCTTCTGGGACTCCTATAATTCGAATGTTGGAGCGTTTCATATTGTCCTGGAGGCCTCTGAGATTGTCCTCGTTTCTTTTAATTCGTTTTTCTTGTTTCCTCTCTGATTCATTTATTTCTACCATTCTATCTTCTATTTCACTAATCCTATCCTCTGCCTCCGTTATTCTACTATTTGTGGCCTCCAGAGTGTTTCTGATCTCATTTATTGCATTATTCATTATATTTTGACTCTTTTTTATTTCTTCTAGGTCCTTGTTAAACCTTTCTTGCATCTTCTCAATCCTTGTCTCTAGGCTATTTATCTGTGATTCCATTTTGATTTCAAGATTTTGGATCATTTTCACTATCAATATTCGGAATTCCTTCTCTGGTAGATTCCCTACTTCTTCCTCTTTTGTTTGGTTTGGTGGGCAACTCTCCTGTTCCTTTACCTGCTGAGTATTCCTCTGTCTCTTCATCTTGGTTATATTGCTGCGTTTGGGGTGGCCTTTTTATATTCTGATAATTTGTGGAGTTCTCTTTATTATGGAGCTTCCTCACTTTGGGTGGGGTTCTATCAGTGGCTTGTCAAAGTTTCCTGGTTAGGGAGGCTTGTGTTGGAGTTTTGGTGGGTGGAGCTGGGTTTCTTCTCTCTGGAGTGCAGTGGAGTGACCCGTAATGGGTTATGAGACATGAAAGGTTTTGGGATGATTTTGAGCTGCCTGTATATTGAGGCTCAGGGGAGTGTTCCTGTGTTGCTGGAGAATTTGCATGGTATGTCTTGTTTTGGAACTTGTTGGCCCTTGGGTGGAGCTTGGTTTCGGTGTAGGTATGAGGGCATTTGATGAGCTCCTATTGCTTAATGTTCCATGAATTCAAGAGTTCTCTAATGTTTTCAGGCTTTGGATTTAAGCTTCCTGCTTCTGGTTTTCAGTTTTATTTTTACAGTAGCCTCTAGACTTCTCCATCTATACAGCACCGATGATAAAACATCTAGGTTAAAGATGAAAAGTTTCTCCACATTGAGGGACACTCAGAGAGGTTCACTGAATTACAAGGAGAAGAGAAGATGGAGGGGGTAGTTAGAGGTAACTGGAATGAGATGCGGTGAGATCAAGAGAGGAGAGAGCAAGCTAGCCAGTAGTCACTTCCTTATGTGCACTCTATAGTCTGAACTGCTCAGAGGTATTTACAGAGTTATACGGGGAAGAGGAGAGGGAGGAAGTAGACAGAGGTGACCAGGAGGATAAGAGAGAGGAATGAGTAGGAGAGAGACAAATCCTGCCAGTAACCAGTTCCTTAGGTGTTCTCTACCATCTGGAACACACAGAGATTCACAGAGTTGGATAGAGAAGAGATGGGGGAGAAAAGAGACAGAGGCCACCTGGTGGAGAAAAAGGAGAGTCCAGAGGAGGAGAGAGTGGTCAAGCCAGTAATCTCGCTCTGAGGTAAACTGGGGTAGTGAAGTTTGGGTTTTTAAATGTACAAAATTGACAACAAAAACCTAAGAGCAAAGATTAAAAATCTGGAGTAGAGGTTGGATTTTCAAAGATACAATATTAAAGAAAAGCAGAAGGAAAAAGGAAGAAAGAAAAAAAAGAATTATTAAAAAACAAACAAACAAAACAAAACAAAACACCAACAACCATCCAAAGAGTATATATGGTGTTTGCCTTAAAAAAAAAAAGTCTTTTTTTTTTTTTAAATAGTAATACTAGGTTATAGAAATAAAAATTAGAGGAGAAATAGAAGACTTAACAATTTAAAAAAGCTAGGAAAAAAAGAAAAAAAAAGCAAAAAGCAAAAAGCAAAAAGCAAAAAAAGGAATGATTTTAAAAATATTAAAATATATCTGGCTCTTCTCTGATGTTATGGGCCATGTGGGCTCACTTCCAAGGTGGTTCCCTCTGTTTAACTTCTTCTGTTTGCTGGTTTTTTAGGCTCACTAGTTCAGTCGCGCTGTGGGGAGGGGGGATGCTGCAAACAATTAGCACTGTTGTGTGTACACAGTATCTCTGCCCCGCTTGACCTGTCCTTTCTCGCGGCGCACAAACCGCTCCGGCTCTACGATGCTCAGCCGGGAACCATCTGGGGCCGGCCCTAGGCTGCCTGCACTTCCCCGGTCCAAGCCGCTCAGGTTCGGCGCTCAGGCAGCCCTCAGAGGCACAAATGCTGCTGGGACTGCGCTTTGTGCCCTTCCCAGGTCCGAGTAGCTCAGGAGTTTGGCGAGCGCGATCGCCGCGGCTTGTCACCTTTTCTGCCGCTGCCGCTCAGCTCTCTGGGTGGACTGCTGGCGCGCCCCGTGAGGCAGACTGTGACTGTCCAGCACCCCCAGAAGTCTTAGCAAAGGAGCCTGCTTGCAGTTAGGTAAGTAAAGTCTCTCCGGGTCTGCAATTGCCCCTTTCCAGTCCTTACGGCTCTGGCTGCCTGTCTCTGGCGGGGAATGGTCTGCAGCCGGCTTTTTCCGTTCCGTCCTTTGTTCTGTGCTCGGTCCTGGCGGTGTCTTATGTTCAAGCTTTTCGCGTGGTAGCTATCCCACAGTCTGGGTTGCTAGCCCAAGTTAGATCGTTCTCAGATATTCTGTTGTTGAGAAACAGGTTCCCGAGCAAGATTGTTACACTTATAATTATTAGCACAGAGTCAAAGAAAACCATTTCCATAAGCAAGACATTGTGCTGTGTAGTCATTACTCCCGGACCTAAAGAAAGTCCAGTTTCCAGGCAAGATACAGTTGCCAAGGGCTTAAGGAAAGCATGAGGGAAAATGTCCACCTCCTCCTTAAAGGGTGCTAAGCTTTAACTCTCTCATTAGGCAGGCTCTGCCTCTTTCCTAAGGATGTGGGGGAATTTCATTTGTATTTGTCATCTTGTAAATCGAGGCGTCCATAGACAAGTGACTGGATAGGTGGACAGGAGCCAGGTAGAAGATGGAAGCTTGAGGACCCATGATTCTTTCCCTATGAGACCAGTCGAGTCAAAAGAGGTGAATGCCCCTTTGAAAATGCAGTTAAAAAAAATCTTTCCCCTCATCTCCCTGACATTATCCTATGTTAATAATATTCTCCTATGAATGTACGTGTATTAACATAAATGGCACATAGAAAAAGCTGGTACCTTACAAAAATAGGATATAAAGTATGCAGTTCTGTGCATCTTACTTTTCTTAACAACATCAGTCCAGTGCAGTTCAGTTGCTCAGTTGTGTCCAACTCTTTGGGACCCTGTGGACAGCAGCACTCCAGGCTTCCCTGTCCTTCACCAACTCCAAGAGCTTGCTCAATCTCATGTCTGTTGACTCAGTGTGATGCCATCCAACCATCTCATCCTCTGTTGTCCTCTTCTCCTTTGTCGTATTTAAGAATGAATCAGCCAACAGGGTCTAGTACATTCCTTTTAAGATCCTGTCCTGTGAGGCACCTAACCCTAAGGGCTAACCCCAATGTGTAAAATCTAAGGTCCTAGCCATGAGGCCTTACCCCAAACCCTAACTCCAGCCCTAACACTAGGGTCCTCACTAGAACCCTAACCCCCAGGCCCTAATCCTATAAAGCCTAATGCTGACTCTGAGGCCCTAATCCATGTGGAAATAAGCTGCAATGTACTCAACTCCTCACTATTTAAAAAAAAAATTATTGGAGTATAGTTGATTTACAGCAATGTGTTAGTTTTAGGTGTACAGAAAAGTGAATTAGTTATACATATACATATGTCACTTCTTCAGATTCTCTTCCAATACAAGATATTATAGAAATATTGAGTATAATTTCCCATGCTATGCAGAAGGTCCTTATTATCTACTTTATAATTTTATATACAATAGCATGTATACCTTAATCCCAATATCTTAATTGATCACTCCCCCCCCGCCTTTTTCTCCTTTGGTAACTCTAAGTTTGATTTTGAGATCTGTGAGTTGGTTTCTGGTTTGTAAAGAAGTACATTTTTATCAGTGGTTATTGCACTCCACATATAAGTGATATCAGATGATATTTGTCTTTCTCTGTCTGACTTACTTCACTTAGTATAATACTCTCTAGGTCCATCCATGCCTTTTGGTTGTAGCACTTAATCCATTTACATTTAAGGTTAACTACTGATATGCAGAGTACATCATGAGAAATGCTGAGCTGGATGATTCACAGACTGGAATCAAGACTGCTGGGAGAAATATCTAACAACCTCAGATATGCACAAGATACCACTGTAATGGCAGAAAGTGAAGAGGAGCTAAAGAGCCTCTTGATGAAGGTGAAAGAGGAGAGTGAAAAAGCTGGCTTAAAACTCAACACTCAAAAATCTAAGATCATGGCATCTGGTTCCATCACTTCATGGCAAATAGCTGAGGAAATAGTGGAAGCAGTGACACACTTTATTTTCTTGGGCTTCAAAATCACTGCAGATGGTGACTGCAACCATGAAATTAAAAGACACTTGCTCCTTGGAAGAAATGCTATGACAAATCTAGACAGCATATTTAAAAGCAAAGACATCAGTTTGATGACAAAAGTGCATATAGTTAAAGCTATGGTTTTTCCAGTAGTCATTTATGGATGTGACAGTTGGACCATAAAAAAGTTGAGAGCTGAAAAACTGAAGCCTTTGAATCGTGGTGCTGGAAAAGACTCCTGAGAGTCCCTTGGACTGCAAGGAGATCAAACCAGTCAATCCTAAAGGAAATTGACACTGAATATTTATAGGAAGGACTGTGGCTGAAGCTGAAACTCCAGTACTTTGACCATCTGATGCAAAGAGCTGACTCATTAGAAAAATCCCTGATGCTGGGAAAGATTGAAAACAAAAGAAGAGGGTAGCAGAGGATGAGATGGTTAGACGGTATCACCAACTCAGTGGACATGAATTTGGGCAGACCCTGGGAGACAATGGAGGACAGGGAAGCCTCATGTGCTGCAGTCCATGGGGTCACAGAGAGTTGGACATGACTTACCGGCTGAACAACAACAATGTTCCTATTGCCATTTTTAAAATTGTTTTGGGTTTATTTTGGTAGGTCCTTTCCCCCCCCCCCCCCCGCCTTTTCTTCTTGTGTTCTCTTATGATTTGATGACTATTTGCATTTGGGTTGCTTTTTCTGTTTTGTGTGTGTTTATCTGTTGTGATTTTATAGTTTGGAATTCCCATGAGGTATGACATAGCATACAAGGTTGTTTTAAGTTGTTGATCTGTTAATTTTAAATGCATTTCTCACTCCTTGCATTTGTACTCTCCTCAGAGTTGCTTGTTTCACTATCATATTTGTGAGGATAATTCCTACTTTTACTGTATGTCTGCCTTTACCAGTGAGCTTTCCTATTTGTGATTTTGGTGTTTCTATTTGTGCCTTCTTTCTTTTCACCAGCTAAACAACTTCTTTCAACATTTATTGTAAGGCTGCTTTGGTGGTGCTGTATTCTCTTACCTTTCGCTTGACTGTAAAACTTTTTTTCTTTAGCAAATGAATGACAGCCTTTCTGGGTAGCATGTTCTTGGTTGTAGGTTTTTCCATTTCATCACTTTAAACATATCATATCCCTCACTTCTGACCTGCTGAGTTACTGCTGAAAAATCACCTGATAACCTTATGGAGATTCCCTTGTATATTATTTGTTGCCTTTCCTTTGCTGTTTTTAAAAAATATTTTTTATTCATATTTTAGTTTTTTTCAGTTTATTATATGTGTTTCAATGTTTCCCCCTTGGATTTATTCTGTTTGGGACTCTGTGCACTTCTTGGACTTGATTTTTTCCTGTCTTATATTAGGGAGGTTTTCATCCTCAAATATTTTCTCAGGCCCTTTCTCTTCTCCTTCTGGGATCCCTATAAAACAAATGTTGCATCTGTTGAATGTTAGATATTGTCCCAGAGGTCTGTGAGACTGTCCTCATTTCTTTTCATTCTTTTTTCTTTATACTGCTCGGTGGCAGTGATTTCCTCTAATTTGTCTTCCAGGTCACTTATTTGTTCCTCTGCCTCAGTTATTTTGCAATGGATTCCTTCTAGTGCATTTTTCATTTCAGTTATAGTGTTGCTCATCTGTTCTGTAAGTCTTCTAGTTATTCGTTAAACATTTTTTGTATCTTCTCCATCTGTACTGCCATTCATTTACTGGGACGATCATCTTGGGATCATCTTCACAATCATTACCCTGAATTCTTCTTCAAGTACGTGGCATAACCCTTCCTTATTTACTTGTTCTGCAATTTTATCTTGTTCTTTCATCTGCAGCATGTTTATCTGTCATCTTATTTTGTCTTTCTACGTTTCTGTTTTCCTTTCCACAAGCTACAGGGTTGTGGTTCCTCTCTTTCTGGTGCCTGGATCCTGGTGGGTGAGGTTGGCCCACCAGCTTGTGTAGGCTTCCTGGTGGGAGGGGCTGGTGCTTGCTTTGTGATTGGCTTCCTGGTGGGAGGAACTAGTGCTTGCCTTCTGATTGGCCCCCTGGTGGGAAACTAATGCTTGCCTTCTGATGGTGGAGCTGGGTCTTGACCCTCTGGTAGGCACGGCTGTGTCAAGGGGTCTGTTCTGAGGTAACCGTGAGTGCAATATGCCTTTAGGTCTTCAGTTGACTGATGGGTGGGGCCCAGTTTCTATCTTGCTGATTGGTTGGCCTGAGGGCTCTTGGGTGGGGCCCTCATAGGTAAAATGGGGATCTCTCAGAGGTCTCCCACTGCTCAATATTCCCTTGGTCTTCTGCCACCAGTGTGTACCCACAGAGAGCTAGTTAACCTCTATCTGCCTAGGAGATCCTCTAGGATCCGTAGGTATATCTATCCCAGACTCAAACAGGACACACTGGATCCTTCTTCATGAACATTGGTTTGAGTAGAGGGTTTTTTGACTAGTTAGTACAATACCTACAACTAACCTGATTAGGTGAAAATGTACTCTGAGATTACCTCCTAACAAGGAGTTTTGAGCAGCCTGTTTCTTTCAGAAAACTCAGGGGTTGGACCAAAAAATTTGCTGAACTGAATACAAGAAAGGTAACCAAAGTGTTTTTCAACTAGCTTTTAGTCTACAACTAACTAGCTTCCAGAGGCAGATAATACATCTTTAGCCAAGGCTCTTGGATTTGAAGATTCACACACAGCATGTTTCTGAACAAGATGCCCTGGATTCTTTTTCGTGATCACTGGTTTGAGCAGAAAGTTATGTGACTACCTAGTACTATACCTATAATTGCTTGGCTAGGTGAAAATGTACTCTGAGATGACCTGCTAACAAGGAATTCCAAGCAGCCCGTTTCTTTCCAAAAACTTGAGTGTTAAACTAAGGAGATTGTAGCAAAAGCAACCAAAGTGTTTCTCAACTACTATTCAGCCTACAACTGACTAGGTTTCTGAGGCAGAAAATACAGCGTTAGCCAAGAGGCTCAGGTTTCAAGGCTCACTTGCGTCGTGTTTCTGAATAGTGTAGAGACTCAAGCAGGACAACTAGATCTTTCTTTATGAGGACTGATTTGAGCAGAGTTCTGTGGCTAGTTAGTACTATACCTAAAACTAACCTTGTTTGATGAGAATGTACTCTGAGATGGCCTCCTAACAAGGATTCCAAGCAGCCTGATTCTTTCAGAAAATTCAACGGTTAGACAAAGGAAATTTGAACTGAATACAAGGAAAGTAACCAAAGTGTTTTTAAACTAGCTATCAGTCTACAACTAACTAGTTTTCTGAGTCAGATAATACATATTTAGCCAAGAGGCTCAGATTTTAAGATTCACACAGTGTGTTTCTGAACAGTGAAACAGGGCAACTGGATCCTTCTTATGAACACTGGTTTGAGCAGAGAGTGCTGTGACTAGTTAGTACTATACCTATAAATAACCTGGATTGGAAAAAATGTATTCTGAGATGACCTGCTAAAAGGAGTTTCAAGCAGCTCATTTCTTTTTGACAACTTAAGGGTTAGACTAAGGAAGTTGTTGAACTGAATATATCAAAAATAACCAAAGTGTTTTCAACTAGCTTTTTGTCTACAACTAACTGGTTTTCTGAGGTAGATAATACAACTTTACCCATAAGGGTCAGCTTTCAAGAGTCAGCTTGTTTTTGAACAAGGTAGAGCCTCAAACAGGATATGATGGATCCTTCTTTGTGAATACTGATTTGAGCAGAGTATACTCTGACTCTTTAGTCCTACACCTATAACTAACTGGTTTGATGTAAATATACTCTGAAATAACCTCCTAAGCAGGAATTCCAAGCAGACTGAGTCTTACAAATATTCAATGGTTAGACAAAGGAACTTTTTGAACTGAATACACATAGGTAACCAAAGTGTTTTTCAACTAGTTTTCAGTTTACAACAAGCTAGTTTTCTGAGGAAGAAGATACATTGTTAGCTAAAAGGCTCAGATTTCAAAATTAACAGATAGCATGTTTCTGAACAGTGTGGAGTCTCAAGAAGGACACACCAGATCCATCATTGTGAACACTGATTTGAGCAGATAGTTCTGTGACTACTTATTAATATACCTATAACTAATCTGGTTTGGTGAAAATGTACTCTGTGATGACTTCCTAAGAAAGAGTTCCAAGAAACCTGTTTCTTTTGGAAAACTGAAGTGTTAGGCTAAGGAAGTTGTTGAACTGAATAAAACAAAGGCAAGCAATGTGTTTAACTAACTTTCAGTGTACAACTAACTAGTTTTCCTAGGCAGAAGATACAGCTTTAGTCCAGAGGCTCAAATTTGAAGATGAACACATAGCAATGTCTGAGAAGTATAAAGTCTTAAACAGGATACATGGGATCCTTCTTTGTGAACAATGGTTTGAGCAGAGAGTTTTGTGACTAGTTATTAATATACTTATAACTAACCTGGTTAAGTAAAAATGTACTCTGAGAAGACCTCATAAAAAGGAGTTCCAAGCAGGCTGTTTCTTTCAGAAAATTCAATGGTTAAACTAAGGATGTTGTTGAGCTGAATACAAGAAAAGTAACCAAAGTGTTTTTCAACAGCTTTCTGTCTACAACTAACAAGTTTTCTGAGGCAGATAATACACTTTTAGCCAAGAGTCTCTGATTTCAAGATTCACACACACCATTTTTTCTGAACAATGTAGAGACTCAAATAGGATGTACTGGCTCCATCTTTGTGAACACTGATTTGAGCAGACAGTTCTGTGGCTAGTTAGTACTGTACTTATAACCCAGTTAGGTGGAAATGTGCTTTTAGAAGACCTGTTAACAAGGAGTTCCTAGCAGCCTCTGTATTTAAGAAAATTCAACGGTTAGACTTGAACTGAATGCAACAAAAGTATCCAGTGTTTTTCAAGTAGTTTTCAGTCTGCAATGAACCAGGTTTTCAAGGCAGATAATACACCTTTATCCAAGAGGCTCAGATATCAAGATTTATACATAACATGTTTCTGATCGGTGTAGAGACTCAAGTAGGATACACTACATCCTTCTTTGTGAACAGTGGTTTAGGTAGTGTGACAAATAAGTACTATACCTATAACTAATGTGGTTAAGTGAAAATGTACTCTGAGATGACTTCCAAATAAGGAGCCCCAAGCAGCCTGTTTATTTCAGAAAATTCAAGGGTTAGGGTAACAATGTTGTTGAACTGAATACAACAATAGTAACCAAAGTGTTTTGTAGCTAGAATTTAGTCAACAACTATTTCCAACACAGATTATACAGCTTTAGCCAAGAGGTTTGGGTTTCAAGATTCATACACAGCATATTTCTGAACAATGTAGAGACTCAAAAAATGCACTGGAACCTTTTTCCTGAACACTGAACAGAGTTCTGGGACTAGTTAGTACTATAGTTCTAACTGAAGCCTGGCTTGGAGAATTTTGAGCATTATTTTACTAGCGTGTGAGATGAGTGCAATTGTGCAGTAGTTTGAGCATTCTTTGGCATTGCCTTTCTTTGGGATTGGAATGAAAACTGACATTTTCCAGTCCTGTGGCCACTGCTGAGTTTTCCAAATTTGCTGGCATATTGAATGCACCACTTTCACAGAATCATCTTTCAGGATTTGAAATAGCTCTACTGGAATTCCATCACCTCCACTAGCTTTGTTCGTAGTGATGCTTTCTTTTTGTTTTTTTCTTTTTTTAAAATTTTTTTATTTTTTAAATTTATTTATTATTATTTTTTTTTAATTTTAAAATCTTTAATTCTTACATGCGTTCCCAAACATGACCCCCCCTCCCACCTCCCTCCCCACAACATCTCTCTGGGTCATCCCCATGCACCAGCCCCAAGCATGCTGCACCCTACGTCAGACATGGACTGGCGATTCAACTCTTACAAGATAGTATACATGTTAGAATTCCCATTCTCCCAAATCATCCCACCCTCTCCCTCTCCCTCTGAGTCCAAAAGTCCATTATACACATCTGTGTCTTTTTTCCTGTCTTGCATACAGGGTCGTCATTGCCATCTTCCTAAATTCCATATATATGTGTTAGTATACTGTATTGGTGTTTTTCTTTCTGGCTTACTTCACTCTGTATAATTGGCTCCAGTTTCATCCATCTCATCAGAACTGATTCAAATGAATTCTTTTTAACGGCTGAGTCATACTCCATTGTGTATATGTACCACAGCTTTCTTATCCATTCATCTGCTGATGGACATCTAGGTTGTTTCCATGTCCTGGCTATTATAAACAGTGCTGCGATGAACATTGGGGTACATGTGTCTCTTTCAGTTCTGGTTTCCTCGGTGTGTATGCCCAGAAGTGGGATTGCTGGGTCATAAGGTAGTTCTCTTTGCAATTTTTTTAAGGAATCTCCACACTGTTCTCCATAGTGGCTGTACTAGTTTGCATTCCCACCAACAGTGTAGGAGGGTTCCCTTTTCTCCACACCCTCTCCAGCATTTATTGCTTGCAGATTTTTGGATCGCAGCCATTCTGACTGGTGTGAAGTGGTACCTCATTGTGGTTTTGATTTGCATTTCTCTAATAATGAGTGATGTTGAGCATCTTTTCATGTGTTTGTTACCCATCCGTATGTCTTCTTTGGAGAAATAGGCTCACTTGACTTCACATTCCAAGATATCTGGCTCTAGATGAGTGATCACACCATCGTGATTATCCGGGTCGTGAAGATCCTTTTTGTACAGTTCTTCTGTGTATTCTTGCCGCCTCTTCTTAATATATTCTGCTTCCATTAGGTCCAGACCATTTCTGTCCTTTATCCAGCCCATCTTTGCATGAAATGTTCCCTTGGTATCTCTAATTTTCTTAAAGAGATCTCTAGTCTTTCCCATTCTGTTGTTTTCCTCTATTTCTTTGCATTGATCACTGAAGAAGGCTTTCTTATCTCTTCTTGCTATTCTCTGGAACTCTGCATTCAGAAGCTTCTATCTTTCCTTTTCTCCTTTGCTTTTCGCCTCTCTTCTTTTCACAGCTATTTGTAAGGCCTCCCCAGACAGCCATTTGGCTTTTTTGCATTTCTTTTCCATGGGGATGGTCTTGATCCCTGTCTCCTCTACAATGTCACAAACCTCATTCCATAGTTCATCAGGCACTCTATCTATCAGATCTAGGCCCTTAAATCTATTTCTCACTTCCACTGTATAATCATAAGGGATTTGATTGAGGTCATACCTGAATGGTCTAGCGGTTTTCCCTGTTTTCTTCAATTTGAGTCTGAATTTGGTAATAAGGAGTTCATGATCTGAGCCACAGTCAGCTCCTGGTCTTGTTTTTGTTGACTGTATAGAGCTTCTCCATCTTTGGCTGCAGAGATATAATCAGTCTGATTTTGGTGTTGACCATCTGGTGATGTCCATGTGTAGAGTCTTCTCTTGTGTTGTTGGAAGAGGGTGTTTGCTATGACCAGTACATTTTCTTGGCAAAACTCTATTAGTCTTTGCCCTGCTTCATTTCATATTCCAAGGCCAAATTTGCCTGTTACTCCAGGTGTTTCTTGACTTCCTACTTTTGCATTCCAGCCCCCTATAAGGAAAAGGACATCTTTTTTGGGTGTTAGTTCTAAAAGGTCTTGTAGGTCTTTATAGAATCGTTTAATTTCAGCTTCTTCAGCGTTACTGGTTGGGGGGCATAGACTTGGATAACTGTGATATTGAATGGTTTGCCTTGGAAATGAACAGAGATCATTCTGTCATTTTTGAGATTGCATCCAAGTACTGCATTTTGGACTCTCTTGTTGACCATGATGGCTACTCCATTTCTTCTGAGGGATTCCTGCCCACAGTAGTAGATATAATGGTCATCTGAGTTAAATTCACCCATTCCAGTCCATTTTAGTTCACTGATTCCTAGAATGTCGGCGTTCACTCTTGCCATATCTTGTTTGACCACTTCTAATTTGCTTTTATTCATGGACCTGACATTCCAGGTTCCTATGCAATATTGCTCTTTACAGTATCAGACCTTGCTTCTATCACCAGTCACATCCACAGCTGGGTATTGTTTTTGCTTTGGCTCCATCCCTTCATTCTTTCTGGAGTTATTTCTCCACTGATCTCCAATAGCATATTGCGTACCTACTGACCTGAGGAGTACCTCTTTCAGTATCCTATCATTTTGCCTTTTCATAGTGTTCATGGGGGTTCTCAAGGCAAGAATACTGAAGCAGTTTGCCATTCCCTTCTCCAGTGGACCACAATCTGTCAGACCTCTCCACTATGAGCCACTCGTCTTGGGTTGCCCCGCAGGCATGGTTTAGTTTCATTGAGTTAGACAAGGCTGTGGTCCTAGTGTGATTAGATTGACTAGATTTCTGTGAGTATGGTTTCAGTGTGTCTGCCTTCTTATGCCCTCTTGCAACACCTACCATTTTACTTGGGTTTCTCTTACCTTGGGGGTGGGGTATCTCTTCATGGCTGCTCCAGCAAAGCACAGCTGCTGCTCCTTACCTTGGATGAGGGGTTCTCCAAGCCAGGCTTCAGCAATACATGAACTGTGAACTTCTGATGTTCAAGATGATGGTTTTAGAAAAGGCAGAGGAACCAGAGATCAAATTGCCAACATCTTCTGGATCATGGAAAAAGCAGGAGAGTTCCAGAAAAACATCTATTTCTGCTTTAGTGACTATGCCAAAACCTTTGACTGTGTGGATCACAATCAACTGTGGAAAATTCTGAAAGAGATGGGAATACAGACCACCTGACCTGCCTCTTGAGAAATCTGTATGCAGGTCAGGAAGCAAGTTAGAATTGGACATGGAACAACAGACTGGATCCAAATAGGAAAAGGAGTACGTCAAGGCTGTATATTGTCACCCTGCTTATTTAACTTATATGCATAGTACACCATGAGAAACACTGGACTGGAAGAAACACAAGCTGGAATCAGGATTTCTGGGAGAAATATCAATAACCTCAGATATGCAGATGACACCACCCTTATGGCAGAAAGTGAAGAGGAACTAAAAAGTCTCTTGATGAAAGTGAAAGAGGAGAGTGAAAAAGTTGGCTTAAAGCTCAACATTCAGAAAACGAAGATCATGGCATCTGGTCCCATCACTCCATGGGAAATAGATGGAGAAACAGTGGAAACAGTGTCAGACTTTATTTTAGGGGGCTCCAAAATTACTGCAGATGGTGACTGCAGCCATGAAATTAAAAGACACTTACTCCTTGGAAGAAAAGTTATGACCAACCTTGATAGTATATTCAAAAGTAGAGACATTACTTTGCCGACTAAGGTCCATGTAGTCAAGGCCATGGTTTTTTCAGTAGTCATGTATGGATGTGAGAGTTGGACTGTGAAGAAGCCTGAGCGCCGAAGAATTGATGCTTTTGAACTGTGGTGTTGGAGACAACTCTTGAGAGTCCCTTGGACTGCAAGGAGCTCCAACCAGTCCATTCTGAAGGAGATCAACCCTGGGATTTCTTTGGAGGGTATGATGCTAAAGCTGAAACTCCAGTACTTTGGCCACCTCATGTGAAAAGTTGACTCACTGGAAAAGACTCTGATGCTGGGAGGGATTGGGGGCATAAGAGAAGGGGACGACCAAGAATGAGATGGCTGGATGGCATCACGGACTCGATGGACGTGAGTCTGAGTGAACTCTGGGAGTTGGTGATGGACAGGGAGGCCTGGCATGCTGCGATTCATGGGGTTGCAGAGTCGGACATGACTGAGCGACTGAACTGAACTGAACTGAACTGATAGTTCTAACTAACCTGGTTAGGTGAAAATGTACTCTGAGATAATCTGTTAAAAGGAGTTCAAAAGAGCTTGCTTCTTTCAGAAAACTCAGGTTGGATTAAGGCAGCTGTAGAACTGAATGTAACAAAAGTAACCAAAGTGTTTTTCAACTAGTTTCGGTGTATAGCTACTAACTAGCTTTCTGATCAGAACATAGTGTTTTAGCCAAGAGGTTTGGATTTCAAGATTCACTCACAGCATGTTTCTGAACTGTATAGAGAGTTATATAAGACACACTAGATCCTTTGTGAGCACTGGTTTTAGCAGAGAGTCCTGTGACTAGTTAGTACATAACCTATAACTAACATGGTAGGGGAAATGTACTCTGAGATGACCTCCTAACAAGTAGTTCCAAGCAGCCTGTTTTTTTTTTTTTTTCTTAAACTCAAGTGTAAGACTAAGGAAGTTGCTGAATTGAATACAACAAAAGGAACCAAAGTGATTTTTCCACTAGCTTTCAGTTTAAATATTTTACAAGTCAGAAAATACAGTTTTAGCCAAGAGGTTGGGATTTTAAGATTCACAACAGCACGTTTCTGAACAGTGTAGGGACTCAAACAGGATGCGCTGGATTCTTCTTCATCCACACTGGTTTGAGTAGAGGGTTTTGTGACAAGTTAATACTATACCTATAACTGACTTGTTTAGGGAAAATGAATGTTGAGATGACCTGCTAATAAGGAGTTCCAAACAGCCTGTTTCTTTCAGAAAATTCAGCTGTTAGACTAAGGACATTTTTGAACCGAATGCAACAAAAGTCCCCAAAGTATTTTTAAACTAGCTATCAGTCTACAACTAACTAGCTTTCTGAGGCAGATAATAGAGCTTTAGCCAGAGGCAAGAATTTCAGGATTCAAATACAGCATGTTTCTGAAGAATGTAGAGACTCACACAGGGCAACTAGATCCTTATCTGTGAACACTGCCTTGAGCAAAGAGTTCTGTGAATAGTTAGTACTATACCCTAAACTAACCTGGTTATGTGAAAATGTACTGAGATTACCTCCTAATCCAACGAATTAGAAACAGCTTGTTTCTTTTAGAAAACTCACAGGTTAGCATAAGAAAGTTGCTAAATTGAACACAACAAATGTAACTAAAGTCCTTTGCAACTAGCTTTCTGTCTACAACTAACTAGCTTTCCAAGGCAGATAATACAGCTTCCACCATGAGGCTCGCATTTCAAGATTCACACACAGCATGTTTCTGAACAACGCAGAATCTCAAACAGTACACACTGAATCTTTCTCTGTGAACACTGCTTTGAGCAGAGAGTACTGTGACTAGCTATGGTAGTATAGTATAAGTTATATAAGTATAGTTATAAGCATATAAGCATAGTTAGTAGTACACCTATAACTTAGTTATTTGATGAAACTGTACTCTCTGATGACCTCCTAACAAGGACTTCCAAGCAGCCTGATTCCTCCAGAAAATTCAAAGGTTAGACTAAGGATATTGTTGAACTGAATACAACAAAATTAACGAAAGTGTTTTTCAACTAGCTATCAGTCTACAACTAACTAGCTTTCCGAGGTAGATATTAGAGCTTGAGCCAGAGGTTTGGATCTCAAGACTCAAATACAGCATGTTTCTGAACAATGGAGAGAGTCAAACAGGACCCACTGGAATATTCTTCATGAACACTGGTTTGAGGAGAGAGTTCTGTTATTAGTTAGTACTATTCATACAACTAATATGACTAGGTGAAAATGTATTCAGAGATGACTTCCTAACAAGGAGTTCTGGCAGCTTGTTTATTTCAGGAAACTCACAGGTTAGACTAAGGAAATTTCTGCACTGAATACAACAAAAGTAATCAATGTGTTTTTCAACCAGCTTTCAGTCTACAACTAACTAGCTTTCTGAGGCAGAAAATACACCTTTATCCAAGAGATGTATTTCACCATTAGGTGAAAATGTCCTCTGCGATAACCTTCGAACAAGGATTTCCAAGCAGCGTGTTTGTTTCAGAAAACTCAAGGATTAGAATAAGAATATTGAACTGAATGCAAAAAAGTAACCAAAGTGTTTTTCAACTAGCTATCTGTCCAATACTAACTGGCTTTTCAAGGTAGATGATGGAGAAGGAAATGGCAACCCACTCCAGTACTCTTGCCTGGAGAACCCTATGGAGGGGGGAGCCTGGTAGGCTACAGTGGGGTCACAAAGAGTCAGAGACGACTGAGCGACTTTACTAATACAAGTTTAGCAAAGAGCCTCAGATTTCATGATTCATACACGGCATATTTATGAACAATGTAGAGACTCTAACAGGATATACCGGAACCTTCTTCATGAACACTGGTGTGACCAGAGAGTTCTGTGACTAGTTAGTACTATATCTATAACTGACCTGGTTAGGTGAAAACTTATGCTGCAATAACATCCTAACAAAGATTTCCAAGCAATCTGTTTCTTTCAGAAAATTCAACAGTTAGACTAAAAAAGTTGTTGAACTGAACACAACAAAAGTAACCAAAGTGTTTTTCCACTAGAATTCAGCCTACAACTAAATAGTTTTCTGAGGCAGAAAACACAGCTTTAACCAAGAGGATTGAATTTCAAAATTCACTCACAGCATGCTTCTGAACTGTGTAGAGACTCAAATATTGCACACTAGATCCTTCTTTGTGAACTCTGCTTTGAGCAGAGTTCTGTGACTAGTTAATACTCTACCTCTAACTAACCTCAGGTTAAATTTACTCTAAGATAACTTCCTTACATGGAATTCCAAGCAGCCTGTTTCTTTCAGAAAACTCAAGGGTTAGACGAAATAAGTTGTTGAACTGAGTACAATATATATATAACCGAAGTATTTTTCAACTAGCTTTCAGTATACAACTATCTTGCTTTCCAAGTCAAATAATACAGCTTTAGCCAAGAGACTCCGATTTCAAGACTCACACAGCATGTTTCTGAACAATGTAGAATCTCGAAAAGGATGCTTGTGTCCTTCTTCGTGAACACTGGTTTGAGCAGATAAAAAATTCAGCTGTTTGATTCAGGAAGTTGTTGAACTGAATACGACAAAAGCAACTAAATTGTTTTTCAACAAGTTTTCAGTCTACTAACTAGCTTTTCAAGGCAGAAAAGCTTTGTCAAGATGCTTGGATTTCAAGATTCACTTACAGCATGTTTCAGAAATGTGCAGAGGTTCAAACAGGATACACTAGATCCTTCTTTGTGAATCCTGGTTTAGGCAGACAGTTCTGTGACTAGTTAGTAGTATACCTATCACTAACCTGCTTAAGCGAAAATGTTCTCTGAGATGACCTCCTAACATGGAGTTCCAAGCAGGTAATTTCTTTCAGAAAACTAATGCTTAGACTAATAAAGTTGTTGAACTGAATAAAACAAAAGCAAACAAAGTGTTTTTAAATTAGCTTTCAGTCTACATTAAAATACCTTTCCGAGGCAGGTAATATTGCATTAGCCAAGAGACTCGGACTTCAAGATTCACTCACAGCGTGTTTCTGAACAGTGTAGAGACTCAAATAGGACCCATTGTATCCTTCTTTGTGAACACTGTTTGAATAGAGAGTTCTGTGACTAGCTAGCACTTGTCAGGGAATGTTTAACAGGAGGATTCCTGTGTGCTGCTTTCTGTCTCTCATAAATCCTCTGTTCCCTATCAGTTCCTGATAATGGCAACGAGTGGAGCAGCACACTGCTCCCAGGACTGAGGTCATGAGATGAAATGCATGCGTGGATTTCTTTCAGTAAACATTCTCCTTATGACAAAACTGCTTAGTCATGACCCTCCTTCTTGAGATATGGATTGTCTTCTGACCTTATGACCATTGCTAATTCCTTGTTTCCTTGATAACAATTGCTGTGTGTTTAGTTTTCTGATCTTTATCATTGTTGAAAGAAATTCCTTGTACAACATCCAATAAATACTCACAAAAAGATCATTAAAACACCCTTGCTCCACCAGAGACTTGGGTCCCCATGTCTTTTTCTCTTTCTCTCCCTCTGGCTAGTTCTCTGGAGCATGAAAACCCGCCGAACTCACTCTCCTGCCCAGCCTTTCAAGAACTCCTCGAGAGGACGCCCTGTGCCTTTATGAGGAGTGCAAGCCCTGTTCTAGGGTTTTCTTGGTTCTCTGCATAAACCAGGGAATACTAGCTTCTTTCTCTCTTTTACTTTCTTATCGTCGACTCCTGACCACCAGGTTCCAGTTCATTAAAGGACCCACAACAAGTACTATACCTATAACTAAGTAAGATGGCCTGCTAACAAGGAGTTCTAAGAAGCCTGTTTCTGTCAGAAAACTTAAGGGTTAGACTAAGGAAGTCTTTGAACTGAATATAACAAAAGCACCCAAAGTGTTTTTCAGCTACTGTTCAGCTACAACTAACTACCTATCCAAGCCATAAAATACGGCTTAAACTAGAAGCTTTGATTTCAAGATTCACACATAGCTTGTTTCTGAACAGTGTAGAGACTCAAGCAGAATGCATTGGATCCTTCTACGTGAACACTAAGGAAGCTGCTAAACTGAATAGAACCAAAGTAACCAAGGTTTTTTATTTTACTGTATTTTTTAAAATGGAAGGATACTTGCTTTACAGAAGTTTGTGGTTTTCCTGTCACACATCAACAAGAATCAGCCATAGGTACAGCCATGTCCCCTCCCGCCTGACCCTCCCTTCCATCTTCCTCCCCATCCCACTCTTCTAGATTGTCACAGAGCCCCTGTTTGAGTTCCCTGAGTCACACAGCAAATGCCTATTGGCTATCTATTTTACATGTGGTTTTATAAATTTCCATATTTCTCTCTCCATACATCTCACCCTCTCTCTCCTCCCATGTCTTTAGGTCTGTTCTCTGTGTCTGTTTCTCCATTGCTGTCCCTGAAAACAAATTCATCAATTTCATATTTCTAGAGTCCATATATATGCATCAGTATATGATATTTTTGTTTTTCTTTGACTTATTTCACTTTGTATAGTAGGCTCTAGGTTTGTCCATCTCATTAGAACTGACTCAAATGCATTCCTTTTTATGACGGAGTAGTATTCCATTGTATATATGTACCATGGCTTCTTCATCCATTCATCTTTTGATGGAAATCTAGGTTGCTTCCATATTCTATCTATTGTAAATAGTGCTGCAATGAACATTGAGGTATATGTGTCTTTTTCAATTTCAGTTTCCTCGGGGTATATGCCTAGGAGTGGGATTGTTGGGTCGTATGATGGTTTTATTCCAAGATTTTTAAGGTATCTCCATATGGTTTTCCATACTGACTGTATCAATTTATATTCCCACCAGAAATGCCAGAGAGTCCCTTTTCTCCACACCCTCTCCAGCATTTATTGTTTGCAGACTTTTAGATGATAGCATTTCTGACTGGTGCAAGGTGGTATCTCATTTTAGTTTTGATTTGCATTTCTCTAATCATGAGTGATGTTGAGCATCTCTTCATATGTTTATCAGTCAGTTAATTGCATGTCTTCTTTGGAAAAATGTCTGTTTAGGTGCAGAATACTCCTTACTCTCAAGTGCACATGGAACATTCTCTAAGATAGATCCCATCTTGGGTCCCAAATCAAATCTCAGTAAATTTAGGAAAATTGAAATCATATTAAGCATCTTCTCCAACCATAATGCTATGAGACTAGATATCAATTACAAGAAAAAACTGTAAGAAACATAAACACATGGAGATTAAGCAATACATTTGTAAATAACCAACAGGTTACCAAAGAAATCAGAAAGGAAATAAAAAAATTTCTAGAAACAAATGACAATGAAACCACGACAACTCAAAGCCTATGGGATGCAGCAAAAGCAGTTCTAAGAAGGAAGTTTATAGCAATACAATCCTACCTCAAGAAACAAAAAAAATATTGAATAAGCAACCTAACTTTACAGTTAAAGCAACTGGAGAAAGAAGAAGGAAAAACCCTTAAAATTAGTAGAAGGAAAGAAATCATAAAGATATCAGAAAAAAATGAAAAAAATGACAGAAGCAATAGTAAAGATTAATAAAACTAAAAGCTGGTTCTTTAGGAAGATAAAGAAAATTGATGAACCCTTAGCCAGACTCATCAAGGAAAAAAAGAAAAAGAGAGAGAAGAATCAAATCAACAAAATTAAAAATGAAAAAGGAGAGGTTACAACAGACAATGCAGAAATACAAAGGATTATAAGAGACGATTATAAACAACTATATGGCAATAAAATCGATAAGCTGGAAGAAATGTACAGATTCTTAGAAAAGTTCAATCTTCCAAGACTGAACTAAGAAGATATAGAAATTATGAACAACCCAATCACAAGCACTGAAATTGAAGCTGTGATCAAAAATCTCCCAAAACACAAAAGCCCAGGACTAGATGGCTTCACAAGAGCATTCTATCAAACATTTAGAGAAGAGCTAATGCCTATCCTTCTAACACTCTTTCAAAAATTGCAGAGGAACACTTTCAAACTCATTCAATAAGGCCACCATCACCCTAATATCAAAACCATTCAAAGGCAACACACAGAAAGAAAACTACAGGCCAATATGACTGATGAATATAGATGCAAAAATCCTCAACAAAATTTTAGCTAACAGAATTCAGCGACACATCAAAAGCTCATACATCATGATCAAGTTGGGTTTATTCCTGGGATGCAAGGATTCTTTAATATACAGAAATCAATCAATGTGATACATTATATTAACAAATTGAAAGATAAAAACATATGATCATCTCAATAGATGCAGAAAAAGCCTTTGACAAAATTCAGCACCATTTATGATTAAAATTCTTCAAAAAATGGGCATAGAAGAAACCTACCTCAACATAATAAAGACCATATATGATAAGTGTACAGCAAACATTATTCTCCATTGTGAAAAACTGAAAGCATTCCCCCTAAGATCAGGATCAAGGCAAGGGTGTCCACTTTCACCACTATTATTCAATATAGTTCTGGAAGTCCTAGCTACAACAATCAGAGAAGTAAAAGAAATAAAAGGAATCCAGATTGGAAAAGAAGAAGTAAAGCTCTCAGACGACAGATGACATGATACTGTACCTAGAAAACCCTAAAGAGAGTAGCAGAAAATTACTAGAGCTACTCAGTGAATTTAGCAAAGTTTCAGGATACAAAATCAATACACAGAAATCACTTGCATTTCTATATACTAACAATGAAAAATCAGAAATAGAAATTAAGGAATCAATCACATTCACCATTGCAACAAAAAGAATTAAATATCTAGGAATAAACTTAAGGAGACAAAGGAATGGTACACAGAAAATTATAAGACACTAATGAAAGTAATCAAAGACGACATAAACAGATGGAGAGATATTCCATGTTCCTGGGTAGGAAGAATCAATATTGTGAAAGTGACTATACTACCAAATGCAATCTACAGATTCAAGGAGATCTCTATTAAATTACCAATGGCATTTTTCACAAAACTAGAACGAAAAACTTCACAATTCATATGGAAACTCAAAAGGCCCTGAATAGCCAAAGAGGTCTTGAGAAAGAAGAATGGAGATGGAGGAATCAAGCTTCCTGACTTCAGGTTATACTACAAAGCTACAGTCATCAAGACAATAGGGTCCTGGCACAAAAGCAGCAATATAGACCAATGGAACAAGATAGAAAGCCCAGAAATAAACCCATGTACCTACAGGTACCTTATTTTTGACAAAGGAGGCAAGAATATACAATGTGGGCAAAGATAGCCTCTTCAATAGATGGTGCTGGAAAAACTGGACAGCTCCATGTAAAAGAATGAAATCAGAATGCTTTTTAACACCATACACAAAGATAAATTCATAATGGATTAAAGACCTAAATGTAAGACCAGAAGCTATAAAACTCTTGGAGGAAAACATAGGCAGAAGACTTGAAGACATAAACCAAAGCAAAATCTTTTATGACCCACCACCCAGAGTAATGGAAATAAAAACAAAAGTAAACAAGTGGGACCTGGCTAAACTTTAAAACTTTTGCACAGCAAAGGAAACTATAAACAAGGTGAAAAGACAACCCTCAGAATGGGAGAAAATAATAGCAAATTAAACAACTGACAAAGGATTAATTCCCTAAATATAAAAGCAGCTCATAGAACTCAATACCAGAAAAACAAACAAACCAAACAAAAAGTGGGATAAAGACCTAAACAGACATTTCTCCAAAGAAGACATATAGATGGGTAACAAACACATGAAAAGATGCTCAACATTGGTCATTATTAGAGAAATGCAAATCAAAACTACAATGAGATATCACCTCACACCAGTCAGAATAGTCATCATCAAAAAGTCTATAAACAATAAATGCTGAAGAGGGTGTGGAGAAAAGGGAACACTCTTGCACTCTTTATGGCAGAAAGTGAAGAACTAAAGAGCCTCTTGATGAAAGTGGAAGAGGAGAGTGAAAAAATTGGCTTAAAGCTAAGTTTATGGCATCTGGTCCCACCACTTCATGGCAAATAGATGGGGAAACAGTGGAAACAGTGGCAGACTTTAATATTTTGGGCTCCAAAATATCTGCAGATGGTGACTGCAGCCATGAAATTAAAAGACGCTTACTTCTTGGAAGGAAAGTTATGACCAACTTAGCATATTAAAAAGCAGAGACACTACTTTGCCAAAAAAGGTCCATCTAGTCAAGGCTATGGTTTTTCTAGTAGTCATGTATGGATGTGAGAGTTGGACTATAAAGAAAGCTGAGCACTGAAGAATTGATGCTTTTGAACTGTGGTGTTGGAGAAGACTCTTGAGAGTCCCTTGGACTGCAAGGAGAGCCAACCAGTCCATTCTAAAGGAGATCAGTCCTGGATATTCATTGAAAGGACTGATGCTGGAGCTGAAAATCCAAGACTTTGGTCACTTGATGTGAAGAACTGACTCATTGGAAAAGACCCTGATGCTGGGAAAGATTGAAGGCAGGGGGAGAAGGGGATGACAGAGGATGAAATGGTTGGATGGCACCACCGACTCAATGGACATCAGCTTGAGTAAATTCTGGGAGTTGGTCATGGACAGGGCAGCCTTGTGTGCTGCAGTCCATGGGGTTGCAAAGAGTCAGACATGACTGGGTGACTGAACTGAACTGAACTGAACTTGCATTCTTTGTGGGAATGTAAACTGACACAGCTACTGTGGAAGTCGGTATGAAGATCCCTTAAAAAACTAGGAATAAAACCAGCATATGACCCAGCAATTCCACTCCTAAACATATACCCTGAGGAATCCAAAATTGAAAGAGACACATGTATCCCAGTGTTCATTGCAGCACTATTTACAATAGCTTGAATGTGGAAGCAACCTAGATGTCCATCGACTAATGAATGCATAAATAAGTAGTGGTACATATGCATAATGGAATATTGCACAGCCATAAAAGGACAGCATTTGAGTCAGTTCTAATGAGGTGGATGAACCTAGAACCTATATACAGTGAATGAAGTCAGATAGAGAAAGAGAAATATCATATTCTAACACATATGCAGAATTTAGAAAAATGTTACTGAAAATTTATTTACAGTGTAATAATGGAGAAACAGACATAGACAATAGACTTATGGACATGGGGAGATGGGAGGAGAGGGCGAGATACATGGAAAGAGTATCATAGAAACTTACATTACCATATGTAAAAGACAGTCAATGGGAGTTTGCTGTATGGCTCAGAAAACTCAAACAAGGGCTCTGTATCAACCTAGAAGGGTGGAATGGGGAGGGTGGTTCAAAAGGGAGCAGATATATGTATACCAATTTCTGATTGATGTTGAAGTTTGACAGAAAACACAAAATTCTTCAAGCAATTATCCTTCAATAAAAAATAAATTAATTTAAAAAAAGTAAAAGAAAAAAAAAGATATTTGAAAATAACCCACATATTTTCAAGTCCAGTGTGACATTTACCAAGAAAAATCTTTGACTTAGTCACGGAAAGCCTGAATAAAGTTGGAAGACTGAAAAAAACACAGAGAGTGATTGCAGAGAAGAAAGCATTTAAATGAGAAATTAATATCAAAATGAGAATTTAATATCAAAGATTCTTTAAAAGGCCCATGTATTTGGCAAATTAATGTCTATTTTAAAGTGATGGGTATATCTAAGAAACCATACCAAGGGAAATTCGAATATGTTTGTAACAAAATAAAAAGGAAAAGAGAATTTGCCAGAATTTGTTGCATGCAGCTGAAGCTGCTCAAAGAAACTAAATACAACAAAGAATCTTGACTAAGGTATGAAAATGAACATAGACTCTAGCATAAAGTTTTGTGAAATTTGAACAAAATCTGTACTTTAGTTAGTAATATTGTACTGCATGTTAATTTTCCTATTTTTTTTACAATAGTATTTCTTATATTCTCAGACTTTAATTAGAAGTTTCAAGCCTCATTTTTTAACATCACTAAAATAATAAATTTTCTAGTCTTTTAGCAGTATTTAGATGCCAAAATACATGAACTATATCAAAGTTTTCAGTGATTATAAATTAGAATGCTAGCATTTTATCCATACAAGTTGAACAAGTGGAATCAACATGTTATAATTTTTTAGCTAGGCAAAAATTCATGTTTCCTAAAATTAATGTATTATATTATACATACTATATGTGTGTGTATGTACAAAAGATTTTTTAAAAAAACTATGCTTGATAAAAGCTTGAGAAAGAATAGCAATAAAAAAGATATGGAGAAATTCATAAACATAAACTAAATGAAATGGGAGCCCTGCATGTGAAATAGAAAAAGTGAAACAATCTAGATAAAGGTGAAAAATCATCATATAGTCCAGTCATTTTAAAACATGGGTGCTCATTAGAAAAACATCTGGAGCTTTGGAGAAGAAAAAGCTGTACCTGGGTATTTGCATTTTTCAAAAAATTCCAAGATAATTCAGACGTGCATCTGGATTTTCAGAAAGTGATTACAAGTTTTTCTCTTAAATGGTAAATTTTGTGATATAGAGGCTTCCCTGACAGCTCAGTTGGTAAAGAATCCGCCTGCAATGCAGGAGACACTGATTCAATTCCTGGGTCAGAAAGATCTACTGGAGAAAGGATAGGCTACCCACTCCAGTTTTCTTGAGCTTCCCCTATGGCTCAGATGGTAAAGAATCTGCCTGCAATGCAGGAGACCTAGGTTTGATCCCTGGGTTGGGAAGAACACTTGGAGATGTGAAAGGCTACCCACTCCAGTATTCTGGCCTGGAGAATTTTTTGGACTGTATAGTTCATGGGGTTGCAACATGACTGAGCAACTTTCACTTTGTGATATAGAATCCTATTATTTTCTGTTGAACAATCATGATACAATAATATTGAATTCAATGGTATTTAGTGAATTGTGGTCCACTGGAGAAGGGAATGGCAAACCACTTCAGTATTCTTACCTTGAGAACCCCATGAACAGTAGGAAAAGGCAAAATGATAGGATACTGAAAGAGGAACTCCTCAGGTCAGTAGGCACCCAATATGCTACTGGAGATCAGTGGAGAAATAACTCCAGAAAGAATGAAGGGATGGAGCCAAAGCAAAAACAATACCCAGCTGTGGATGTGACTGGTGATAGAAGCAAGGTCTGATACTGTAAAGAGCAATATTGCATAGGAACCTGGAATGTCAGGTCCATGAATAAAGGCAAATTAGAAGTGGTCAAACAGGAGATGGCAAGAGTGAACGTTGACATTCTAGGAATGAGCGAACTAAAATGGACTGGAATGGGTGAATTTAACTCAGATGACCATTATATCTACTACCGTGGGCAGGAATCCCTCAGAAGAAATGGAGTAGCCATCATGGTCAACAAGAGAGTCCGAAATGCAGTACTTGGATGCAATCTCAAAAATGACAGAATGACTCTGTTCGTCTCCAAGGCAAACCATTCAATATCACAGTTATCCAAGTCTATGCCCCAACCAGTAACACTGAAGAAGCTGAAGTTGAATAGATCTATGAAGACCTACAAGACCTTTTAGAACTAATACCTAAAAAAGATGTCCTTTTCCTTATAGGGGACTGGAATGCAAAAGTAGGAAGTCAAGAAACACCTGGAGTAACAGGCAAATTTGGCCTTGGAATGCAGAATGAAGCAGGGCAAAGACTAATAGAGTTTTGCCAAGAAAATGTACTGGTCATAGCAAACACCCTCTTCCAACAACACAAGAGAAGACTCTACACATGGACATCACCAGATGGTCAACACCGAAATCAGACTGATTATATTCTTTACAGCCAAAGATGGAGAAGCTCTATACAGTCAACAAAAACAAGACCAGGAGCTGACTGTGGCTCAGATCATGAACTCCTTATTACCAGATTCAGACTGAAATTGAAGAAAGTAGGGAAAACTGCTAGACCATTCAGGTATGACCTCAATCAAATCCCTTATGATTATACAGTGGAAGTGAGAAATAGATTTAAGGGCCTAGATCTGATAGATAGAGTGCCTGATGAACTATGGAATGAGGTTTGTGACATTGTACAGGAGACAGGGATCAAGACCATCCCCATGGAAAAGAAATGCAAAAAAGCCAAATGGCTGTCTGGGGAGGCCTTACAAATAGCTGTGAAAAGAAGAGAGGTGAAAAGCAAAGGAGAAAAGGAAAGATAGAAGCTTCTGAATGCAGAGTTCCAGAGGATAGCAAGAAGAGATAAGAAAGCTTTCTTCAGCGATCAATGCAGAGAAATAGAGGAAAACAACACAATGGGAAAGACTAGAGATCACTTCAAGAAAATCAGAGATATCAAGGGAACATTTCATGCAAAGATGGGCTGGATAAAGGACAGAAATGGTATGGACCTAACAGAAGCAGAAGATATTAAGAAGAGGTGGCAAGAATACACAGAAGAACTGTACAAAAAGATCTTCACCACCCAGATAATCATGATGGTGTGATCACTAATCTAGAGCCAGACTTCCTGAAATGTGAAGGCCTTGGAAAGCATCTCTACAAACAAAGCTAGTGGAGGTGATGGAATTCCAGTTGAGCTATTTCAAATCCTGAAAGATGATACTGTGAAAGTGCTGCACTCAATATGCCAGAAAATTTTGAAAACAGCAGTGGCCACAAGACTGGAAAATGTCAGTTTTCATTCCAATCCCCAAGAAAGGCAAAGCCAAAGAATGCTCAAACTACCGCACAATTGCACTCATCTCACACGCTAGTAAAGTAATGCTCAAAATTCTCCAAACCAGGCTTCAGCAATGCGTGAACCGTGACCATCCTGATGTTCAAGCTGGTTTTCGAAAAGGCAGAGGAACCAGAGATCAAATTGCCAACATCCACTGGATCAGGGGAAAAGCAAGAGAGTTCCAGAAAAACATCTATTTCTGCTTTATTGACTATGCCAAAGCCTTTGACTGTGTGGGTCACAAGAAACTGGAAAATTCTGAAAGAGATGGGAATACCAGACCACCTGACCTGCCTCTTGAGAAATCTGTATCCAGGTCAGAAAGCAGCAGTTAGAACTGGACATGGAACAACAGACTGGTTCTAAATAGGAAAAGGAGTACATCAAGGCTGTATATTGTCACCCTGCTTATTTAACTTATATGCAGTGTACATCATGAGAAATGCTGGACTGGAAGAAACACAAGCTGAAATCAAGGTTGCATGGAGAAATATCAATAACCTCAGATATGCAGATGACACCACCCTTATGGAAGAAAGTGAAGAGGAACTAAAAGCCTCTTGATGAAAGTAAAAGTGGAGAGTGAAAAAATTGGCCTAAAGCTCAACCTTCAGAAAACGAAGATCATGGCATCTGGTCCCATCCCTTAATGGCAAATAGATGGGGAAACAGTAGAAACAGTGTCAGACTTTATTTTTTTAGGCTCCAAAATCACTGCACCATGATTTTCATGGTGATTGCAGCCATGAAATTAAAAGACACTTACTCCTTGGAAGAAAAGTTATGACCAACCTAGATAGCATATTCAAAAGCCAGAGACATTACTTTGCTGACTAAGGTCCGTCTAGTCAAGGCTAACGTTTTTCCTGTGATCATGTATGGATGTGAGAGTTGGACTGTGAAGAAGGCTGAGCACCGAAGAATTGATGCTTTTGAACTGTGGTGTTGGAGAAGACTCTTGGGAGTCCCTTGGACTACAAGGAGATCCAACCAGTCCATTCTGAAGGAGATCAACCCTGGGATTTCTTTGGAGGGTATGATGCTGAAGCTGAAACTCCAGTACTTTGGCCACTACATGTGAAGGATTGACTGATTGGAAAAGACTTTGATGCTGGGAGGGATTGGGGGCAGGAGGAGAAGGGGCGACCAAGGATGAAATGGCTGGATGGCATCACTGACTCGATGGACGTCAGTCTGAGTGAACTCCGGGAGTTTTTGATGGACAGGGCGGCCTGGTGTGCTTGATTCATGGGGTCACAAAGAATCAGACACGACTGAGCGACTAAACTGAACTGAACTGAGCCAGACAAAAAAGAAAAGATAATTACAATAGTAAGCCATAATGAAACATGATTAATCTAACAGTATAAAATAATTGCATGCTATTTCAGGGGCTAAGTAGAGTGACGTGGCAAGTGGAAGTCCATACATGCACATATTTTCATCCATCCAGCCAGTCGATATCTTTTGTGTGGTGCATTTAATCCACATATGTTTAAAGCAATTATCCCTATGTATGATCCTATTACTATTTTCTTAATTATTTTTGGTTCACTTTGTGTAGGTCTTTTCCTTCTCCAGTGTTTCCTGCCTAGATAAATTCCTTTAGTATTTGTTGTAAAACTGGTTTGGTGGTGCTGAATTTTCTTATCTTTTGTTTGTCTGGAAAGCTTTTGATTTCTCCATCAAATCTGAATGAGATTCTTGTAGGGTAGAGTATTTTTGCTTGTAAGTTCTACACTTTCATTCCTTTATTGTGCCGTTTGCTTCTGGCTTGTAGAGTTTCTGTTGAGAAATCAGCTGAGTTCCTTTGTATGTCATTTTCCCCTTGCTGCTTTTAATATTTTACCTTTGTCTTTATTTTTCCTCAGTTTAATTACTGTATCTTCTTGTGTTGACTATTTCCTTTCCCATGTTAGGAAAATTTTCAGCTATTATCTCCTCAAATATATATATATATATATTTTGTCCTCTCTCTCTTCTTCTGGGACTCCTATAATGTGAATATTGGTGTGTTTGTGTCCCAGAGGTCTTTTTGGGCTTCCTTTGTGGCTCAGATAAAGAATCTGCCTACAATGCAGGAGACTTGGTTCAATCCCTGGGTCTGTCTGGAAGATCCCCTAGAGAAGGGAATGGCTACCCAGTTCGGTATTCTTGCCTGGAGAATCCCATGGACAGAGGAGCCTGGAAGGCTACAGTGCACAGGATTGCAGAGTCAAATATGACTGAGCAACTAACACGTTCACAGAGATCTCTTAGGTTGTCTTTTTTTTCCCCCCATTCTTTTCTCTATATTCTGTTCTGTGGCAATTATTTCCACCATTCTATCTTCCAGGTCACTTATCCCTTCTTCTGTCTCAGTCATTCTGTTATTGATTTCTTCTAGTGTATTGTTAATCTCTTTGTGTTTCTTCTTTATTTCTTCTAGGTCTTAGGTAAACATCTCCTGCATCTTCTCCATTGTTTTTCTGAGATCCTGGATCATCTTCATTATCACTATTCTGAATTCTTTTTCTGGAAAACCTACCACTTCATTTAGTAATTTTTCTGGGGTTTTATCTTTATCTGGACATCTATTGCCTTCATCTAAGACATAATCCCCTGCTTTGTCATTCTGATGAACTTTTTGTGATGTGATTTTTGTTCTAGTCACTGTGAGATTGTGGTTCTTTTTGCTTCTTCTGTCTGCCCTCTGGTGGATGAAGTTAAGAGGCTTGTTGTAAGCTTCCTCATGGGAGGGACTGGCGGTGGGGAAAACTGGGTCTTGCTCTAGTGGTTAGGGCCATGCTCAATACAACTTTAATCCAATTATCTGCTGATGGGTGAGGTTGTACTCCCTCCCTATTAGTTGCTTTTCCTAAGGGGACCCATTCCCCTAGGTTCTATGGTGGGGTTGATGACAACATCCAAAAAGGCTTTTGCAAAAAGGCTCTTCCATGAGTGCTGCTGCCAGTGATCCCCTCCCTATGGTGAGCCACTGCTCACCAATACCTCCACAGGAGACCCTGGAACACTAGCTAGTAGGTCCAGTTCAGTCTCCTGCGGGATCACTGCTCCTTTCTCCTGGGTCTTGGAGTGCACATGATTTTGTCTGTGCCAAGAGTGGAGTCTCTATTTCCCTCAGTCCTGTGGAAGTCCTGTAATCAAATCCCGTTGGCATTCAAAGTCAGATTCCCTGGGAACTGCCAGTTCCTTCGGAGGTTCTCTAGGCTGGGAAGCCTGACATCCAGTCTCAGAACCTTCACAACAGTAGAAAAACTCCTTTGGTATTATTGTTATCCATTTTGTGGGTTACCCACCCAGCAGGTATGGGATTTGATTTTGTCATGATTGCATCCCTCCTACCTTCTCATTTCAACTTCTTCTTTGTCTTTGGATGTAGGGTATCTCTTGTTGTTGTTGTTGAGTTCTAGCATCCTCTTGTTGACATTTGTTCAACAGCTAGTTGTGATTTTGGTGTTCTCACAGGAGGAGATGAGCATACGTTCTACTCTGTCATTTTGAACCAATTACAGTAAAAACATTGTTTAATTTTTTAAAATAAATTTGTTGTTGTTGTTTAGTCATTTCACGATGTCCTTCTCTTATGTGACCCCATGAGCTATAGCCCACTAGGCTACTCTGTCCATGGCATTTCCCAAGCAAGAATACTGGAGTGGGTTGCCATTTCCTTCTCCAAGGAATCTTCCCAACCCACGGACCAGACTTGTGTCTCCTGCACCAGCAGTGGGTTCTTACCACTGAGTCACCAGGGAAGCCCTTTTCATAAAGTGGCAGGTAGTAAACATCCTCAGTATCGCAGGACATGTGGTCTCTGTGGTATCTACTCACGTCTGCTGTTAGGAAACAAAAATCAGTCATAAATACATAAATTAATGATCATGGCTGTGTTTCAGTTACATTTCATTTATAAAAATAGACAACAGTTTGCTTACTCCTCTTGGACATGTCCTATTATTTTTTATAGCTAACTCTCATGTAATAGTACAAAATCCTAATACAATCAGAGTAATTCTTACTCACATTTTTTCCCCCAGGTACCCATTCCCTCTTCATGGAGAGAAAACTGCCCCTGGCCTCTCTCTCTACTCTTCTAGAGACATCCTTGGCGACCTCAAGATGTGTGTTTTATTGTGGGTTTCTAGTTCCTGTGTTCCTCTATTTCTCTCTTGTTATAATCACTTATTTGATGCTACAAACCCTTTGGTAAGTTCATGAGCAAGGAAAATCTTTTTATAATTGGCTTACATACCTGATAATATTTATTTGCCAAGTGATCCAAACCCAATGAATCCTACTGTTAAGACAATTGGAATTTCCTAGTACTGATGGAACAATTAAAATCATTACAGTATTCTTTATATTTTAGCAAATAGAGGCACTGCAACCCTTCTACCCTTCATGTTTTATAATTGTAAGTTTTGTTGTGATATATGTCTTCAACTTTCTATCTCATGTTACAACTACTTTTAGGGGCTCTAGGTTCTGATTTAGATGAAAATGTTGTATCTTTTCCCTTTTTTCATGTTTCTCTTCTATATTATGGGCTTCCTCTGGCGGCTTAGATGGTAAAGAACCTGCCTGCAATACTGTAGACCCTTGTTTGATCCCTGGGTTGGAGCATTAAAAACCCAAGATCATGGAATCCAGTCCCATAACTTCATAGCAAATAGACGGGGGGTGGAGGGGGGGTGGGGAGGGAGGGCGGGGAGTGGAAACAGTGACAGATTTTATTTATATTGAGTCAGACACAACTTAGACTGAACAACAACAACTCCTATATTATAATATTCCAAAGGGTAGGATCCTGGAGTTATTTAATTATGCAAACATGAAAACTTATGCAGCGTTGTGGATCTGGTACATAACATAATATTTGTATAATGATATATATAGACCTATATAGAATGATATATGTAACGAATGATATATATATATATATATATCCATAGGGTTGCAAAGAGTTGGGCATGACTGAATGACTGAATTGAACTGAACTTATATATTTACCTACTCTGTGCTTATTATCAGGGTGTTAAATATATAATTTTCAAACTTTCAAGGCACCCACAGGTTGGGGGGTGCCTTGAAAGTTTGCTGTATACAACAACATATATGTTGTATTTTATGGCATACTTAATGTGGTCCCTGATGAGAATTCGGAACAAGATTGCCCATTGGAATCAGTGCCATGGACTGATTAAGCCATGTAGCTTAATAGGAAGAGTGCAGGCAGACCTGAAACTACACATAATTGGGGAAAAATACTGATTAAAATATGGATATGTTGAAAGAATGCAAAACCAATACAGTATTGTAAAGTAAAAAAATAAAATTTAAAAAAAAAAAGAATGAATGGAGGCATGATTTGAGGGCAATGGTGCACATTGACCCTTTTGCCATCCCCTTGGCTTCCTTTTTATTGAGAAATATTTAGGAGGGGAAGTTACCATAAAATGGTTATATATATATATATATTCTACCTTTCTGATTGGAAATTTCTCTCCCTGGACATAAAACAAATAAAGCTGCAGATGGGCTTTCCTTGCTCTGGAATTTTTCTGAATCCTAGAGCACAACTCTGGCTGTACACAGACTGAGGGATCCGAGGGGAAAAGAGAATCTTGGGTTATAATTTTACACACTATGAGTAGCTTTCAGAGGATGTCTGCAGTTCTTGCCTGTAAGAGAGAACTTTGATCTTCAATAGAAAGTCATCACTGTGTTTTCCCCACCCTCCATTGTTGATATTATATAAACATATAATTAACACGACTATGGTTAACTTCTCTTGCCATTTCCTTGTCCAACCAAGTTATCTAGTCAGTTTTATTTCATAAGGCAATGACAACACTGCCCGGGTTTTTCTCTCTTCTATTACATATTTCTTCAAAATCTTTTCCATGCAGATTTCTATGTATTAATAGTAATCATTTTGAGAACTTGTATTCCTGATGATTTTACCATGCCCTCATACTTGGTTAAATAGAAGACAATAGCTTTTAGGTGAAAGACTCTAATGATGTTATAATTAGGCAGAGTATTAAAAGCATCCATTTGAAAAGTAGATACTGCCTTATGGAGAAAGTGCAAGGATGTTTTATGAACCACTGATTGTAGTTAACCTGATTCTGGGTTCTTGAGTCCAGGAGTGGGATCTTATTTTAGAAAATTAATAAAACAAGCATTCCTTTAAGCTATATCACCTGCACAATTGCCTGGGATGGTTCAACTGTGAAAATATTAAATAAAATCTCAGTCAGTGGTTTGAGAAGCTAAGTAGAAAGAAGGTTGATGGCAGATGACAAAGGAAAATGAGAATAGTGTCTACAAAGTAGTGCTTGAAATCTGTAATGCAGCTGTGTTTATAGTGCATCTAAACATAATTAAGTCTCTGCTTATATAGGACTGAAACTTAAGGCTTTCAGGATAAATGAAGGCATATATTTGATGTGTACACACACACATACACACACCACATTAGCTTCATAATTCCGTTCATTTTATTCACTTGACTGTTGCATGAACAGATATAACCCAAATTTAAAAGGAAGAGCTTATTCAAACATGTTCTTCCCATCCACAATATCTCAGAAAACATGTGGGTAAGACGTCAGAGAACAAAGTCGAGATATGAAATGTGAATTTAAGGCTGAATTGAAGAGGTGCCTACTCAATCTCTCTTCAGATACCTCTGAAATGTCTATCTCCAAGACTGAAATAAAGCCATGCCTCTTTGAAGCCAATAGGCCATTCTATCATCTTTTCACTGATGACCATGCCTTGATCATATGGAGCATGGGAGACAAACTCTCCAACTTTAACCAGCAGCCCAAGACCAGCAAGAAAATTCACCGTGTTGTGGACATTATACCATGCCACATGGTTCTGTTTTTCATCTCTGCATACATGTTCCCCTGCACTGTTGATAAATTGGATTTTCCTCAGGATTGGCTGAAGTTGGAGGAGAAGCATAATTTGGAAGTGAGGCTTGCATTCAGATTAGAGGTGGAAGACACACCCCCACCAAGCAATCTTTTCCTCCACCTCCCACCCTCAGGTTTCTTTTTGGTAAAGGGTTGGTTTTGTTTATGTGTTCACCACCTCATAGGCTCAAGGGAAATGAAGTTTTACACTCTTGAGAAAGATGGTTGAATGTTTGAATACAATCAGAAAATTCAAGGATGATGCTCAGAACAAAGATGGTACTCAGAACATGGTTTAGACATTTTGGCCAATAACCCTGCTCAGAGCTTCTTGTAAGCTAATGCCTATATTTAAAAAAGGTACAACATGGATGTTTTTGCCGTTGAGCTTGTTTTGGATGAGAATGTGATTATCTTGTTACAATGCATGGGAAAATCTATGGCATAATATAAAATCAAATTTTTTGGATTTTAATGAATTTTTAAATTTAGTTAATTTATCTTTGTACCTTTGGGTCTCATAGAATATTATCATGGGAAATAATAAATCCCTCGTTGTTCAGGCATCCATTGTTTAAGTCTGGAATTATTTGTAGTAGAAGCATTCTAAATGATCCAGAATCACATCTTGGGAAGTCATTTTAGCCAAGACACCTAATTTTCTGAGTCAGCACTAAATAAGCTCAAAGTTATATATCCAATATTATTCTTGTAAGTAAAAACAGGAATTAAATGGCAAATGAAATTTTCAGACATGAATTTTTACTTGTACATATTTTCCTTTTTCTAGATATTAAATTTGCTTGATTAGATATTTGTGTAATTTAATCCACACATTTGATTAGTATATTTTCCCCTTGTTCATGAGGACTGTTGTTAATAAGTATATTTTACAAATGGGTTGTGGATTAGACACACAGAGTGAAGATCCCGACAAATCTATTCATAATTTAGGAAGGTATCCTGAGTTTATAAGCATTATCATTACTCTCATATTTAAAAATGAGAACACAGTTGCAGATTTTGTTTTAAGCAAAACCATTTTATGGTGTGTTTGGCCACGTCATATACAAAACAACTTGTGAAACAGTCAGATATGGTTGCACGAGTGCTCAGTCGCTCAGTCATGTCCAACTCTTTGCGACCCCATGAGTTGTAGCCCACTGCGCTACTCTGTCCATGGGATTCTCCAGGCAAGAATACTGCAGTGGGTTGCTATTTCCTCCTCCAGGAGATCTTCCTGACCCAGGAATCGAAACTGCATCTCTTGTGGCTCCTGCATTGCGGGCAGATTCTTTGCCACTGAACCACCTGGGAAGCCCCCAGATACGGTTATTATGTCAGTGTCTTCTGACACTGCATACTTTCCAAAGAAAAGTATAGATTTGACCAATTTTGATCTCTTTCTGTTTTGTCATAAATTGTCTTTTGATCTTTTAAATCCTTTCATTCTACATTAGAAAGCATAATTCTCATACAATTTTTTAATTTAAAAAGTTGTATTTAAGTCCCTAAAGGTGGAATTCTCCAAACAGATGTAACAGTTGAAGACATGCCCATAACCAGTGTGAAAGAACCATCTACCTATTTTGTCCAATCTTGTTGGTTTTGAGCCAAAACATGGCCATGATGTACCTCAGGATAGTGCCTACAGGTGCTATCAGGCGGTCAATGTGTGTCTTGCTTCTGGAGGCCATTTATCTGCCAAGGAAGAAATATAGGTTTGTCTCTGTCAGCTGGAGATCTCATTTCTGTTTTCACCAAAAGCATTTCATGGAGTACTTGGGCCACTGTGTACACAGCATTATAGCCAAAATAGCTGATGACAGACATAGTCATCATGTCAACATTTATGGGATAAACTCTAAGGAAGAATTTGGTGGGCAGTCTCTAAGTTTTCCACAATGTGATCCAGCAAGTGAACCATCAAATATGTCATACAAGGATCTACTAAAGTATAAGTCTTCTGGGTATTTGGAGAGGTTAACTACCTTGAGAAAGTTTTCAAAACCAGGGATTTCCCTCTTCTGGTGTGAAAATGAGGGGCTGCCCTGGAAAGAGTGATGCATGTGGTCCATCTCATACAGAACAACATCCCACTTTACTGCCATGATCCACACCTTCCTTGAGGTTAAATACAGTTCTCCCACCATTCCTAGGATGATAAGGTTCCCTATGTCACACATATCATATGCACATTTGGAGATGAGACTCTGATTCTGGACACGAAGCTCACATCACTCGGCCCATATGTTCTTGTAGTGGCAGGGAACTTTTCTGTAAAGGCCATACAGATACCTTTCTTTACCATCTCTGCTTTCAGATCCGAAAGGAACTTCTCACCTTTCATATCATCAGATACAAATACTGCCATTCAGGTTCAGCCAAAATGCAGCAATAAACAGATCATTCCTTGAGCCAGGGGATTGTCCTTGTGGTCAACTGATAAAAAAGATGGGAATTGATCTTTATCACTCAGAGTGGTATCAAAGGGACCATGCATGACTTGAATAAGAAAAGGAATGTCTTGATTCTGAGTTTAGTGTGACTTGGGGTTGTCTTCGTTAGTGGAAAGGTGAGAGAATTCTCAACTGGAGAGGACAAGTAACAGGAATATAAGATGACTATACAGACTGCTGTAGAGATGATTTATTTTCTCATTATGGGCTCATGAAGACCATATTTCCAAGCTCCATTGCTCTTAAGGAGGGGCACCAGACAAGTTCTGACCAATACATTACTCCCAGAGCAAAGCATGACACAAATGTGCAAGGACCACATGTGCTATGCCTCCTCTGCACTGAGAATTAAGGAAGGCATGAACTTCAGATGACGCATCTTCAAGATGGTAGAATCTCCATCAGCCTTGCCCCATGAAACTGGTGGAGAAGTGCCCCCTTTCCCACAGAGACCAATGTTGGATAAAAACCAGGATAGATGTAAATTCTTATTGTGTTAATCTTTTGATGCTTTGATACTTGTGACCCCATGGACTATACAGTCCATGGAATTCTCCAAGCCAGAATACTGGCATGGGTAGCCGTTCCATTCTCCAGGGGAATCTTCCCAACTTAAGGATTGAACCCAGGTCTCCCACATTGCAGGTGGATTCTTTACCAGCTGAGCCACAAGGGAAACCCAAGAATACTGGAGTGGGTAGCATATACTTTTGCAGTGGATCTTCCCAACCCAGGAATTGAACTGGGGTCTTCTGCATTACAGGCAGATTCTTTACCAACTGAGTTATCAGGGTAGCCCTTCAATCACCTACCCTCTGTTATTAAAAAAAACAACAACAAACTTCCAGGATAGAATTCCCCTAAGCTAATGTTGTCCTTTTTGGCATTGATGCCTCCTGAACACCAATTATCTCAGATTGGTCACTGGGAGGAATCACTGGGTTGGACAGTTGGGTGTAGAAAGTTTATTAGGACTGATCTAAAGAGGCATCTGTGTGGATGTGAGTAGGCTGGACTGGGCAGAATGATAGGATAAATTGTTTATAGTTATAACTGAGTCTCAACCAATTCTTGAGGATCTCTAGGCTGGGGTTGACACTTCAGTGTTGTCCAAAATTGAGACCTAATATTTGGGCCTTTATATTCACATATAAAGAAAGCTAAGCACCAAAGAATTGATGCTTTTGAACTGTGGTGTTGAAAAATACTCTTGTGAATCCCCTGGACTGCAAGGAGATCAAACCAGTCAGTCCTAAAGGAAATCAGTCCTGAATATTCATTGGAAAGACTGATGATGAAGCTGAAACTATAATACTTTGGCCACCTGATGCAAAGAACTGACTCCTTGGAAAAGACCCTGACAATGGGAAAGACTGAAGGCAGGAGAAAGGGATGACAGAGGATGAGATGGATTGCATCACCAACTCGATGGACATGAGTTTGAGCAAGCTTTGGGAGTTAGTGATGGACAGGGAGGCCTGGCATGCTGCAGTCCATGGGGTCGCAAAGAGTTGGACATGACTGAGAGACTGAATTGACTGATCCACATATCTGTCAGTCATTGACTTCTAAATGTCCCCAAGATAGGTGTAATCTGGGATGTGGCAGTATCCACTTGCTGTGGATATTGCCTAAGAAGCCCACTGCTGTTAGACATCAGCAGCTGGGGAATGGAAAAAATGACCCTTAGCAGGAATCTGGGTTGAGGCTCACAACATCCCCTGCACTAGACTTTCCTTTTATCCCCCTCCTTGTCACAGTTCATCATCTCACGATCCAAGGAATTCCCTGGAGTACATTGTAACACTTGTGGGATATGTAAACCCAGTTTCTACATTTCCTTCTGATCAGAAAAAAGAAAATGGTACTGAGGAAAACCCAAACTTTCTCCTCCAAATTCAATACAAACTCACCCATGGGCTTTTGTAGAGCTCCAAGACTGTTCCAGTCTTAGCTGAAAATGCCGACACAGTTCCTGTAACTATGTCCACAGATTTTCTCTGTCTCTGGCAGTTGTAGCTAGGGACAGTCTGATTTCCTTCAGAGAGCCATCATAACAGGGCACTCTCCAAAGTCCTTTGGTTTCTGGAAAAGGCACTGTAGAAGTTGAAACCCAAAGACCGATTGGGGCACAGTTGAGCATCCTTGTTGATTTCCTCAATGGTGAAGAGAAATGCCAGGATATATTGTTAATTCTTCTAAAGCCATCTAAACAAATAGGACAGCATTAGGGAGAATGGTCCAGTCATGCCATTTATAGACAACTCCTCAGCCAAGCCAAGAGAAGGGAAGGATATTAGATCATGCTTTCTATTCAGAGATTCTCCTGCCCTGGCATGTGGATTGGGTGTGAATAAGCTTCTCAGGATTCTGGAAGATCTTCGAACACCCTCTTCTACTGTGATGAGGTAAATTGCATTAAAAACAACTAAAGAAGGATTGCAAGACAATGGATGAGTTAGCATTCAGCTGCATGATACAGTTCTCAACTGGATAATTTTTTCAGTGTTCTCAAATCCATGGTATATTAATGCATAGAAAACAGCTAGAGAGTCATGAGTTCATAAGCCCACTTAATGAATCCCTTTGGAAAGGGTTGATTATATTTCAGAATATGATCTTACTTTTATTTGGAGCCATGATACAGGGTGTAAGCATTTGTTTTCCTTATACTCTGGAATATTTTAAGTAGTCCCTGACATATCTGTCCTTCAAATATTTGGGAAGATTGTCTTCCAAAATCATATTCCCCTGAGGCATTTTAAGGAAATATTTTCTGTTATTTTCTATGCTAATATATACACTCTTAAGAAAACAGTTTTGTTGAATTATATTTCCATAAAATAACTTTTATTTAGATCTTATAGTTTGTTATTAGAGACTTAATAATTAATTATTAGAGACAATTTTTTCCTTCAAAGTTTTAAAATTTTCTTTCTCAACAGCTAATTGTCCTTTATCATTTTTAATTTCACATTTAAACATACTCTGCCTTTTTCCTTAATTAGATTTGCTGAACATAAGACTGGTGATTGCTAGGTGCTCAGTGTGGGGGAGAGAGAAAATGCGAAATTCTGCTGAAGTGTATTGAGTTTCTTTTAAAGATAATGAAAATAAGATGTTTCTCCCACAAGTGTTTTGCAACCTGGAACAAAAGTTTCAGGAATGACTATATCACTTGATCCAACAATTTACCCAGTTATCTTCATCAGAGGCATATGAAAAGCCTGTTAAAAAGCACTGATTTTTTATGTATTTCTTACACTCACAGGAAATTAATAACATACAAAAAAGATAGGTGAACAAGGCTTGCCATATCTAGGTGAAATGACACTTGGTAGGCATGGAAATAAAATATAAAGTTACATTTGTTGTACAAAAGTATGCTCATGGTATATTGTAAGGTATGAGAAGCTCATTGCCAGGGTGGAATGGACAGAGCTCACCGACGCTGTAACTTATCTACGGATAGGAAATTCCAGGACTTGATAATCATGTGATACCTGGGCCTCTTATGCCCAGAATGGAGGTAGCCAGAAATTCCCTGGCTGGATGACAGAAGGCCAAGTGCATGATCTGGCTTCTGGTTTTGTGAAGTGGGCAAACTGCTCTCTGTCCTCAGAAGAGAGTTGGGCAATATGCAGTTTGTTTCCATCAGATGTTTCTCCTTAGCAGTATGTCTGTGGTTAACACTGGTCAATTCAGCAGGTTAACACTGACCTCATGGATGAGACAGGCTCTCAGTTTCCCCATAGAGAGCATAAGATCAGAGGATCCCACATCCCCTGAGATGTACCTCCTGCCATTCTCTCATAGAGTGAGAATATCAGTAGAGGACACCAAACCAGAGAATGCACAATACTACTGCCATAAAATGTGTTACTCCATCTTTTGGCTAAATGATAGAGAAAAAGACAAAGAGGGAAGAACCCTCAAAATGAAACAGCTAGAAGAGACAAATGCTGGGCAGACAGAGATCCTCATACAAAAGAGAGAAAACAAAGATGGAATTTCACTGCAAAGATCAGCAGCCCTGTTATCACCTTTGTCCAAGGCAAAAGGAGCTGCTGAAATGACCAGTGTTAACCACAGACATACTGGTAAGGAGAGAGATCTCACGGAAACAAACTGCATATTGCCCAACGCTCATCTGAGAACATGGACAAGGTGATAAATTTAATGCTTTAGCAGCAGAGTCACAAATAGAAAATTATGCTCAGAACACAGGCTGTTTGTTGATAAACCTCTAGCTAAGCATCAAAATAAGCATCTAATAACTTATTTATTGGAGATGCATGCCATATGCCTAGATAAAACCAAGTATTAATGCAATTTTTGCATTCTACCTGGAGAAGTTACTAAATGGGATAAAAGAAAAGGGCACTAAGTCCCTCTGAAAGATCACCTCCTTTTCTTCTTTTGACTTTCCAGATCTGGGACCGGAAGGCTTGATGGCCTGTAGCTCTCAATTACTATTTACTGGGTTATGTTCTGTTCAAGGTAGTGGCTCTCAAACACCCATGGCTTTTCCAGGAGGCTCATGTCCCAAAGCCCTTGTTGGCACAGGACACACAGACTGAGCCCCTGGGTCCTAACGCTGACTTCTGGCCAAGGGGTTAGCATTTTAGGATACTTCTGTGCCCTAATCTAGGGTCCTGGCAGTAGGAGGGGGTGGTGCCTCAACAGTTTCACTCATTCTAAGCCATCCAGGTATGAATCATGGTGATCAGACTAGTGAAATAGATAGTAAAATTAAGTTCTCTCTTCTGTCATGAAGGCACTGAGGGAAAAAGAAGAGACAGAACCCTCACTATTCACTTTTCTGCATTTCTGCCATCTCTGGGCATGCTTTACATAACTGCCAAGGAGATTAACACCACCTCATACACACTCAAACACACACAGAAATGAACTTACACATTATGTGTCGTTTGCTTTTGTGGTCTGAATGCAAAAGATAACCACACTGTGTCTGGTTCCTGTTACGAGGAATAAATGGGAAAACCTTCATCCATTATCAGGTCTCCATTCATATATACAGTTAGCTTCATGTTTACAAAACAGCTCCAATTAAGAGTGCATAAATGCTGCAGGAGCAGAAAGAGACTAATGAGAGAGAACATGGCAGGGTCTGTCCAACCAGGGATTAAAAATGCCAAATCTAAATTGAACTGGTGAGAAACTGGAGAGAAATCTACAGGTTCTTCCCTCTGCAGGGCAAAGTAATCTCTGTGTAGGGTCAGTAGACTCCCACTGCCAGTGTAAGCCTTGAGCTAGGAAGCACCATGGAGCCTGAGCCAGGTGTGCCGGAAAAGGACACAGCTAGAGCAGAAAGGTGGCATTTATAAGGGAGTCATGGTGTCGAGACCTTGCCCTTAGCATCCCTGTGATGAGAGCAGCCTGGCTTCCCCTTCTTTGCACTGCTTCATTTCAATTCCATCGTGGAGCTCTGGGGATGCCCTGCCCTGGGGCTCTGCAACTGTCCCTCTCCATCCTCATGAAAAACAAGGAGGAAAAACATACTTAGAACTTTCTATCCAGGAATCTATGATTTCATCTTGGTCGAGTTAGGCTTTGGGGGACCACTGCATCCCAGCACAGAGGGCGCTGCCATCCTGAACCCACAGGGGGCTGGAGGTGGTTATGACAGAAGATTGCTCTGTGGGATTAGGTACAGTTAGAAAGAGCTGGTGTTGAAGTTAACAAAAAGCCTGAGAACATCCCATATGATGCATTAGCAAAAGGAAAACCCACCAACATAAGTTGGTAATGATCACTATGTCATCAACAGAAGGCACTTTGCTATCCTGTGCTAACATCCTTTCAGATCTGCAATAGCCTTCTGAAAGAAAAGGGTCTTCAGGATTTCCAACTGTCTGCAATCCAGAGACCATTAGGTCATCTTCTCCCTGCAAATAAACTTCTTATCCCTCAGTCTGATGTCCTCTGTTCTGCCCTGTGTAATTCTGGCACCAAGCACTCAGTATTATATAATTTAATTTGTCACAACTAAAGAGAATGCTATTCCTCACCCAACATTTTCCTTTCATTGTCATGTCCTTTATCTACAATGTTTCTTCAAAGGTGTTCTCATTAGGTAAATTTATTCATAAATATTTTATTCTTTCTGTTGCCAGGGGGAATGGAATTGTTTCTTTATTTTCTATTTCTGAATTTTCATAGTTGATGTATAGGAGTTCAATTAACTTATGTGTATTAATTTTATATCCTGTGACTTTACCATACCCGCTGATTAACTCTCATAATTTTCTGGTGGCATCATTAGGGTTTCTTATGTAAAGAATCATGTCACCTGCAAACAGTGAGAGTTTTACTCTGGATTACTTTTAATTTCCACTCTGGATTGCTTTTAAATCTTTTTCCACTCTGGATTACTTTTAATTCTTTTTCTTCTCTAATGGCTGTGGCTAGGACTTCCAAAACTATGTTGAGTAACAGTGGCAAGAGTGGGCACCATTATCTGTTTCTGATCTTAGAGGAAATGCTTTCAGTTTTTCAAAAATGAGGAGAATATTTGCTGTGGGTTTGTCATGTATGACTTTTATTATGTTGAGGTATGTTCCTTCCATGTCTACTTTCTGGAGAGTTTTCATCATAAATGGGTGTTGAATTTTGTGAAAGTGTTTCTCTACACCAATTGAGATGATCATATGGTTTTACCTTTTAGTTATTAACATGGTGTTATCTCATTGATTGATTTACAAATATTAAAGAATCATTTCACCCCTGGGATAAAGTTGACCTGATATTATGTATGATGTTTTTAATGCATTGATGGATTCTATTTGCTAGAATATTGTTGAGAAATTTTGCATCTGTGTTCATCAGTGATAACAAATGGGGTACCTAATTAAACTTGAAAACTTTTGCACAAAAAAGGAAACTATAACCAAGGTAAAAAGACAACCTTCAGAATGAGAGAAAATAATAGCAAAATTCTATGAGGCCACCATCACCCTAATACCAAAACCTGACAAAGATGTCACAAAAAAAGAAAACTACAGGCCAATATCTCTGATGAACATAGATGCAAAAATCCTCAACAAAATTCTAGCAATCAGAATCCAACAACACATTAAAAAGATCATACACCATGACCAAGTGGGCTTTATCCCAGGGATGCAAGGATTCTTCAATATCCGCAAATCAATCAATGTAATTCACCACATTAACAAATTGAAAATAAAAACCATATGATTATCTCAATAGATGCAGAGAAGGCCTTTGACAAAATTCAACATCCATTTATGATAAAAACTCTCCAGAAAGCAGGAATAGAAGGAACATACCTCAACATAATAAAAGCTATCTATGACAAACCCACAGCAAACATTATCCTCAATGGTGAAAAATTGAAAGCATTTCCCCTAAAGTCAGGAACAAGACAAGGGTGTCCACTTTCACTGCTACTATTCAACATAGTTCTGGAAGTTTTGGCCACAGCAATCAGAGCAGAAAAAGAAATAAAAGGAATCCAAATTGGACAAGAAGAAGTAAAACTCTCACTGTTTGCAGATGACATGATCCTCTACATGGAAAACCGTAAAGACTCCACCAGAAAATTACTAGAGATCATCAATGAATATAGTAAAGTTGCAGGATATAAAATCAACACACAGAAATCCCTTGCATTCCTATACACGAATAATGAGAAAGTAGAAAAGAAATTAAGGAAACAATTCCATTTACCATTGCAACGAAAAGAATAAAATACTTAGGAATATATCTACCTAAAGAAACTAAAGACCTATATATAGAAAACTATAAAACACTGATGAAAGAAATCAAAGAGGGCACTAATAGATGGAGAAATATACCATGTTCATGGATCGGAAGAATCAATATAGTGAAAATGAGTATACTACCCAAAGCAATTTACAAATTCAATGCAATCCCTGTCAAGCTACCAGCCACATTTTTCACAGAACTAGAACAAATAATTTCAAGATTTGTATGGAAATACAAAAACCTCGAATAGCCAAAGCAATCTTGAGAAAGAAAAATGGAACGGGAGGAATCAACTTGCCTGACTGCAGGCTCTACTACAAAGCCACAGTCATCAAGACAGTGTGTACTGGCACAAAGACAGACATATAGATCAATGGAACAAAATAGAAAGCCCAGAGATAAATCCACACACATATGGACACCTTATCTTTGACAAAGGAGGCAAGAATATACAATGGAGTAAAGACAATCTCTTTAACAAGTGGTGCTGGGAAAACTGGTCAACCACTTGTAAAAGAATGAAACTAGATCACTTTCTAACACCGTACACAAAAATAAACTCAAAATGGATTAAAGATCTAAATGTAAGATCAGAAACTATAAAACTCCTAGAGGAGAATATAGGCAAAACACTCTCAGAAATAAATCACAGCAGGATCCTCTATGATCCACCTCCCAGAATTCTGGAAATAAAAGCAAAAATAAACAAATGGGATCTAATTAAAATTAAAAGCTTCTGCACAACAAAGGAAACTATAAGCAAGGTGAAAAGACAGCCTTCTGAATGGGAGAAAATAATAGCAAATGAAGCAACTGACAAACAACTAATCTCAAAAATACACAAGCAACTTCTGCAGCTCAACTCCAGAAAAATAAACGACCCAATCAAAAAATGGGCCAAAGAACTAAATAGACATTTCTCCAAAGAAGACATACGGATGGCTAACAAACACATGAAAAGATGCTCAACATCACTCATTATTAGAGAAATGCAAATCAAAACCACAATGAGGTACCACTTCACACCAGTCAGAATGGCTGCGATCCAAAAATCTGCAAGCAATAAATGCTGGAGAGGCTGTGGAGAAAAGGGAACCCTCCTACACTGTTGGTGGGAATGCAAACTAGTACAGCCACTATGGAGAACAGTGTGGAGATTCCTTAAAAAATTGCAAAGAGAACTACCTTATGACCCAGCAATCCCACCTCTGGGCATACACACCGAGGAAACCAGAATTGAAAGAGACACATGTACCCCAATGTTCATTGCAGCACTGTTTATAATAGCCAGGACATGGAAACAACCTAGATGTCCATCAGCAGATGAATGGATAAGAAAGCTGTGGTACATATACACAATGGAGTATGACTCAGCCGTTAAAAAGAATTCATTTGAATCAGTTCTGATGAGATGGATGAAACTGGAGCCAATTATACAGAGTGAAGTAAGCCAGAAAGAAAAACACCAATACAGTATACTAACACATATATATGGAATTTAGGAAGATGGCAATGACGACCCTGTATGCAAGTCAGGAAAAAAGACACAGATGTGTATAACGAACTTTTGGACTCAGAGGGAGAGGGAGAGGGTGGGATGATTTGGGAGAATGGGAATTCTAACATGTATACTATCATGTAAGAATTGAACTGCCAGTCCATGTCTGACGTAGGGTGCAGCATGCTTGGGGCTGGTGCATGGGGATGACCCAGAGAGATGTTGTGGGGAGGGAGGTGGGAGGGGGGGTCATGTTTGGGAACGCATGTAAGAATTAAAGATTTTAAAATAAAAAAAAATAAATAAAAAATAAAATGAATAACCAAAAAAAAAAAGAACAATTGACAAAGAATTAATCTCCAAAATATACAAACAGCTCACACAGCTCAATATCAGAAAAACAAACAACCCAATCAAAAGGTGGGCAGAAAACCCAAACAGACTTGTCTCCATCAGAGACATACAGATGCCTAATAAACACATGAAAAGATGCTCCATATCACTTATTATTAGAGAAATGCAAATCAAATCTATAATCTCACACTGGTCAGAATAGCCATTATCAAAACATCTACAAGCAATTAATGCTAGAGAGGATGTGGAGAATAAATTACATTGTTGGTGAGAATGTAAATTGGTACATTCACTATGGAGAACAATATGGAGATTCTTTAAAAAATTAGGAATAAACCTACTATATGACTCAGAAATCCCAATACTGGGCATATATCCCAAGGAAACTAGAATTGAAAAAGACACATGTACCTAAGTCTTTATTGCAGCACTATTTACAATAGCAAGGACATAGAAACAACTTAGATGTCCATCAACAGATAAATGGATAAAGAAGTTGTGGTAGATATATACAATGGGATATTATTCATCTATAAAAAGGAACACATTGGAGTCAATTCTAATGAGTGAATTCTAGACTATCATACAGAGTGAAGTAAATCAGGAAGAGAAAGACAAATATTGCATATTAATACACATATATGGACTCTAGAAAGAGAGGACTGATGATACTACTTGCAGGGCAGCAAAGGAGATGCAGTCATAAAGAACAGATTCTTGGACACAGTAGGTAAAGGAAAAGGTGGGATGATATGATAGAATAGCATTGAAACATGCACATTACCATATGTAAAGTAGACAGCCAGTAGAAATTTGCTGTATGGTGCCGGGAACACAAAGTCAGTGCTCTTTGACAACCTAGAGGGATGGAATGGGGAGGGAGGTGGGAGTGGGTTACAAGACGGGGGGGGGGGGTACATATCTATACCTATGGCTGATACATGTTGATGTATAGCAAAAGCCATCACAATATTATAAAGTAATTATCCTCCAATTAAAAGTAAAATATTAAAAAACAATTGTTCCCAAGTATCTCCCCCCAACAAGGACATGCTTTCTATCTTCCATCCTCCAATAAATATCTTAAATTAGGTTTGTATCACTCCTTAACCAGTGGAGTCCAAAATACTCTTTTCAAGATTATCACGCTTCTCTTGGATTCAGTAAACTTTGCTATATAAGAAATCATCCCTCAAGTAAGTCATTAAAACAGTTATTAACACAAAGTTTCCAGAGTTCAACAGTGTGATCTGGGTTCAGGTGTGCTGTTCTTCTGTTGATATTTTCTTTCAAAAAATTTTTTTAAAAAAATATAAATTTATTTATTTTAATTGGGGGCTAATTACTTTTCAATATTGTATTGGTTTTGCCATACATCAACATGAATACGCCACAGGTATACACGTGTTCCCCATCCTGAACCCCCCTCCCTCCTCCCTCCTCGTACCATCCCTCTGGGTCGTCTCACTGCACCAGCCCCCAAGCATCCAGTATCATGCATCGAACCTGGACTGGCAATTTGTTTCATAGATGATATTATACATATTTCAATGCCATTCTCCCAAATCATCCCACCCTCTCCCTCTCCCACAGAGTCCAAAAGATTGTTCTATACATCTGTGTCTCTTTTGCTGTCTTGCATACAGGGTTATCGTTACCATCTTTCGAAATTCCATATATATGCGTTAGTATACTGTATTGGTATTTTTCTTTCTGGCTTACTTCACTGTATAATCGGCTCCAGTTTCATCCACCTCATTAGAACTGATTCAAATGTATTCTTTTTAATGGCTGAGTAATACTCCATTGTGTGTTGATATTTTCTTGCCCACTCATGCATCCACCCTCAGTGGGTGGATGAGCCTCACTCACAAGTCTGGTGACTCATAGGCTAGCAGCATCTGTGCCTTGGTTTTCTTCCCTGGGTCCTCTACAGAAGAATCACTTAGGCTTTTCCACATGGCAGTGGTTTTCAAGAAGACAAGAGAGGAACATGCAAGGTCTCTAGAGAGCTGGGCTCAGAACTTGTTAAATGTGCCACATTTTGTTGGCCAAACCTAGACCACCCTTGATTCAAGAGGTTGGGAAGATGATTCCACCTGTTGATGGAAAGTAACTCATTATAAGTTTCCTCGTTATGTGTCCAGATCCTCTTCTTACTTGATCAGTTAGCATGATTTGACACCAGCAACAATTGAACCCTTTTATCCCTTTAATGCAGCTTTATTGGTGTAGAACTAAAATAGAATAAATTGCATCTTGCACACTTGCATGTTTCAGATGTTTCATCTGTAAGAAGTAATAGGTTTACTTTTCCTTTCCAATTTGGATATCTATAATTTCTGTCTGCTTGCTGTGGCTGGGACTTATAATACTGTGTGAAACAGAAGTGGTAAGAGTGGGCCTTCCTGATCTGAAGGAAGAGTTTTGAGCTTTTCACCATTGAATATAATGTGAGCTGCCATGATTGGCTTTTATTATTTAGAGATTTGTTCCCTCCATACCAACTTTGATATTTAATTAATTTTTATTTAAAAAATTTAAATTGAAGTACAGTTGATTTGCAATATTAGTTTCAGCTGTAGAACATAGCAGTTCAGTATTTTTGCTGATTATACTCAATTATGTTATTAAAAGATATGATTATAATTTCCTATGCTATCTAATATAGCCTTGTTTATCTGTTTTATATATAGTAGTTTGTACTCTTAAACTCAAACCTCTAATTTTCCCCTCCCTCCTTCCTTCTGCCCTAGTTTTTTTCTATACCTGTGAGTCTGTTTAGCATATGTATTCATTTGTATTATTTTTTTAGATTAAATATTTTAAGTGATATCATAAAGTATTTGTCAATCTGTGTGAATTATTTAAGTAAACATAATCTATATGTCCATCCACCTTGCTGCAAATGGCAGAATTTCATTCTTGTGACGAATATTCCATGGTATATATAGGCCACATTTTATCTATCCATTCTCTTGTAAATGAGCATTGGGCTGCATCCATATCTTAGTGGTTGCAAATAATGCTACTAGGTAAAGAACCTGTCTGCCAGTGCAGGAGATATAATAGATGTGGGTTCAATCCCTGGGTTGGGAAGATCCTCTGGAAAAGGGCATGGCAACCAATACCAGTATTCTTGCCTGGAGAATCCTATGGACAGAGGATTCTGGCTGGCTACAGTCCATTGGGTCACAGAGAGTTGGACATGACTAAAGTGACTAAGTACATGAACATCAGGGTGCATGTATCTTTTTGAATAATTTTTTTCATTTTTCTCAGTATGTACCCCAAAGTGGAATTGCTGGAACCTGTGGTAGTTCTGTTTTTAGTTTGGGGGATTTTTTGGCACCTTCATACTGTTTCTCATGGTGGCTGCACCAATTTACATTCCCACCAACAGTGTACAAAGGCTTTCTTTACTTTCCATCCTCTCCAACAATTGTTATCTGTAGATTTTGTGATGACAGACGTCCTGACAAGTGTGAGATGACAGCTCATTGTTTTGATTTGCATTTCTCTGATATTTATTTTGAGCATGTTCTCACGTGGCTGTTAGCCATTTGTATGCTTTCTTTGAGAAAGTGTCTACTCAGATTTCTGCCCATGTTTATAAAACAAATTCTGATATCAAGTTGTATGAACAGTTTACATATTTGTTGTTGTTCTGTCACTTAAGTGTGAAAGTCACTCAGTCATGTCCGACTCTTTGCAACCCCATAGACTATATAGTCCATGGAATTCTCCAGGCCAGAATACTGAAGTAAGTAGTCTATCCCTTCTCCAGGGGATCTTCCTGACCTAGGAATCAAACTGGGGTCTCCTACATTACAGGCAGATTCTTTAGCTGAGCTATCAGGGAAGTCACTAAGTCACGTCCAACTCTTTGAGACCCCATGGATTGCAGCACAACAGGCTTCCCTGGCTTTTGCTATCTCCTGGAGTTTGCCCAAATTCTTTCTATTGAGTTGGTGATGCTGTTTATCCATCTCATCCTCTGCTATCCCCTTCTCCTTTGCCTTCAATCTTTCCTAGCACCAGGGTCTTTTCCTGTGCGTTGGCCCTTAATATTAGGTGGCTGGAGTAATGGAGCTTCAGCATTTAACATTCATTCCAATGAATATTTAGCATTGATTTCCTGTAGGATTGACTGGTTTGATAATTTTGCAGTCCAAGGGACTCTCAAGAGTCTTCTCCAACACCACAATTCGAAAGCATTGATTTTTTGGTGCTGGGCCTTCTTTATGGTGCCACTCTCATATCTGTACATGACTACTGGAAAAAACATAGTCATAGTGCATAGACTATCTGGATCTTTTTCAGTAAAGTGATGCCTCTGCTTTTTAATATGCTGTCTAGCATTGTCATAGCACCCCTTCTGAGGAACAAGAATCATTTAATTTCATGTCTGTAGTCACCATATTCAGGCTTCCCTGGTAGCTCACACAGTAAAGAATCCATCTGAGATGCAGGAGACCTGGGTTGGATACCTGGGTTGGAAAGATCCCCTGGAAGAGGTAACCCACTCCAGTATTCTTGCCTGGAGAATCCGCATGGACAGAGGAGCCTGGTGGGCTGTGTATTTGGGCTCACAAAGAGTTGGATATGACTGAGTGATTAAGCACACACACACAGTCACTATCTGCAGTGATATTGGAGACCAAGAAAAGAAAATCTGTCACTGTTTCCACTTTTTTTCCTTCTTCAAGGGTCCAGATGCCATGATCTTAGTTTTTTGAATGCTAAGTTTTAAGCTGACTTTTTTACCCTCCTATTTCTACCCTCATCAAGAGGTTCTTTAGTTCCTCTTCACTTTCTGCTGTTAGAGTTGTTTCATCTACATATCTGAAATTGTTGGTATTTCTCCTGGCAATCTTGATTCCAGCTTGTGGTTCATCCAGTCCAGCATTTCACATGATGTACTCTGCATATAAATTAAATAAACAGAGTGACAGTATATTGCCTTGTCATACTTCTTTCCCAATTTGGAACCAGTCAGTTGTTCCATGTCCAATTCTGACTGTTGCTGCTTGATCTGCATACACATTTCTCAAGAGACAAGTAAGGTGGCCTGGTATTTCCATTTCTTTAAGAATTTTTCAGTTTATTGTGATCCACATGGTCAAAGGTTTTAGCATAATCAATGAAGTAGAAGTAGACATGTTTCTGTAATTACCTTGCTTTCTCTATGATCCAGTGAATGTCGACAACCTGATCTCTTGTTCCTCTGCCTTTTCTAAACCCTGCTTGTACATCTGGAAATTCTCAGTTCATGTATTACTGAAGCCTAGCTTGACAGATTTTGAGCATAACCTTGCTAGCATGTGAAATGAGGGCAATTGTATGGTACTGTGAACACTCTTTGACATTGCCCTTCTTTGAGACTGGAATGAAAACTGGAATGAGACTGGAATGAAAACTGATCTTTTCCAGTCTTGTGACCACTGCTGGGTTTTCCACATTTGCAGATATATATAAGTACAGCACTTTAACAGAATCATCTTTTAGTATTTAAATAGCTCTCCTGGAATGTCTACTTGGCTAATAACAGTACAGTCATTCCAGCTATGTTTTGTTTATAAGTTAAACAGAATATCTGTTTCCATTCTTCCATAATTTGGATTAGTGTGTCTCTTGCAGATGACATGTAGTTGAATTATGTTTTTAAAATTAATTAGGTCAAACTCTGCCTTTTATTTGGAAAAATTAACCTCTTTATATCTTAAATAATTACGAATAAGTGAGTGAGTACTTAAATCACTGTATTACTTGCTTTCGACATGATGTATTTTGTTTTTCAGGTCTACTGTTACTTCCTTAGTGCACCATATGAATTGCTTCTCATTGATTTTCTTCATATTTTAGTTATTAGTCATTAACCTAAAGGTCAAAATTAATATGTTAAGCAGAACAATAAAGTTTGAGTTAATACTAACTTAATTCTATCGTATACAAAGTTATGTGCTGCACAGATCAATCTCTCCTTCTTTATTTTGTTGTTCTTACAACTATATCTTTATACATTTGTGTCCATTAAAGTTAATTTATATTAATGTTTTATGCAGTTTTTCTTTTATAGAAAGGAGATGTCTTACAAACCCAAAATACAATCAAACTGCCCTTATAGTCACCTATGTAGTTTCCATTACCAATGTTCTTTATTTTTCCTATGGCTTCATATTATTGTCTAGTGCCTTTTCCTTTTAGCTTGAAGAGATCGTTTTAGCATTTGTTAGTCATATTTACTAGTGACAATCTGTCTTAACTTTTGTTTATCTTTGGAACATCTTAAATTCTCATCCATAAGTGAGGATAGTTTTGGTAGATAGAGTTCTTACTTGACAGAATTTTTAATTTCAGGACTTTAAACATGTCATTTCAATGCTTTTTGTCCTCCAATATTTCTGTTGTGAAATAAACTAACCTTATGGATGAAACATTATATATGACAATTCAATTTTTCCGTACTACTTCCAGCTTCTGTCTTTGTCTCTGTTGGTTTGATCATAAAATGTCTTGGCATAAATCTCCTTGAATTTATCTTTCTTTAATTTCATTGATTTCTTTCAATATGGAGATTTATATTGTTCACATATCGGAAAGCTTCCAGTCATTACTCTTTATTTAAAAAAAATTTATTTTAGTTGGAGGCTAATTACTTTACAATATTGTAGTGGTTTTTGCCATACATTGATATGAATCAGCCATGGGTTTACATGTGTTCCCCTTCCTGAGCCCCTCTCCCACCTCCCTCCCCATCCCATGCCTCTGGGTCATCCCTATCTCATGCATTGAAAAAATTTTATTGGGGCTTCCAAGACAGTCCAGAGGTTAAGACTTCATGCTTCCATTGCAGGGAGCACAGATTTAATCCCCCGCTGGGGAACTAAGATTCCACATGACATATGGTGTTCCCCCACCCAATTTTTTTTATTGAAGTATAGCAGATTTACAATGCTGTGTTCAATTTCTGGGCTTCCCCAATGGCTCAGCAGGAAAAAATTCCATCTGCAATGCGGGAGCTGCAGGAGATGTGGGTTTGATCCTGGGTTTGGAAGATCACTCAGCTAGAGCCAAACAACCTGGAATATGAAGTCAAGTGGACCTTAGAAAGCATCACTACGAACAAAGCTAGTGATGGAATTCCAGTTGAGCTATTTCAAATCCTGAAAGATGATGCTGTGAAAGTGCTGCACTCAATATGCCAGCACATTTGGAAAACTCAGCAGTGGCCACAGGGCTGGAAAAGGTCAGTTTTTATTCCAATCCCTAAGAAAGGCAATGCCAAAAAATGCTCAAACTACCACACAATTGCCCTCATCTCACACGCTAGTAAAGTAATGCTCAAAATTCTCCAAGCCAGGCTTCAGCAATACGTGAACCGTGAACTTCCTGATGTTCAAGCTGGTTTTTGAAAAAGCAGAGGAACCAGAGATCAAATTGCCAACATCCGATGGATCATCAAAAAAGCAAGAGAGTTTCAGAAAACATCTATTTCTGCTTTATTGACTATGCCAAAGCCTTTGACTGTGTGGATCACAATCAACTGGAAAATTCTGAAAGAGATGGGAATACCAAACCACCTGACTTGCCTCTTGAGAAACCGTATGCAGGTCAGGAAGCAACAGTTAGAACTGGACATGGAACAACAGACTGGTTCCAAATAGGAAAAGAAGTATGCCAAGGGTGTATATTGTCACCCTGCTTATTTGACTTATGTGCAGAATACATCATGAGAAACGCTGGGCTGGAAGAAACACAAGCTGGAATCAAGATTGCCGGGAGAAATATAAATAACCTCAGATATGCAGATGATACCACCCTTATGGCAGAAAGTGAAAAGGAACTAAAAAGCCTCTTGATGAAAGTGAAGGACTTCCCTGGTGGCTCAGAGGGTAAAGCGTCTGCCTACAATGCGGGAGACCTGGGTTCATTCCCTGGGTCAGGAAGATCACCTGGAGAAGGAAATGGCAACCCACTCCAGTATTCTTGCCTGGAAAATCCCATGGATGGAGGAGACTGGTAGGCTACAGTTCATGGGGTCGCAAAGAGTCAGACACGACTGAGCGACTTCACTCACTCATGAAAGTGAAAGTGGAAAGTGAAAACGTTAGCTTAAAGCTCAACATTCAGAAAATGAAGATCATGGCATCTGGTCTCATCACTTCATGGGAAATAGAAGGGGAAACAGTGGAAAAAGTGTCAGACTTTATTATTTTTGGGCTCCAAAATCACTGCAGATGGTGACTGCAGTTATGAAATTAAAAGACGCTTACTCCTTGGAAGCAAAGTTATGGTCAACCTAGATAGCATATTCAAAAGCAGAGACATTACTTTGCCAACAAAGGTCCGTCTAGTCAAGGCTATGGTTTTTCCAGTGGTCATGTATGGATGTGAGAGTTGGACTGTGAAGAAGGCTGAGCGCCGAAGAATTGATGCTTTTGAACTGTGGTGTTGGAGAAGACTCTTGAGAGTCCCTTGGACTGCAAGGAGATCCAACCCGTCCATTCTGAAGGAGATCAGCCCTGGGATTTCTTTGGAGGGAATGATGCTAAAGCTGAAGCCCCAGTATTTTGACCACCTCATGCAGAGTTGACTCTTTGGAAAAGACTCATGCTGGGAGGGCTTGGGTGCAGGAGGAGAAGGGGACGACCAAGGATGAGATGGCTGGATGGCATCACTGACTCGATGGGCGTGAGTCTGAGTGAACTCCGGGAGTTGGTGATGGACAGGGAGGCCTGGCGTGCTGCGATTCATGGGGTCGCAAAGAGTCGGACACGACTGAGTGAGTGAACTGAACTGAACTGAACTGGGAAGATCCCTGGAGGAGGAAATGGCAACCCGCTCCAATATTCTTGCCTGAAAAATGCCATGGACAGAGGAGTCTGGTGGGTTCTTGTCCAAAGGGTTGCAAAAAGTAGGACATGACTGTGCAACTGAGCACACACATATGTTCAATTTCTGCTGTACACCAACATGACTCAACCATATGTAAATGTGTTTTCTTTCACACTTTTCTCCACTATGGTTTATCACAGCATGTTGAACATATTTCACTGTGCTATACAGTAGAAACTTCTTGTTTATACATTCTCTATACAATAGTTTGCATCTACTAATCTCAAAATCCCAATCCATCCCTCCCCTCCCCTTGTCCTCTTGGCAACCACAAGTCTGTTCTCTATATTGGTGAGCCAGTTTCCTTTTTTTTTTTTTTTTGTATAGATATGTTCATTTGTATTATACTGTAGATTCCACATATAAGTGATATCACAGGATATTTGTTTTCTCTTTATGAATTGCTTTGCTCAATATGATAATCTCCAGGTCCATCCATGTTGTTGCAAATGGCATTATTTCACTCTTTTGTACAACCGAGTAATATTCCATTGTATGAATATACCACACCTTTATCTGTTCATCTGTTGATGGACATTTAGATTGTGCCAATGTCTGCGTTACTGTGAACAGTGCTGCTATAAACATAGAGGTGGATGTATCCTCTTGCATGACAGTATTGTTTATGCTCAGGAGTGGAATTACTGGATGATATGGTAGCTCTATTTTTAGTTAGTTTTTTTTTTTTTTAAGAAAGCTTCTGTTTTCTGTAGTGGGTACACACTTACACTCCCAGCAACAGTGTAGGAGTGTTTCCTTTACTCCATACCCTCTCCAGCATTTATTATTTGTAGACTTTTCAATGATGGTCATTCTGACTTGTGTGAGGTTGTATCTCGTTGTAGTTTTGATTTGCATTTCTCTAATAATCATCAATGTTGAGCATCTATTCATGAGCCTACTGGTCATACATATGTTTTCTTTGGAGAAATGTCTGTTTAGGTCTTCTGCCTATGTTTGGATTGTGCTATTTGTTTTTTGTTATTGATTTGTAGGACAGTTTGTATATGTTGGACGTTAATCCCTTATAGGTGGCATCATTTGCAAATATTTTCTCCCATTCTGTTGGTTGTCCTTTTGTTTTGCTCACAGTTTCCTTTAATGTACAAAGGCTTTTAAATTTTTCAAAATTATTGATTTCGTTTTGGTTGCACTGGGTCTTTATTGCTGTGTGTGGGCTTTCTCTAGTTGTTATGAACAGCGGGTACTCTTTGTTACATACAGGCTTCACATTGCGGTAGATTATTCTTTTGTTGTGAAGCACAAGCTCTAGGCCCAGCATGCATGGAGGCTTTAGAAACTGCAGCGTGTAGGCTCAGTAGTTGCAGCATGCAGGTTCAGTAGTTGTGGTGCGTGGGTTTTTAGTTGCTTGAAGCATGCGGAATCTTCCCAGACCAGGGGTTGAACCTGCGTCCCTGCACTGGCAGGTGAATTCTTTTCACCAGGGCAGTCCAGATTCTATGTTTAATTAGGTCCATTTATTTATTTATTTTTTATTTCTATTTCCTTGGGTGACCTAAAAAAAACATTTGGTTTTGGTGTGATTTATGTCAGAGAATGTTTTGCCCATACTCTCTTCTAGGAGTCTTATGGTTTCTCGTCTTGTATTTAAATCTTTAAGCCATTTTGAGTTTAGTTTTGTGTATGGTCTGAGGGTGTGTTCTAGTCTCATTGCTTTACCAGCACCCGACATTATTCTTAATTATTCTTTTGGCTCCTTTCTCTTTTCTCTCTCCCTTTGGGATTCCAATTGTGTTTATTACTGATGATGTCCCATTAGGATTTAAACTTCTCTTTATTTATATTCATTTTCTTTCTGCACTCGAGTTTTTCATTAATGGCTGGATATTTCAATATAAAATGAAGCCACTCTGGAAGCCCAATTCTTTCCCCACACACCAGCATTTTTTGTTGTTGCTGCTTGCTCTTTACCTGTCCAGCAATTATATACAATATTTTTATGAAGTCAGCATTTTTATCATGTACAATCTATGACATCTCTGTACTTTAATAGCCAGTTAGAGATTTTTACTGTGATTTCCTTAAATGCCACAAAGAAACAAACAGCCTTTTTTAGTCTTTGCACATTGACTGTGTTGGAGCAAATAAAACAAACTCTCACAATTCGTCCCAGATTTTTGCACAGTATGTGGGTGTGGTGTAGGCCTCCAGAGCTCCTATTCTTCATTTCTTACTGAGTTTTTTTGGTACAAAAATGAGTTTATTGCAACATCTTTTGCAGTAGCAAGCAAATAGCAACAACAAAACAATGACAAAATGAGATTAATCTATGTATTTATTAATGCAAGAATGTTTAATAAATTATATAATTTAAATAATGCAGACTTTAGAAAAAAGTGTTTAGTTGCATTGTTGTGCCCCACTCTGTAACCCCATGGACTGTAGCCTGCCAGTCTCCTCTGTCTGTTGAATTCTCCAGGCAAGAATACTGGAATGGTTTGCCATTCCCTTCTCCAGGGGATCTTCCCAACCCAGGGATTGAACCTGGGTCTGTTGCATTGCAGGCAGATTCTTAACCATCTAAGCCATTAACATTTTTAGCGTTAATTTGAATTTTTCTTGATAATTAAGTGGGTTCATTGTGGACAACACAGAGTTGAGACTTTTAATTCCATAATTAGACATTTGATATTTAAAATGATTATTAATGTAGTCCTATTAATATCAATCTTATTTATTAGTGTTTTTGATTTGTTGTCCTTGTTCTTTGTTATTATTTTTGCCTTCAAACTTTTCTATCTTTTATAGCTTTTTTTAGTTCTTTTTTTTTTTCTGGAGGATAATTGCTTTACAATATTGTGTTGCCCTCTGCCATACAGCAACATGAATCAGCCACAGGTGTACATATGTCTCCTCCCATCTGAACCCCTCTCCTATCTTCCAACTGATCCTATGCCTCTAGGTTGTCACAGAGCACTGAGTTGAGTTCCTCAACTCCTCAGCTGTAGTTGTATAGTGCTCAGCTATACTCCTTTCCCTACAGTGTCCACAAGTCTGTTCTCTATGTCTGTGTCTCTGTTCAGTTAGTCAGCTCAGTCGCTCTGTCATGTCTGACTCTTTCTGACCCCATGGACTGCAGCACACTAGGCTTCCCTGTCCATCACCAACTCCCGGAGCTTGCTCAAACACATGTCCATCGAGTTTCTGATGCCATCAAATCATCTTATCCTCTGTCATCCCATTCTCTTCTGGCCTTCAATCTTTTCCAGCATCAGGGTATTTTCCAATGAGTCAGTTCTTTGCATCGGGTGGCCAAAGTATTAGAGTTTCAGCTTCAGCATCAGTCCTTCCAATGAATATGCAGGACTGATTTCCTTTAGGACTGCCTGGTTTGATCTCCTTGCAGTCCAGGGGACTTGCAAGAGTCTTCTCCAACACCACAGTTCAAAACCATCAAATCTTCAGTACTCAGCTTTCTTTATAGTCTAAGTCTCACATCTGCAAATAACTACTGGAGAAACCATAGCTTTGATTCAATGGACTTTGTCAGAAAAGTAATGTCTCTGCTTTTTAATATGCTGTCTAGGTTGGTCATAGCTTTTCTTCCAAGGAGCAAGAGTCTTAATTTCATGGCTGCAGTCACCATCTGCAGTGATTTTGGAGCCCAAGAAAACAAAGTCTCTCACTGTTTCCATTGTTTCTCCATCTATTTGACATGAAGTGATGGGACCAGATGCCATGATATTAGTTTTTTGAATGTTGAGTTTTAAATCACCCTTTTCACTCTCCTCTTTCACTGTCATCAAGAGGCTCTTTTGTACTTCTTTGCTTTCTGCCATAAGAGTAGTGTCATCTGTGTATTTGAGCTTATTGATATTTCTCCCAGCCATCTTGATTCCAGCTTGTGCTTCATCCAGCCTGGCATTTCACATAATGTACTCTGCATATAAGTCAAATAATCAGGGTGACAATATACAGCCTTGATGTACTCCTTTCCCAGTTTGGACCCAGTCAGTTGTTCCATGTCTGTTTCTAATTGTTGCTTCTTGACCTGCACACAGATTTATCAGGAGGCAGGTAAGATGGCCTGGTATTCCAATCTCTTTAAGAATTTTCCAGTTTGCAGTGATCCACACAGTCAAAGGCTTTGGTATACTCAATAAAGTAGAAGTAGATGTTCTTCTGGAACTCTCGCTTTTTTGATGATCCAACGAATGTTGGTAATTTGATCTCTGGTTCCTCTGCCTTTTCTAAATCCAGCTTGAACATCTGGAAGTTCATGGCTCATGTACTGTTGAAGCCTGGCTTTGAGACTTTTGAGCATTACCTTGCTAGCCTGTGAGATGGGTGCAATTGTACATTAGTTTGAACATTCCTTGGCATTCCCTTTCTTTGGGATGGAATGAAAACTGACCTTTTCCAGTACTGTGGCCACTGCTGAAATTTCCAAATTTGCTGGCTTATTGAGTGAATCACTTTAAAAACATAATCTTTTAGGATTTGAAAGTGGAAAATTCTGAAAGAGATGGGAATACCAGACCACCTGAACTGCCTCTTGAGAAACCTATATGCACGTCAGAAAGCAACAGTTAGAACTGGACATGGAACAACAGTCTGGTTCCAAATAGGAAAAGGAGTACGTCAAGGCTGTATATTGTCACCCTGCTTATTTAACTTTGATGCAGAGTACGTCATGAGAAACGCTGGGCTGGAAGAAGCACAAGCTGGAATCAAGATTGCCGGGAGAAATATCAATAACCTCAGATATGCAGATGACACCACCCTTATGGCAGAAAATGAAGAGGAACTAAAAAGCCTCTTGATGAAAGTGAAAGTGGAGAACGAAAAAGTTGGCTTAAAGCTCAACATTCAGAAAATGAAGATCATGGCAACTGGTCCCATCACTCCATGGGAAATAGATGGGGAAACAGTATGAAACTTTATTTTCTTGGGCTCCAAAATCACTGCAGATGGTGACTGCAGCCATGAAATTAAAAGATGTTTACTCCTTGGAAGAAAAGTTATGACCAACCTAGATAGCATATTCAAAAGCAGAGATATTCAAAAGCAGAGACATTACTTTGCCGACTAAGGTCCGTCTAGTCAAGGCTATGGTTTTTCCAGTGGTCATGTATGGATGTGAGAGTAGGACTGTGAAGAAGGCTGAGCACTAAAGAATTGATGCTTTTGAACTGTGGTGTTGGAGAAAACTCTTGAGAGTCCCTTTTACTGCAAGGAGATCCAGCCAGTCCATTCTAAAGGAGATCAGTTGGGTGTTCATTGGAAGGACTGATGCTAAAGCTGAAACTCCAATACTTTGGCCACCTGATGCAAAGAGTTGACTCATTGGAAAAGACTCTGATGGGGAGGGTTTGGGGGCAGGAGGAGAAGGGGATGGCAGAGGATGAGATGGCTTCATGGCATCACTGACTTGATGGATATGGGTTTGGGTGAACTCTGGGAGTTGGTGATGGACAGGGAGGACTGGCGTGCTGCAATTCATGGCGTCACAAAGACTTGGACACTACTGAGCGACTTAACTGAACTGAATTGGAGTTCCATCACCTCTAGTAACTTTGTTTGTAGTGATGCTTCCTAAGGCCCACTGGAATTTGCATTCCAGGATGTCTGGCTCTAGGTGAGTGATCACACCATCATTGTTACCTGGGTCTTTAAGGTCTTTTCTGGATAGTTCTTCTGTGTATTCCTGCACCTCTTCTTAATATCTTCTGCTTCTGTTAGGTCCATATCATTTCTGCTTTATTGAGCCCATCTTTGCATGAAATATTCCCTTGCTATCTCTAAGTTTCTTGAAGAGATCGCCAGTTTTCCCCATTCTACTGTTTTCCTCTATTTCTTTGCATTGGTCACTGAGGAAGACTTTCTTATCTCTCTTTGCTATTCTTTGGAACTCTGCATTCAGATGGATACATCTTTCCTTTTCTCCTTTGCCTTTAGTTTCTCTTCTTTTCTCAGCTATTTGTAAGGCCTCCCCAGACAATCATTTTGCATTCTTGCATTTCTTTTTCTTGGAGATGGTCTTTATCACCACCTCCTGTACAATTTATGAACCTCCATCCATAGTTCTTCAGGCCCTCTGTCTATCAGATTTAATCCCTTGAATCTATTTTTCACTTCCACTGTAAGGGATTTGATTTAGTTCAATCCTGAATGGTCTAGTGGTTTTCTCTACTTTCTTCAATTTAAGTCTGAATTTGGCAATAAGGAGTTCGTGACCTGAGCCACAGTCAGCTGCTAGTCTTGTTTTTGCTGACTGCATAGATCTTCTCCATCTTCGACTTCAAAGAATATGATCAATCTGGATTTAAGTATTGACCATGTGATGTCCATATGCAGAGTCTTCTTTTGTGTTGTTGGAAGAGGGTGTTTGCTATGACTAGTGTGTTCTCTTGGCAAAGCTCTGGTAGCCTTTTCCCCACTTCAGTTTATACTCGAAGGCCAAATTTGCCTGTTACTGCAGGTGTCTCTTGACTTCCTACTTTTGTATTCCAGTCTCCTATGATGAAAAGGACATCTTTATCAGTGTTAGTTCTAGAAGGTCTTGTACGTATTCATAGAACAATTCAACTTCAGCTTCTTTGGCATTAGTTGTTGGGGCATAGACTTGGATTACTGTGATAGTGAATGGTTTACCTTGGAAATGAACAGAGATCATTTTGTTGTTTTTGAGATTGCATCCAAGTACTGCATTTTGGACTCCTGTTGACTATGAATGCTACTCCATTTCTGCTAAGGGATTCTTTCCCACAGTAGTAGATATAATGGCCTTCTGAATTAAATTCACCCATTCCAAGGGTGTTTTTTTTTTAATTGTAAAAAGTTCTGCCATGTCTCCATTGCCGCCTTGCAAATAGATTCATCAGTACCGTCTTTCCATATTTCATATGCATGTTTTAATACACAATATTTGTCTTTCTCTTTCTGTTTTACTTCACTCTGTATAATAGACTTAGGCTTATCCACTTAATTAGGAATGACTCAAATGAATTCTTTTTCATAGCTAAGTAATATTCTATTGTGTATATGTACCACGATTTCTATATCCATTCATCTGTCGATGGACATCTAGGTTGATTCCATGTCCTAGCTATTGCAAAAAATGTTACCATGAACACTGGGGTACATGTGTCTCAACTTTGGTTACTTGAGCGTATATGTCCAGTAGTGGGATTGTTGGGTCATATGGTAGTTCTATTTCTTTTTTTTTTCTTTTTTAAGGAATCTCCATACTATTCCCCATAGTGGCTGTATCAATTTACTTTCCCACCAACAGTGCAAGAGGGTTCCCTTCTCTCCACACCCTTGCCAACATATCTTGTTTGTAAATATTTCAATGATGGTCATACTGACTGGTTAAGGTGATACCTCATTGCAGTTTTGATTTACATTTCCCTAATAATGAGCAATGTTGAGAATTTTTTCATGTGTTGTTGGCCACGTGTATGTCTTCTTTGGAGAAATATCTGTTTAGATCTTCTGCCCATTTGTTGGTTGGTTGTTTATTATTCTGATATTGAGCTCCATGAGCTGCTTGAATATTTTGGAAATTAATCCCTTGTCATTTGTTTTGTTTGCAATCTTTTTCTCCCGTTCTGAGGGTTGTCTTCTCACCTTAGTTATTGTTTTCTTTGTTGTGCAAAATCTTCTGAGTTTAATTAGTTCCATTTGCTTACATTATTTTTTATTCCCATTACTCTAGGAGGTGGGTCAGAGAGAATCTTGCTGTTATGTATGTCAAAGAATGTACTGCCTATTTTTTTCCTAAGAGTTTTATACTTTATGGCCTTACATTTAAATCTTTAATCCATTCTGTGTGTGTGTGTGTGTGTGTGTGTGTGTGTGTATAGTGTTAGAAAGCATTCTAGCTTCATTCTTTTACATGGAGCTGTTTAGTTTTCCCAGCACTGCTTATTGAAAACACTGTTTTTTTCTCTATTGTATATCCCTACTTCTTTCATTGAGGATAAGGTGCCCATAGGTGAGTGGGCACCTCTGGGTTTATCTCTGGGTTATCTATCTTGTGCCATTTGTCTATATTTCTGTTTTTGTGCCAAAATCACACTGTCTTAATGACTGTAGCTTTGTAGTATAACATGAAGCCAGGAAGGTTGATTCCTCCAGCTCCATTCTTTTTCATGAATGCTTTCAGTTCAGTTCAGTTCATTCACTCAGTCGTGTCCGACTCTTTGTGACTCCATGAATCGCAGCACACCAGGCCTCCCTGTCCATCACCAACTCCCGGAGTTCACTCAAACTCATGTCCATTGAGTCGGTGATGCAATCCAGCCATCTCATCCTGACATCCCCTTCTCCTCCTGCCCCCAATCCTTCCCAGCATCAGAGTCTTTTCCAATGAGTCAATTCTTTGCATCAGGTGGCCAAAGTATTGGAGTTTCAGCTTTAGCATCAATCCTTCCAAAGAACACCCAGGACTGATCTCCTTTAGAATGGACTGGTTGGATCTCCTTGCAGTCCAAGGGACTCTTGAGAGTCTTCTGTTTGGGGTCTTTTGCGTTTCCATACAAGTTGTGAAATATTTTGTTCAAGTTCTGTGAAAAATACCATCAGTAGTTTGATAGGGATTGTACTGAATCTGTAGATTATTTTATGTAGTGTAGTCATTTTCCCAATGTTAATTCTTCCAAACTGAGAATATGGTATATCTCTCCATCTGTTTGTGTCATCTTTGAGTTCTTTCATCAGTGTCTTACAGTTTTCTGCATATAGGTCTTTTGTCTCTTTAGGTAAGTTTATCCCTAGGTATTTTATTCATTTTGTTGCAATGGTTAATGGGATTGTTTCTTTCACTTCTCTTTCTACTTTTTCATTGTTAGTATATAGAAAATGCAAGGGATTTCTGTGTATTAGTTTTATATCCTGCAACAGTACTATATTCATTGATTTGTCCTAGTACTTTTCTGGTGAAACATTTAGGGCTTTCTATGTATTGTGTCATATCATCTGCAACTGGGAAAAGTTTTACTTCATTTTCAATCTGCATTCTTTTTATTTCTTTTTTTCCTTCCTCTGATTACTATAGTTAGGACTTCCACAATTATGTTGATTAATACTGGTGAGAGTGGGTACCTTGCCTTGTTTCTGATCTTAGAGGAAATGCTTTCAATTTTTCACCATTGAGAATGATGTTTGCTGCGGGTTTACTGTGAAAGTGAAAGTGAAGTCACTCAGTCCTGTCTGACTCTTTGCGACCCCGTGGACTGTAGCTCACCAGGCTCCTCCATCCATGGGATTCTCCAGGCAAGAACACTGGAGTGGGTTGCCATTTCCTTATATGGCCTTTATTATGTTCAGGTAGGTTCATTCTATGGCTTTTTTCTGGAGTTTTTTTTTTCTAATCATAAATGGATGTTGAATTTTGTCAAAAGTTTTGTATGCAGCTATTGAGATGATCATGTGGTTTTTATCTTTCAGTTCGCTGATATGGTGTATCACTTTGACTGATTTGCATATACTGAAGAATCCTTGCATCCCTGGGGTAAATCCCACTTGATCACATTGTATGTGCTAGTGTGCACTTGGTTGCTTAGTCATGTCTGACTCTTGTGACCCCAATGGACTGTAGCCTACCAGACTTCTCTGTCCATGAGATTTCCCAGGCAATAATACTGGAGTGGGTTGCCATTTCCTTCTCCAGGGAATCTTCCTAAGCCAGGGATTGAGCCTGGGTCTCCTGCATCGCAGGCAGGTTCTTTACCATCTGAGCCACCAGTGTAGAGTTGAATCTTGGTGTTGAGATGCTGACCTCTGAGATACTTCTCTCCAATTAATATTCTTTGAAGCCTAGTATTCTCTGTTATACCAGCAGTTCAGATTCAGTGCTCTTGCCTCAGGGGCTCAGGCCTAGTTTCTGGCCCATGAACTGGGATCCCACAAGCGATGGGATGTAGGGGAAAAAGGAGAAAATAAATGAAGAAAGAAAAAAGCCAGAACAACAAAGAATAAAAAAATAACACCCCCTGAAAGGTAAAACCAGCCCCCAAGAGCAAAGAGAATGAAGGGGGCAAAAAAGAGAGAAAACTATATATGTATATAAATAAAAAATAAGAAAAATAAAATAAGGAAGCAGTATAACAATGAAGACTAAAAATAATAGAATCTAGGTTTAGAAAACTACATAAATAGAAAAAATGAGTATGTATGAAACCACAGGAGAGTAAAGCTGAACTCCCCTAGCAAATAGTGAAAGAAAAGAAAAAGGTAGGAAAAAACCTTGCTGTGAAGGATGGGGCTTAGATATATAAGGGCTTATGTAGTGTTTAGATGGAGGTGGGACTTAGGCAGGGGTGCTCTTCTAATTCAGGACCCATGCCATCAGAAAATGCCCCGGGTCGGGGTGGGGCTCCTGGATGGTGGAGGGCTCGCCCTGCGGCAATCAGGGGGCCCCCAAGGAAGGACAAAGCAGTGAAGGGCAGAGGGAACACCAAGCAGGCAGGGAGCCCAGTCCAGAGGGTAGATGGGGGTTCCTAGAGGGATGAGAGTTCTTCAGAGGACGGGAGCCCCAGAGGGAGGGGGAAACTGGAAGGCAGAGAGCACATGGGGGCTTGGGGGGGCAGCCCTGGAGGGTGGATGGTGCTGGGAGGGTGGAAGTGGTGGGGAAGGGCCAAGGACTCAGCCTGGGGGCCTTGGGAGGCTCCCAGGGCCAAGTGGAGGGGGATGGGGGGCATTAGTCAGTTCCCTATTCCTGTAAGCCTCAGGAACTTTCTGAATCCCTCTCATGATCAGGTGACCTAGGCAGGGAGAGGGGTCCCTGAAGAGCGGAGGGTACCCCAGAGGGCAGAAGGCTCAGGTGAAGTGTAGAGAGGGCCCCAGAGAGCAGAGGGTGCCCCAGAGGGCAGAGGTCTCAGCCTTGGAGCCCCAGAAGGTTCCCTGGGCTCACATGAAACAGGAACCACAGGGGCTTCCCCAGTGGACCCTCTCGTCCTCTCAAGGGTCCCTCCCTCTCCCAGCTGAGGCAGCAGACTGCTCTGGGCACCCCAAAGTGCCCAAACCATGCCAGGCGCCTAGATCACTCTTAGCACCCAAACTGCTCCCTATCCCCCAGCAAATCCTCTATTGCTGGCCCTCCAGCCTAGATCTTACCTCACTACCCTGTCTGGTACCTGGTTGCCCCCAGGCCTCCTCCTGTCTGCCTGTCCACTGGAGGTCTACCACTAATGCCCAGGAAGTATTCTAGGTGTGGAGACACATGAACTCTCTATCTTCCCTTGCAGTAATTTTGGCTCTGTCCCCCTTTTGTGGCTTTAACTGAGCTTTTAGTTTGATTCCATTTTTCTTTCTTTGTAGCATATAAAGTGTACTTCTTGTTTTAGTGGTTTCACTACAGGATGTAATATACTAATTCAGATCTACTTTCAAATAACACTATGCTACTTCACATGAACTGTAAGTCACTTAGAATAACAATGATTTCCTAATTACTATCTTTTGTATAATTGTCACTTATTTTATTTTTATATAACCTATAATCTTCAAATATTTTTGCTTTGATTATCCCAAATAAACTGCTATCTATTAGGTCGATTAAAAATAAATTATTTTACTTTCACTTATCCCTTCTCTAGTTTTTGTCTTTAAGGCCATTTGAATTTCTATCCTGTACAGTTTTCCTTTTCTCTAAAGGACTTTTTAGTATTTATTCCAAGGCAGAAATTACCTCAATTTTTTTGTGAGAAAGTCTTTAATTCACCTTCAGTTTTGTAAGATTAAATTTTAAGGATACAGAATTCAAGGTTGGTGGGGTTTTCTCTCAAAATACACACACGCGCGCGCACACACACACACACACATTTTTTTTTTCCTCAAAGCATGTATTTTGCTCCTCTGTCTTCTTGCTGCATCATTTCTGAGAAGGAGTTGAATGTAATTCTTATCTTTGATCCTCTATAGTTAGAATTTTCCCCCTTTTCTGGCTTCTTTCAAGTTGTTTTTATCTGTGATTTCTTGACATTTCAATATGATGTATCTAAGTGTCATTTGTTTGTTGTTTCTATTGCTAAGGAGTGTTCCTGCTTGTTGCCTGAGTTCTGTGACCTATGGCTTTGTGTCTAAAATTAAATTGGGGAAAATTCCATTCCTTGATTCAAATATTTCTTCTGTTCCCTTCTATATTTTTCTATTTTTGACATTCCAATTACCCATATATTGCATATGTTGTAGTCGCCCCACAGTTTTTGTATATCTGTTCCTTTTTCTTTTTTTGGTATTTGTTTCTCACAGGTTCATCTGGCTATTTTCTTCTGTGGTAATGCTTGGAAGTCATAGTAAAGTTTATGGCTAGTACACAGTCCCTTGCATAGGACATTTTTGGCCACCTTGAACCTGGGAGTGTATCAGGTAGGCATTTATCTTTTAGGAATCCAAATATATGAACTAATTAAAATGAACCATATAGAGTAATATTGAAATGTTCATATATATATACTTTATTTTGTCCATAAATATATACTGATTGCCATTGTGCATCATAAAATTTGTTGGTATTTACATATAAAATTATAATGCATTGTTTTCAATAAACGAACATTTTGCCTGTCATTTTCTTCAAACCCAGTGCTGCTCTGAGAAGTGATTCTTGAGTTGCATTGCCAGCTCCAAATTGTATTCCATCTGCAAAATAAATAAATAAATAAATAAACTTCCTCCCACTATGTTACACACATTTGAGATTGTGGACTGTTTCAGTCTATATGTAGTCAAAAACTAAATTGTAAATAATTGAATAAATTTGGCAAACGGGCTGATTACTGTCCATCACACTGTCTGTAGCATTAAAAAACTTCCAGCTCTCCCTAAACAGACAAAGCAAATATATCCTTACAAGTGTTACCCACAACTGTTCTTCCCTCAAGGACTCTCACAAAAATTCTATCTTCTTTGCTCTTTGCTCAGGTTACATCCTCTGAAGCAGTTCCCTATTGCCCTCTGCACCCTTTCACAGCCTTTTTAAAGTGAGCCACCGTAACACAGTTTTTAAATTTAGTCTTTACCCTAGCCACTGAGGTTAGATTTTAGATTCTTCTCAGTGTACTGCACAATACACAAATACAGGCTAGACCACCACAGCGCCTACGTGAGCTTCTAGAACCCTCCCCAGGGTAAGACCAGAAGTCTTCAACTATGCAGAGCTTAATATTTTTCTCTTATGCCTTAAAGGATTTATCTGCTAATCTTGTTCCAGAAACACTGAATAGCTCTATCCCATTGCCATGTCCAAGTCCTAAAACTCATTCAAAGATGAGTTAATTTTCTCAAACTACTAGTATTTTTGCTTGGTTTGGCTAAGGTAAGGTATACAGTTCTTGAGTTATCTCACCCATTTTTTTCTTTTATTTATCAATTTCAATCCTCTTTAAATGAAGCTTTAAGTTCACGTTATCTACTTCCATATGTAATCTACTTCAGAACAGCTTCTGTGTCAGCCACATTTTCTATTCCTCATATGCAAAATTCTGAAAGAGATGGGAATACCAGACCATCTGACCTGCCTCTTGAGAAATCTGTATGCAGGTCAGGAAGCAACAGTTAGAACTGGACATGGAACAACAGACTGGTTCCAAATAGGAAAAGGAGTATGTCAAGGCTGTATATTGTCACCCTGCTTATTTAACTTCTATGCAGAGTTCATCATGAGAAACGCTGGACTGGAAGAAACACAAGCTGGAATCAAGATTGCCGGGAGAAATATCAATAACCTCAGATATGCAGATGACACCACCCTTATGGCAGAAAGTGAAGAGCAACTAAAAAGGCTCTTGAGGAAAGTAAAAGAGGAGAGTGAAAAAGTTGGCTTAAAGATCAACATTCAGAAAATGAAGATCATGGCATCCAGTCCCTTCACTCTATGGAAAATAGATGGAGAAACAGTGGAAACACTGTCAGACTTTAATTTCTTGGGCCCCAAAATCACTGCAGATGGTGATTGCAGTCATGAAATTAAAAGATGCTTACCCCTTGGAAGAAAGTTATGACCAACCTAGATAGTATATTCAAAAGCAGAGAAATTACTTTGCCGACTAAGGTCTGTCTAGTCAAGGCTATGGTTTTTCCAGTAGTCATGTATGGATGTGAGAGTTGAAGGCTGAGCGCTGAAGAATTGATGCTTTTGAACTGTGGTGTTGGGGAAGACTCTTGAGAGTCCCTTGGACTGCAAGGAGATCCAACCAGTCCATTCTGAAGGAGCTCAACCCTGGGATTTCTTTGGAAGGATTGATGCTAAAGCTGAAGCTCCAGTATTTTGGCCACCTCATGCGAAGAGTTGACTCATTGGAAAAGACTTTGATGCCGGGAGTGATTGGGGGAAGGAGGAGAAGGGGACGACAGAGGATGAGATGGCTGGATGGCATCACTGACTCAATGGATGCGACTCTGAGTGAACTCCGGGAGTTGGTGATGGACAGGGAGGCCTGGCCTGCTGCGATTCACGGGGTTGCAAAGAGTCGGACACGACTGAGCAACTGAACTGAACTGAACTGAAAATGTCTAGTATTTTCTAAAAAATTTCACCTCTGACAATCTCATGGGAAATGAACGGATATCAAAAATATTCAGATATTGAGGACAGCATAAATGTGAAGGAATGTCTGTATTATATAATTTCTTTATACAACTACAATCATCATTGTTGATGACAATCATGTATTATTTAGCTTGTATTTAGTTCTTTGTGTATTTGTCTGTGAATCAGTATGGGTTGAAATGTGAAAAGAAAACTCTTAATCCACTGTCTAAGTAATTTGTATGAAACCAACTATAGGAATTACAGTATTTTAAATGGAATCATTTCATATTATTCTTCTAATTACCATCTTTACATCTTTGTTCCTGTGTATAGATTAGTGGGTTCAGAGCGGGGGCAACAATAGTATCAAAAAGGGCAAGGGCATTCCCCAATTCTGAGAGTAGTTACTGTTAGGCTGAAAATACATGGACATTATGGTTCCAAAGAACAGCGAGACCACCATTAAGTGAGATGCCCAAGTCCCAAAGGCCTTTTGTTGTCCTTCAACAGAGTGCATCCTCACCACAGCCATTGCTATGCAGGCATAGGAGGTAAGAATGATGCATATCAGATTGGCAAGGGTGATCAGGCGAGCAAATAACATCTTCAACTCAGTTGGACCAGTGTCTACACAGGACATCTTGATAATGACCGGAACCTCACAAAAGAAATTGTCCACACAGCTGTGGCCACAGACAGGCAAAACAGTGGCCAGTGAAGACTGGAAGAGACAATTGGTAAACCCTGAAAACCAAGACATGGCTGCAAGAAAGTGGCAGATTTGTTGGTGCATGATTGTAGCAAAGTGGAGAAACCAACAGATAGCAACATATTGGTCCACAGCCATGACAGCAAGAAGCACACACTCCATGGAACCAAGAGTCAAGGCCATGGTATACTGAACCATGCACTGTATACAGCTGATTTTCTTACTACCTCCTCACATGTTTACCAGCATCTGAGGAACAATGCAAGTACTGAAACAAATCTCCAGAAAGGAGAGGTTTTGGAGGAAGAAGTACATTGGAGTATGGAGATGGATGTTCATGAGGGAGACCAAGATGATGAGTGCATTGCCTAGGAGTGTCATGGCATAGAATTTAGATACAAACAGAGATAGGATAAACTCAGTCTGTGAATATCGTGAGAAGTCAACTAAGATGAAGTCTTCTCCTGAACTGTCATTTATTTTCATCATCCATTTATTTCAGAGAAGTTAAAATAGAATCAAGTGTTCTGTATATATTTCCAAAAGGAACAAACAAAAAGAAGTTAGTCAATTTTTATATAACAGTCATCATCATTTCAAAGGTTTTTGCAAATAAATCCAAATATATGAATTCAAATTTCCTGATGTATAAAATTATTTAAATGATTTAAATGCAAATACATTTCACAATTAGAAATCGGGTAGGAGTATACTAAAAGTACACTAATTTTTGCAGCTTCTCCTTGTCAAGTTAATTATTTAACTATGCAGAATATAATTTTTCTTTGACATATATTTCCATTCTTAATATCTTCACTTGCTTAATACACAAGTATGAAAATGAAACTGTGTAACTCAGATACAGACTTGAACCTGGCCTAAATCCACAGTCCTCCAACTGAGATCACACACTTGGTTTAAACACTTAATGAAGCTCAGGTTCTTGATGTCTCATTGCAGAAAGAATTCTGTAAGAGATAAAGTGACAGGTATGAAGTGAATTTATTTAGAGAGAAATATACTCCACAGATGGAGCATGATCATCTCAGAAGAATAGCAGCTTTGAAATATAATGTGCCTTTTAAAAATTTTATTTATTTATTTTTGGCTGTGTTGGGTCTTTGTTGCTATGTGGGCTTCTCTCTAGTTGTGGTGAGTGGGGAGCAATTCTTTGGTTGCCGTGCACAGGCTTCTCATTGTGGTGGCTTCTCTTGTCGTGGAGCATGGGCTCTAGGGCAAATAGGCTTCAGTAGTTGGGGCACGTGGGCTCAGTAGTTGTGATTCCTGGGCATTACAACACAGGCTCAACAGTTGTGGTGCATGAGCTTAGTTGCTCCACAGCATGTGGGATCTTCCTGGATCAGGGATTGAACCCATGTCTCCTACATCAGCAGGCAGATTGTTTATCACTGAGTCACTAGGCAGTTCTTCAATGTGGTTGGTTTCTATGGGTTGGGTAATTTCATAGGCTAATGATCATGAGATTTATTCCAACTATTTCAGGGAAGGGGTGGGGATTTCTAGGAATTGGGTCACTGCCCACCTTTTGGCCTTTGTTGGTTGGCCTCAGAAATGTCATGGTGCTGGTGGGTATGTCACTTGGCTTGTTGATGTGTTATGAGCATATACTGAGGCTCAAGGTCTAGTGGAAACCACCTTGTCCACCATCTTGGACTTTTTGGTTCTAGTTAGTTTATGTCATGTCCTCAGGTTATGTCATTCTTTTAAAGTTTGTGCCCTGACCCCTTCACTCCTGTTTCAAAAGGAATAACCAAGTGGTAAGAAAAAAGTAAAATTTTGGATATGGTTCAGTTCAGTTGCTCAGTCATGTCTGACTCTTTGTGACCCCATGAATCACAGCACACCAGGCCTCCCTGTCCATCACCAACTCCTGGAGTTCACTCAGACTCACGTCCATCGAGTCAGTGATGCCATCCAGCCATCTCATCCTCTGTCGTCCCCTTCTCCGCCTGCGCCCAATCCCTCCCAGCATCAGAGTCTTTGCCAATGAGTCAACTCTTCGCATGAGATGTCCAAAGAAATCCCAGGGCTGATCTCCTTCAGAATGGACTGACTGGATCTCCTTGCAGTCCAAGGGACTCTCAAGAGTCTTCTCCAACACCACAGTTCAAAAGCGTCAATTCTTTGGCACTCAGCTTTCTTCACAGACCACTGGAAAAACTATGCCTTGACTAGACGGACCTTTGTTGGCAAAGTAATGTCTCTGCTTTTCAATATGCTTGGATATGGTAATTTATGTTAATAGACTTAGTTCACCCTGGCTTGAGGATTAGGTGATACAACAGTGAATGTTGTAGTTAGGGAAAAAGTGAGGCTGGACCAAATTGATACTTAAAATATTTTTACGTAGTTGCAAATGGTTCTGTGGAATTTAAAAGGTAAATTATAGTTTCTTCAAAAATGATCTTTTACCTTAATATTCTCTTTCACACACACATACACACACACACACACGAGAGTGCTTCTGAATAATGGAGTCAGTATATCTAAATACTGCTCTTCCATAAAAATAAAAACATTGACAAATATTGTCAAAACAACTTTTTTTCAGAATTATGGATAGTAATCAGATGATTTAATCAACACAAGTATACTTATTCCTAAAAAAGTGTCTTTATTACAGGAAGAACAAGATTTGTGACATTTTAATGGCTTCCAGGTAGCTCGATGGTTAGGAGTCCGCTTGCAATGTAGTAGATCCAGGATTGATCCCTGGGTCAGGAAGACCCCCTGGAGAAGGGAATGGCAACCCACTCCAGTATTCTTGCCTGGAGAATTCCATGGACACAGAGGGGCCTGGTAGGTTACCGTCCATGTATCACAAAGAGTTGGACATGACTGAGCCACTAAGACTTTCACTATTGTGCCCTAATTCACTATCTCCCCCTCTTCTAGAAGCTAGCTTCTGGTTTTCATGGCTACTGCAGAGCTGGAGGAGGGGGGAGATACTGAATTGGAGCTTTCCCCCAAGTCCCATTCTCAGAGAGATGTCATTATTTGATATATCTAGCACTTCCCCTGAAGAAGTCACTGGTGACCCACTCCAGTACTCTTGCCTGGAAACTCCCATGGATGGAGGAGCCTGGTAGGCTGCAGTCCATGCGATCGCTAAGAGTTGGACACGACAGTGTGACTTCACTTTCACTTTTCACTTTCATGTATTGGAGAAGGAAATGGCAACCCACCCCAGTGTTCTTGCCTGGAGAATCCCAGGGACGGAGGAGCCTGGTGGACGTGACTTAGCAGCAGCAGTAGCAGCACTTCCCTAACTCCTCTCACCCTCCTCCAAAAGAGCTTGTCTTTATTTGACCTCATCTGTGGAAATAATTCTCTCTTCCAATCACTGTGATCATTGAAAACATTCAACAACTGCTTGAAGAAGTGGCAATAGTTGGATCAAACAAGTAGCTGACCATGAAATTTAAAAGAAAAAGCTGAGGAAATACAAAGTGGAATTGAAAGGGTCCAAAATATTCCTGGGAATCTTGAAGCTTATATACATATGTAGGTTTATGCGAATGCCTATAAAAACCTTGAGAAGGAGCTAACTTTTCATCTCTAGCTTACCTTGAGAATTATTGCAATTAGCAAACTAGTACAGCCACTATGGAGAACAGTGTGGAGATTCCTTAAAAAATTACAAATAGAACTGCCATATGACCCAGCAATCCCATTGCTGCGCATACACACCGAGGAAACAAGAATTGAAAGAGACACATGTACCCCAATGTCCATTGCAGCACTGTCTATAATAGCCAGGACATGGAAACAACCTAGATGTCCATCAGCAGATGAATGGATAAGAAAGTTGTGGTACATATACACAATGGAGTATTACTCAGCCATTAAAAAGAATACATTTGAATCAGTTCTAATGAGATGGATGAAACTGGAGCCGATTATACAGAGTGAAGTAAGCCAGAAAGAAAAACACCAATGCAGTATACTAATACATATATATGGAATTTAGAAAGATGGCAGTGATAACCCTCTATGCGAGACAGCAAAAGAGACACAGATCTATAGAATGGACTTTTGGACTCTGTGGGAGAGGGAGAGGGTGGGATGATTTGGGAGAATGGCACTGAAACATGTATACTATCATGTAAGAAATGAATCGCCAGTTTATGTTTGATACAGGATGCTTGGTGCTGGTGCACAGGGATGATTCAGAGAGATGATATGGGGTGGGAGGGAGGTTCAGGATTGGGAACTCATGTACACCTATGGCTGATTCATGTCAATGTATGGCAAAACAGTATAGTATTTTAAAGTGAAATAAAGTAAAAATAAAAATTAAAAAAATAAAAATAAAAGAAATTTAAAGATAAGGTATAGTTGTAAATTGGCTGCCAAAGTCCTAAAAACATGTTCCAACACACCCAACAAGATGCTAGCAAAGGCTAGGATAGTTACTGTTTCAAGTCACTTGAGGAAATCTCTGTCCCATCATTAGCTGACCACTCAATTAACTAAGCAAGCACAGACTTCAGTGACCACACAAATAATCATACAGACTTTAGACTGTTAGTAAAAAGTAAACATACAAACTAAAACTGCAAATATAAAAGCCCTGGGAATGGTCTGATTTTCAGATTTGCCACATTGTATACTTCAAAATGATCTTCAACAACTATTTGAGAGGCCACACAAGGACACAAAGAAAGGCCATGTGAGAACACAGTGACAATATATATTTGCAAGCCAGCAGGAGACATCTCACCAGAACCCAATGATACCTGGCTCCCTGATATAGAGCTTCCAACTGTGACAAAATTATTTTTGTTTATAACACCCATTATAATATAGTTAGTTATAGCAACATTGACTGATAGAGGAAAAAAAAAAAAGCAGTCAGTAAAAGATGACCCTGAAATTGGTCAAGTACTGGATGTATTTGTGGACTTAAAGTATTCACAACCTAAAAGTTGAGGGTTATATTTTATTTGGTTGGATTTTTTAGGATTTCAAGCCTGGAAGGCAGCATTTCAAGTAACCCTGAGAGACTGCTCTGAGGAGGTGAGAGGAAGAGCCAGGCTATATAGAGGACTTGAAACAAAGGGCAGGCAGTCTGAACATCAAAAGATTGCTGTTAATTAAGGACAACCAGATATCCCAAGTTAAGGAATTTAGTGCTTTTCTACATGTGGGAGGATGCAAGAGTCTGGGCTCATTGAATCCATTCCTTTGATATGCACCTCAGCCAATATCCTGTTTTCACATCCTGAGTTTCCTCAGGGCTCACCTTAGGGAGTGGCTGCAGTCTGATAGCTGCTATATGGCAGATATTCTTTCCTGAGTTCCCTCAGGACTTACCAGCTTACCATCCATGGTGGTTGGAATCACTGCTGACTGTGACATGCTTGTTTACTGCTGGTGGGATGCAAGTACAGTCACTTTGTTGTAACACAGTTGGGCAGTTTTCTCCAAAGTTAAACAAGCCTCACCTTGGGATCCAACAATCGTGCTTCCATTATTAGAAAACTGCTTTGAAAATCCATGCCCAAATACAAACAAAGACAGACATATGCACAGCAGCACTACTCAAAATACTAAAAACTTGAAGAAATCAGGATATCCTTCAATAGATGAATGCATAAGCAAATTGGGGTAGGTCCATATCAGGGTAAGTAGAATATGCCTCCCCAAAATATGCCTTTCTGGTGTAGGATATTTAAGTCAGTATCAAAAAAAATTTCAGAAAACTAAGTAGCCCTTTCCCTTTTGTGAAGGACATTTAAGCAAAGAAATCTCCGCATTTAAGGGCTGTCCCCTTCTTTGCACCAGAAGGATAATTAAAACTCATGTGTGGAGAGGTCCTGACTTATATCTGCAAACAGTCATATACTTCTTTATTGTGTTTTGTGTGATAACTTGCCATAGCTGGCTTTCCCACTTCCACAAGGTCTTTCTTCTATTTTTAGCTGAGTATTTAAGGTGATGGTTTTTTGACAGTTCAGGGAGTGACTCACTTTTCCTCGGTATCTCCCCTGTATACAACAGGTATTTGCTGTTGTTTTAGTCCCCAAGTCATGTCAGATTCTTTTGCATCCCCATATATTGCAGCCTGCCAGGCTCCTCTGTCTGTGGCATATCCTAGGCAATAATCTGGCGTGAGTTGTCATTTCTTTTTCCAGATGATCTTCCTCACTCAGGGATTGAACTTGTTTCTCTTGCATTGCAGATGGATTCTTTACCACTAAGCCACCAGAGAAGAATAGAGGAGGCATACATGTTACTAAGCTTGTTTTTCTCCTGGCAATCTGTCTTTTATTATAGAGGGAAGTGAGAGAGTAATTTCCTAGGCAGATTGATAAGAAGTCTAGGGGTCCCCAAGGAGAGAGGGGTCTGGAATTCTCAAGGAGGAAGAAAGGACAAACTTTTTTTCTTCTCTACATTCCTTAGGATTATACAACAATAATGTATTCTGACTGAGGACAGTCTCTGGATTAAACCTTCTGGCTAATTCTGTTATCTTAAAATGTAAATTATGGGAGTAGGTCTGGTGAGGTCTTTACAACCTCCAGACATTCTTTGGATTCATTGGAGAGTATATAACTTCATTGCTAACACTAACAAGCTGGTGCTCTTTCTGCCCCCTTCTGATGCCTATGTCAGAAGCTTTCCCTATCTCCTTTATACTTTAATAAAACTTTATTACACAAAAGCTCCAAGCGATCAAGCCTTGTCTCTGGCCCCGGATTGAATTCTTCTCCTCCAGGGGCCAAGAATCCCGGTGTCGTGATTCAACAACAACCTTTCAGTCACGGGGGCCAGAAACCTAGAAACGCAGAATGAAAATTGCTTTTCTTCTCATACACATGCAACGGAATATTACTCAACAGTAGAAAGAAGAAAACCATCAACCCTTGAAATATATGGTTAAATTTCACATGCAGATTGCTAAGTGAAAGAATCCAGTCTGAAAAGGCAGCACACAGTATGACCCCATTTATGACATTCTAGGAAAAGCAAAGCTGCATAGATGATAAGCAGATCATCTGCTGAAGGGGGGTGAAGTATTCTGTGATACTTCAGGATGTGATACTGTCACTATGCATCTATCTATGCTTATTGATTTGTATAGCCCAAGGGATCAAACATCATCTATTCAAGTTTAGTTATTTGGAGTGTTGCAAGGTGGAATACAGTGTGACAGAATCTAACCATATTAGAAATGCATGGGGGAAAAAAAAGCTCACTCTAAGAGATGGGACAAAATATGTTGACCTAAGTTAACTTTGGAAATGGATGAAATAGACTGTACATAAACAGACTATTTTATGGAGTTCTTTCCAGGGTGTGGTACAATTCTGAAACCACTGTATATGTAATCTGAAAGAGGAGAAATGAACTGATAAATGGTAGATGGTGGGAGCCAGGCTCCTTGCTTTAGGATTGGGAAGTTACAGAGAAGTAAAGAACTAGAGAATGAAGCTGAGCCCTGGACAGCCTTGCCTTCTGGCTCCAAGTTGCTCCTGTCAGGACTACAGTCACCTGTATATAGATGCTGTGACCAAACAGCCCCCGCCACCACCTGGCCTTTCCTCTTCCTCCCAGTGATGATTCCAGTGACATTTCCAGCCTGGATCCCTCCCCCAGGCCAGATGCATCTGTCCATTCACTGCCTCCCATCTCACTTGGGAACTAATAGGCCCCTTGGAGGACTGTGATCCTGTTGCTCCCCACCCCCAGGAAGCAGCCCCACCTTCCCTAGCTGCTGAGCCCAGACAACTGGTGTAACCAGCAGAAGCCTATGGGGTCTTCCCAGGACAGACCCCACCCCATATCTTCTGCTGTAGCTCCTCTCTGAAGTACAGAGATAATGGTATCTAATGTAAACTCCCTGAGTTGTTTTACAGATGCTAAACCCCCACCCAATGGAAGAAGTTAACTACTCAATGAGCATGAACACAAAGACCCCAGAGCTACTACTGCCTGGGGATTTGTGAGGTTAACCACCTGTTACCTCATCAAGCAGAGAACTGTGCATCAGCTAATCACATGCCCTGTGACCCCCTCCCTCATGTGGCATGTACAATTGCTTTGCTGAAACCCTTCAGAGTTCAGGGTTTAGAGCACAAGCCACCTGTCCTCCACGTACTGGTGCTTTTACAGTTAATGCTGCTCTTTCCTTCACCATAACTGGTGTCAGAGACTGGCCTTACTGCACTCAGGAACGTGGACCCAAGTTCATTTCAGTAGCTCGGGGGCCTCCCAGGCTCCCACTTCCTTGTGCCCAGTGACTGTGAGCTCCTCCTCCAGAGCCTATGGCCACTCCCTACACTAATTACCCTCTATACCCACAGCCCCCGCCCAAGCCTAACCACCCTTCCATCATGCCCTGATGAAGCTCCCTGCCCTCAAGGTGCATCTCACATCCCACCCCAACGTGGTCTTTCTGAAGCCCAAACAAGACAGTGACTCTCTCCTCCCTGTGATTCCCCTCACCCGGTGAATCCAGGCCTTAATCCATTCCAGGTGACTCCAAGAGCCTCATTCTTTCCAGACCCCACTCACACGGCCACTGTCTATGCCAGTCTATATGGGACTGTGGTGATCTCCTAAAATGAGGGTTATTTTATACAGAGATGGAGTGAATGGTGGCCCCAAAAGATGTGTCCCCCCCAGAACACAGGAACAGGGCCATATCTAGGAAAAGGGTCTTTGTAGATGTAGTTAAGGATCTCAAGGTAAGGTCATCTAGGGTTAGGGTGACCTTCAATCCCACTGACAGATGTCCTTCTAAGAGATGAAAGAGGACATAGGAGAAGCCTCTTAAAGGTGGAGGCAGAGATGGGAGGGAAGGGGCCCCTGGAGCACCCTTCCACAGAGCCTCTGGAGAAACTTCAGCCCTGCACCACCTTGATCTCAGATGCCTGGTCTTCAGCACTGGGGGAGGATGAACTCCTGTTGTTTTAACTCACTCAGCTTGTGATCATTTGTTACAAAAGCCACAGAGCAGCCACACAGACCCTGCTCTGTAGGATCCTAGAAGTGTGGGTCTCACTAAAGGCAGATGGAGCCTGGATTACAGAACCTTTCGAGTCAGCGCTGGATCCTGAGAAATGTTAAAGCATGTTGAGGGGTCAAGTCTGAAGCCTGTCTCTAGGGTACCAACTGCATAAGCCTCCTCAGGTTCTTACAGCTGTGCATCTGGTGCAGTAAGTATTTCTGTCCTGACTGAGGATATTTAATGTCACTGTTTACACCACTAATTAAGAACACATCAGTTATACGGGTGAAAACTCAGGATACTTGCTACCAGGATGAACAATTCTGAAGATAGTCAGAGGTGGGGACTTACATGCAGCCAGCAGCCCTCCCACCCTCTCCCCACCTACTCCTCCACCCCTGCCCAAGGAGTGTCCTCAGTGGAAATCTGGGGGACCACAAGGAGGCATCTCTAAGTAAACGCTGGCTGACCCCCAGGCTAGCTGCTCCTGAACCTCCTCCACCCTTCCCAGGAAAAAACCTGAATTTGTGCAAAGACCTCACAGGCTGGAGGAAAGGGCTTGGAGTCACCCCAGCGACAGCATGCTTGCCATTGGCTCCCACAGGCCAGGCGGTATGGTCTGAGAAGGTAATAGGCAGAAGGCCGGGGTCTCCAAATGGAGGAAATAGGCTGCAAGTGTCAGACATTTTTCTCTCTCTCTTAAGCAGCAGGAAGAAACTAGTGTTATATTTTTTGCCTATGGGGTTGCACAGAGTCAGACACGTCAGAAGAGACTTAGCAGCAGCAACATACAAACTTAAAAAGTGGTTTCTCTTAAAGTTCTATGTTGCCATGACACCTGGTTCCACCTGAACTTAACTGCCGGGAGCCAGCATGAGGAGTCCCGTCCGTGGCAAAGGTCATGAGGTTAAGGGGCCCAACAGGCAAAGGTGAGTCAGGCCTTAAGGGAACCTCGCTGGATCTGCTCATTCATCTGCCCCAAAACCAGAGTCTTCCTGCCTTACTGCATTGTGCTTTTCGCCTACTCTTCTGACATTATACGGGGGGCTATCCCCCACCACCTGTCTCTGATAGGGAGTTAATTTAGGACTCCAGTTAATAAATCTCCTGGGCATGACAAGGGTGTTTCAGTCCAAAAACCTCTCTGCTTGCAGACTAGCTTGTGTGACAGGATTATCCACACTCTTGCTACTATGTACATGATTGTTTACAACCTCTCAACCATAAACAGCACGGAGAGTTTGGAGTATTTTGAAAGTCCTAGTTAGCATAGGGTTTTTCTAAAGATAAAAATCATGTTGGTGAAGGGTTTCATTGCTGAGTTAATGATTGCCGTCAGGCCTCTGTATCCTTAGGCACCTGGGAGTATGTTAATCAATGTAATTGGAATGTAGAAAAAGAAATATAGTAGTTTTGATATTAGCAATACTAGACTTTGAGTTAATGAATTTTCTCTTTTGTTATAGATCACTGTACTCCTCTTTGTTATAAGTCATTGTGTCCTTGCTATGTAAAAATGTAACTTTACCACCAGCTTAAGACTAAATAGATCTTAAGGGGAAACAAGTTTTCTGATCGATTAACCTTTATCAATAGAAAGAAAGGTGGGGCCATAAAATGTTAATCGGTCTCCAGACCAGAAGATACTGTGAACAAACATAAGACCCTCGTAAGAACAAAGATATGCTGAGAACACATTTATCTCTATGTACAACTAGAAGTATAAAAGTGGACCTGGAAAATAAAGAAACGGATCAGTTCCTGGAAAGACTGGTTTCCCCCATGTGGTCTTTTCTCGTTCTCTTCATTTCTGGCTGAATTCCCATATGGAGCATGGAGACTTGCCAAGCCTACTGATTTTGCTGGGGCTTCTAGGATCTGACCAGGGAGGCCTTTGTGTCTCCTCTCCTTCGGGAGAACGGGATGACGCCTGTGGCCTACGTAGGTGGTGCAGTCTCCTTGTCTTGGAGTTTTATTGGTTTTCCGCGTAAACCAAGTTATTCAGCATCTTTTCTCCACTTATTTTCCTACTACATTATTTCTTTCTAATCTCCCTCCATATCTCTAATTAAGCAATTAATTCCTCAGACGCCGACGCCGTCCCCATCCCCGCTTCAAATTCCCTGGATCCACTGGGGCTGGACCCCAGCACTTAACTTTTCTCAAACCTTGAGCTACCCAATGCATTTTTCTTGTGGAAATGTTTGTCTTAAGCTATGTTAATGTACTATGTATTTACCCTAGACTGTCTTCAAGTTGGTTCTGCCTAAAGGCTCAGAACCGACTTGACAAACCAGTATGTTATATTCATACATTGTTCTCCTAATCTATGTTAATGAAATTATATATTTGTATGGAAATCTGCCTTTCTTCAAGATTCATGTCAAATCGTTTTATGGCCTGGGATGACTCACCTGGTGCCACTGTTATCTCAAAATGCCTGTTGTGGGTGAGGGGCCTGCCATTCTCTTAGTTTTGAGACATTTCCTTTCTTTAATTAGCAGACTGCTAGTAGCTATATAACATTCTGCTAAAGACTAGCATCAGGGGACTGGTTCTGCCCCCTCTGATGTCTATGTCAGAAGCTTTCTCTATCTCTTTTATACTTTAGTAAAACTTTATTACACAAAAACTCTGAGCGATCAAGCCTTGTCACTGGCCCCCAGAATGAATTCTTCTCCTCTGGAGGCCAAGAATGCAGCGTCTTTCATGGTTCAGCAACAACCTTTCAGGTCCTGATCCAGCGGGCTCTACTGGAAGCTTTCCATTTCCCTACCTGAGTTACCCCTCCTGTCCTGCTCCTGCTGCCTTGTGGTCTTGCATCCTCACCTCTGCCTGTGAAGACTTCCAAAATCAGGTATGGGCGACACATCCTCTTCCTTAGCAAGTGGCAGCCTGGCAGTCTTGCAGAAGGTCCAGTAGAGGCCCAGGCAGACAAAATCACTCACACCATGGCCCCTCACTCCCTGTCACTGTGGCTTCGGAAGGTAGAGAAGATGGCAGCAGGTAGAGCTGCAAGCACTCTCACTGCCTCGAGGGGGTATTAATGAAGACTTCAAACCAGTCACACCTGGGAAGTGCTGGCTGGCTGGGTCAGGCTACCCAGGTCAGTCAATTGTTGCCCATCAGAGGCTTGTGGTTTCAGAAAACTTGTTGTGCTGTCCAGTTCCAAGGAACAGGTGTGGGTCCTGAGGGTCAGGATGGACATGTGGCTGCAGCTCTGGCTTGTTTTCTAATCATTTTGTCTGGCCTATGAGTGGGAGATGATTTCAAGAAGACCCTTTTGGCTTGAGAGGAATACATGGGTCAGGGAGAGGAGAGAGTGGGTGAAGACTGAAGCCCAGTGCCCAGGTGCTGTGGAAGCCTTTAAAAGACCTGCTGGAAGGAGACCACACAGAGTGAAGCCCAGGGTCACAAACCTATCCAGGAGCTGCTGCTTGTTAGTTCAGGTCCTGCTCTAAGGCGCTCAGGATCAGCTCTAAGAAGTGGACTAGAGGGTGCTCTGCAATGAGGTCTCTGGGCACAGTTCCTGGGTGCTAAGCCCTGTGAGGTGCCTGCCCAGATGGGCCCCATGCCCTGGAAGAGGCCTGCTCATGTTAGACCCATGGGCTGTGGGGTACATGCCCATGAGAACCCCATGCTTTTGGGAGGGATGTGTGAATAAGTGTTTTCTCTGTGAAGTTGGCACAGAGTAGCTCTGTGACTCCCCTGTGGGCAGTGCTAGGATGAGATGGGAACTGGGACATGCTGGGGGCCCCTGAACGGGCCCATCCAGAGTGAAGAGGTCAGTAGGCAGGTGCTGGCCACTGTGTTGTGTGAGGGAGGTCCCAAGGGTACCTCTTGTTTTTTCTACGTGACACCACAGATCCCTCCCCAGGAAAGACCAGACAGCCTGGCCCAGGCAGCAGGAGCTCCTGGAAACCTTCCACGGGATGTGAGAGGGAAGGACCAGGCAGAATGGGGGTGGACACACAGACAGAGGCTTGGAGCTTGGGGCCAAGAGGGCCTTTCTGGTCTGAGCTGGGAGTGGACAAGCAGATAGTGAATGTGATCTGGGAAAGTGGCCTTGGTGACGTGAGACTGACCCTGCTTTAGAGTGATGAGCCTTCCAGATGATCCCAGAAACAGAACTCTCTTTCTGTTTACACTGTTCACTGAACCCACGGTAGGCAAGGTGTGAGTGGGGAAGCTGGAAGAAAACTCTAGAATTGTAGAAAATCCAGACTTGTTTATTCTCTCCTAATGGTGCAGCAGCAGACACTGTGTTCACTCCTCTTGTGGTTGACACAGTAGTAACACAGCCATAATGTGGCTGCGAGGGATTTTCAGATGGAGCTTATACAGGTTTACGGAACAAAAGTGGCCCATGGCCAAGCATGACATGCATGTGCAGTGCTATCAGTGATCTCAGCTGCCACATAACCACATATTCACAAAATGTGGGTCAAGTGTGAGAGGCTGTGGGAGGGGGTGAAGGGGACACATGTGGGACCTGCTGTTAATGGGCAGTCACCATGGGTGGGCAGTGGGCAAAGACCCCACTCTGTGGCCCCACATCTGTACTTCTGGGTGGGTTACTTGGCTTCTGGGAACCTCAGCCCCTGGGCCTGCTTGTGGGGTGATGGACTGACTAGTAATTTGCTCAGGTCCTGGTAGAAAGTGGTCTCATGGAAATTCCACAGGACACCGTCAATATGGGACTTGCAGCTTGTTTCCCACAGGTCTGTCTTCAGGATCCAGAGAGCAAATACAAGCCAATGTGCAACAGAGTCCAGGGATGGGCTTGGTTTGGTGGGTCTTCCTGTTTTCTGAATCTCAGAGGGAGCAGGCTCTAGTGGGCAGTGGAAGCATCTGGACCTCAAGGCCCAGCAGCCCCTGCGTCTGGTGTCTGGGCCCCTGGAAGGCAGATGGGTCAGACCAGTTTCCCCCTTGACTCTGTTCCTGCAAATAACATGCAAAGTGCAGGCTGTCAGTACAGAGAAACAGGGGTGGGTGGGAAGGGCACACAGGGGAGCTTGTGTACAGGGACATCCACACAAGGAATGTGGGCTGGTGAGATGCAGGCAAAAGGAGGGGCAGGTGGTGGGCCTGAGGAAGCAGGGTGGGGCTGGGGTCCCCTGGACGGGGTGCATTGAGCTTGGCCTGAGCTGGGCCTTGTATTCTGCTGACATTCCCTCTCATGGCCCCTGGGGAGGAGGAAAAGAGCAGCATTGGTGGAGTGGCCATTCTTGGCCCCAGGCCCTGTCAGCACTGGCCCTTCAGGTTCTGGTTCAGCCTCCCACAAGGGAGGCCCAGAACACTTGGTGAGGAAGCACTGGTATGATCATCACCTGTGCAGAAGCTTCTGAGCCAAGGTCCAGTGGAGCTCTTGACTGCACGTGGGTTTCAAGTCCACAGCACACATCATCTAATGGCTCCGTTATTTGCTGGTCACGAAGAAAAGTCCTAATATGCAATACATCCACATCCCGTCAGGAGGGGCAGCAGTGAGGAGATACCCCTCGTCCAAGGTAAGGAGCAGTGGCCGTGCTTTGCTGGAGCAGCCGTGAAGAGATACCCCACATCCAAGGTAAGAGATACCCAAATAAGACAGTAGGTGTTGCAAGAGGGCATCAGAGGGCAGACACACTAAAACCATACTCACGAAAAACTAGTCAGTTTAATCACATTAGGACCACAACCTTGTCTAACTCAATGAAACTAAGCCATGCCCATGGGGCCACCCAAGATGGGTGGGTCATGTTGGAGAGGTCTGACAGAATGTGGTCCACTGGAGAAGGGAATGGCAAACTGCTTCAGTATTCTTGCCTTGAGAACCCCATGAGCAGTAGGAAAAGGCAAAATGATAGGATACTGAAAGAGGAACGCCCCAGGTTGGTAGGTGCCTAATATGCTACTGGAGATCAGTAGAGAAATAACTCCAGAAAGAATGAAGGGATGGAGCCAAAGCAAAAACAATGCCCAGCTGCAGATGTGACTGGCGACAGAAGCAAGGTCCGATGCTGTAAAGAGCAATATTGCATAGGAACCTGGAATGTCAGGTCCATGAATCAAGGCAAATTGGAAGTGGTCAAACGAGAGACAGCAAGAGTGAACGTCGACATTCTAGGAATCAGCGAACTAAAATGGACTGGAAGGGGTGAATTTAACTCAGATGACCATTATATCTACTACTGTGGGCAGGAATCCCTCAGAAGAAATGGAGTAGCCATCATGGTCAACACAAGAGTCCGAAATGCAGTACTTGGATGCAATCTCAAAAACGACAGAACGATCTCTGTTTGTCTCCAAGGCAAACCATTCAATATCACGGTAATCCAAGTCTATGCCCCAACCAGTAACACTGAAGGAGCTGAAGTTGAATAGATCTATGAAGACCTACAAGACCTTTTAGAACTAATACCTAAAAAAGATGTCCTTTTCCTTATAGGGGACTGGAATGCAAAAGTAGGAAGTCAAGAAACACCTGGAGTAACAGGCAAATTTGGCCTTGGAATGCAGAATGAAGCAGGGCAAAGACTAATAGAGTTTTGCCAAGAAAATGTACTGGTCATAGCAAACACCCTCTTCCAACAACACAAGAGAAGACTCTACACATGGAAATCACCAGATGGTCAACACCAAAATCAGATTGATTATATTCTCTGCAGCAAAAGATGGAGAAGCTCTATACAGTCAGCAAAAACAAGACCAGGAGCTGACTGTGGCTCAGAACATGAACTCCTTATTGCCAGATTCAGACTTAAACTGAAGAAAGTAGGGAAAACCACTTGACCATTCAGGTATGACTTAAATCAAATCCCTTATGATTATACAGTGGAAGTGAGAAATAGATTTAAGGGCCTAGACCTGATAGATAGAGTGCCTGATGAACTATGGAATAAGATTCATGACATTGTAGAGGAGACAGGGATCAAGACCATCCCCATGGAAAAGAAATGCAAAAAAGCAAAATGGCTGTCTGTGGAGGCCTTGCAAATAGCTGTGAAAAAAAGAGAAGTGAAAAGCAAAGGAGAAAAGGAAAGATATAAGCATTTGAATGCAGAGTTCCAAAGAATGGCAAGAAAAGATAAGAAAGCTTTCCTCAGCTATCAGTGCAAAGAAATCGAGGAAAACAACAGAATGGAAAATACTAGAGATCTCTTTAAGAATATTAGAGATACCAAGGGAATATTTCATGCAAAGATGGGCTCGATAAAGGTATGGAACTAACAGAAGCAGAAGATATTAAGAATAGGTGGCAAGAATACACAGAAGAACTGTACAAAAGAGATCTTCAAGACCAAGATAATCATGATGGTGTGATCATCTTGGAATGCGAAGTCAAGTGGCCCTTAGAAAGCATCATTATGTCAAAGCTAGCGGAGGTGATGGAATTCCAGTTGAGCTGTTTCAAATACTGGAAGATGATGCTTTGAAAGTGCTGCACTCAATATGCCAGCAAATTTGGAAAACTCAGCAGTGGCCACAGGACTGGAAAAGGTCAGTTTTCATTCCAATCCCCAAGAAAGGCAATGCCAAAGAATGCTCAAACTACCGCACAATTGCACTCATCTCACATGCTAGTAAAGTGATGCTCAAAATTCTCCAAGCCAGGCTTCAGCAATACGTGAACCGTGAATTTCCTGACGTTCAAGCTGGTTTTCAAAAAGGCAGAGGAACCAGAGATCAAATTGCCAAATTCCGCTGGATCATGGAAAAAGCAAGAGAGTTCCAGAAAAACATCTATTTCTGCTTTATTGACTATGCTAAAGCCTTTGACTGTGTGGATCACAATAAACTGTGGAAAATTCTGAGAGAGGTGGGAACACCAGACCACCTGAGCTGCCTCTTGAGAAACCTATATGCAGGTCAGGAATCAACAGTTAGAATTGGACATAGAACAACAGACTGGTTCCAAATAGGAAAAGGAGTAGGTCAAGGCTGTATATTGTTACCTCGCTTATTTAACTTATATGCAGAGTACATCATGAGAAACGCTGGGCTGGAAGAAGCACAAGCTGGAATCAGGATTGCCGGGAGAAATATCAATAACCTCAGATATGCAGATGACACCACCCTTATGGCAGAAAGTGAAGAGGAGCTAAAAGCCTCTTGATGAAAGTGAAAGAGGAGAGTGAAAATGTTGGCTTAAAGATCAACACTCAGAAAACGAAGAACATGGCATCTGGTCTCATCACTTCATGGGAAATAGATGGGGAAACAGTGGAAACAGTGTTAGACTTTATTCCTTTGGGCTCCAAAATCACTGCAGGTGGTGACTGCAGCCATGAAATTAAAAGACACTTACTCCTTGGAAGAAAAGTTATGACCAACCTAGATAGCATATTGAAAACCAGAGACATTAGTTTTCCAACAAAGGTCCGTCTAGTCAAAGCTATGGTTTTTCCAGTGGTCATATATGGATGTGAGAGTTGGACTGTAAAGAAAACTGAGCACCGAAGAGTTGATGCTTTTGAACTGTGGTGTTGGAGAAGACTCTTCAGAGTCCCTTGGACTGCAAGGAGACCCAACCGATCCATTCTGAAGATCAGCCCTGGGATTTCTTTGGAAGGAATGATGCTAAAGCTGAAAGTCAAAACGGTGTGGAGATTCCTTAAAAACTGGAAATAGAACTGCCTTGTGAGCCAGAAATCCCATTGCTGGGCATACACACCGAGGAAACAAGAATTGAAAGAGACACGTGTACCCCAATGTTAATCGCAGCACTGTTTATAATAGCCAGGAAATGGAAGCAACCTAGATGTCCATCAGCAGATGAATGGTTAAGAAAGCTGTGGTACATATACACAATGGAGTAACTCAGCCATTAAAAAGAATACATTTGAATTAGTTCTGATGAGGTGGATGAAACTGAAGCCAATTATACAGAGTCAAGTAGCCAGAAAGAAAAACACCAATAAATTATACTTACACATATATATGGAATTTAGAAAGATGGTAATGATAACCCTGTATGCGAGACAGCAAAAGAGACACAGATGTATAGAACAGTCTTTGGACTCTGGGAGAGGGAGAGGGTGGGATGATTTGGGACAATGGCATTGAAACATGTATAATATCATATAAGAAACAAATCGCCAGTCTAGGTTTGATGCAGGATACAGAATGCTTTGGGCTGGTGCACTGGGATGACCCAGAGAGATGGTATGGGGAGGGCGGTGGGAGGGGGATTCAGGATTGGGAACACTTGTGCACCCGGGGCAGATTCATGTTGATGTATGGCAAAATCAATACAGTATTGTAAAGTAAAATAAAACAAACAAACAAACAACAAGCTGAAACTCCAGTACTTTCACCATCTCATGCACAGAGCTGACTTTTTGGAAAAGACTCTGATGCTGGGAGAGCTTGGGGACAGGAGGAGAAGGGGACGACAGAGGATGAGATGGCTAGATGGCATCACTGACTCGATGGACGTGAGTCTGAGTGAACTCCGGGAGTTGGTGATGGACAGGGAGGCCTGGCGTGCTGCGATTCATGGGGTTGCAAAGAGTCGGACACGACTGAGCGACTGAACTGAACTGATGTCACTCGAAGTGCTGCCTCTGTGTCCTTCCCTACTGGACACCCAGCAGTCTGTGTCACCGAGTTGTGACTGTCAAGCGGTGCCAGGGAAGTGGGGGATGAGAGTACAGGGTCCAGGCCTGAGGGGGAGGGACCATGCTGTCCACAGAGCCGGTGCTGTGGCTGTAGGTGCACTGCACCCACCACACAGGGCAGAGACCATTATCCCCTCACAGATCATTACCAAATTAAGTCCCATGGGCACTGTTTGGGCCCTAGCCTGGCTGGGGCTCTGTGCCTCAGTGGGGATGGTTTCTGTTCTCCATTCTGGTTCAGCAGGGAAATAACAAAACCAAAACAAACACAGGACAAGCTTTGTTCAGAGGCCAAAGAATGGAGAAGTGGGAACTAAGTTCACAGATCAACTTCTCGCCTACCTAGACACACTGTTTCAGTTTTAAAGAGTAAAGACAAAGGGAGGATGAGTGAGGCTAATGCTGGGGAGGCATGTGCATTTGTCCACTGGGGCAGGGGCAGGGCTTTTCTGAGGGAGAGGGTGCCACCTCCTTTTCAGCCCTTTTTGGGCCCTTCATGTCCAGTCAGGGCACAAGTACGTGTGATAATACAGCTAAATCAACATACAATGAGAGTGGGTCTGTTGGTGGTAAGATCCATTGCCATCTTGGTCTCAGCTGGTTCCATCTGGTTTTTGTTTGTTTCTAGCTTCATTTCTTATCTCTGTCACTTTAAGACTCATGTTCACTTCAGTTCAGTTCAGTTGCTTGGTCGTGTCCGATTCTTTGTGACCCCATGAATCGCAGCATGCCAGGACTCCCTGTCCATCACCAACTCCTGGAGTTCACTCAGAGTTGCATCCATCGAGTCAGTGATGCCATTTAGACATCTCATCCTCTGTCGTCCCCTTCTCCTCCTGCCCCCAATCCCTCCTAGCATCAAAGTCTATTCCAATGAGTCAACTCTTCGCATGAGGTGGCCAAAGTGCTGGAGTTTCAGCTTTAGCATCATTCCTTCCAAAGAAATGCCAGAGCTGATCTCCTTCAGAATGGACTGGTTGGGTCTCCTTGCAGTCCAAGGGACTCTCAAGAGTCTTCTCCAACACCACAGTTCAAAAGCATCAATTCTTCGGCGCTCAGCCTTCTTCACAGTCCAACTCTCACATCCATACATGACTACTGGAAAAACCATAGCCTTGACTAGACGCACCTTAGTCAGCAAAGTAATGTCTCTGCTTTTCAATACGCTATCTAGGTTGGTCATAACTTTTCTTCCAAGGAGTAAACGCCTTTTAATATCATGGTTGCAATCACAATCTGCAGTGATTTTGGATCCCCCCAAAATAAAGTCTAACACTGTTTCCACTGTTTCTCCATCTATTTCCCATAGAGTGATGGGACCGGATGCCATGATCTTTGTTTTCTGAATGTTGAGCTTTAAGCCAACTTTTTCACTCTCCACTTTCACTTTCATCAAGAGGCTTTTAGTTCCTCTTCTCTTTCTGCCATAAGGGTGGTGTCATCTGCATATCTGAGGTTATTGATATTTCTCCCAAAAGTCTTGATTCCAGATTGTGTTTCTTCCAGTCCAGCATTTCTCATGATGTACTCTGCATATAAGTTAAATAACAGGGTGACAATATACAGCCTTGACATACTCCTTTTCCTATTTGGAACCAGTCTGTTGTTCCATGTCCAGTTCTAACTGCTACTTCCTGACCTGCATACAGATTTCTCAAGAGGCAGGTTAGGTGTTCTGGTATTCCCATCTCTTTCAGAATTTTCTACAGTTTATTGTGATCTACACAGTCAAAGGCTTTGGCATAGTCAATAAAGCAGAAATAGATGTTTTTCTGGAACTCTCTTGCTTTTTCCATGGTCCAGCGGAATTTGGCAGTTTGATCTCTGGTTCCTCTGCCTTTTCTAAAACCAGCTTGAACATCAGGAAATTCACGGTTCACGTATTGCTGAAGCCTGGCTTGGAGAATTTTGAGCATTACTTTACTAGGGTGTGAGATGAGTGCAATTGTGTGGTAGTTTGAGCATTCTTTGGCATTGCCTTTCTTTGGGATTGGAATAAAAACTGACCTTTTCCAGTCCTGTGGCCACTGCTGAGTTTTCCAAATGTGCTGGCATATTGAGTGCAGCACTTTCAAAGCACCATCTTCCAGGATTTGAAACAGCTCAACTGGAATTCCATCACTTCCACTAGCTTTGTTCGTAGTGATGCTTTCTAAGGGCCACTTGACTTCGCATTCCAGGATGTCTGGCTCTAGATTAGTGATCATACCATCCTGATTATCTGGGTCATGAAGATCTTTTTTTGTACAGTTCTTCTGTGTATTCTTGCCATCTGTTCTTAATATCTTCTACTTCTGTTAGTTCCATACCATTTCTGTCCTTTTCGACCCCATTTTTGCATGAAATGTTCCCTTGGTATCACTAATTTTCTTGAATAGATCTCTAGTCTTTCCCATTCTGTTCTTTGATCCCTGAAGAAGGCTTTCTTATCTCTTCTTGCCATTCTTTGGAACTCTGCATTCAAATGCTTATATCTTTCCTTTTCTCCTTTGCTTTTCACCTCTTTTCTTTTCAGAGCTATTTGTAAGGCCTCCCTAGACAGCCATTTTGCTTTTTTTGCATTTCTTTTCCATGGGGATGGTCTTGATCCCTGTCTCCTCTACAATTTCACGAACCTTATTCCATAGTTCATCAGGCACTCTATCTATCAGGTCTAGGCCCTTAAATCTATTTCTCACTTCCACTGTATAATCATAAGGGATTTGATTTAAGTCATACCTGAATGGTCAAGTGGTTTTCCCTACTTTCTTCAGTTTAAGTCTAAATCTGGCAATAAGGAGTTCATGTTCTGAGCCACAGTCAGCTCCTGGTCTTGTTTTTGCTGACTGTATAGAGCTTCTCCATCTTTTGCTGCAGAGAATATAATCAATCTGATTTTGGTGTTGACCATCTGGTGATTTCCATGTGTAGAGTCTTCTCTTGTGTTGTTGGAAGAGGGTGTTTGCTATGACCAGTACATTTTCTTGGCAAAACTCTATTAGTCTTTGCCCTGCTTCATTCTGCATTCCAAGGCCAAATTTGCCTGTTACTCCAGGTGTTTCTTGACTTCCTACTTTTGCATTCCAGTCCCCTATAAGGAAAAGGACATCTTTTTTAGGTATTAGTTCTAAAAGGTCTTGTAGGTCTTCATAGATCTGTTCAACTTCAGCTTCTTCAGTGTTACTGGTTGGGGCATAGACTTGGATTACCGTGATATTGAATGGTTTGCCTTGGAGACAAACAGAGATCGTTCTGTCGTTTTTGAGATTGCATCCAAGTACTGCATTTCGGACTCTTGTGTTGACCATGATGGCTACTCCATTTCTTCTGAGGGATTCCTGCCCACAGTAGTAGATATAATGGTCATCTGAGTTAAATTCACCCCTTCCAGTCCATTTTAGTTCGCTGATTCCTAGAATGTCGACGTTCACTCCTGCCGTCTCTCGTTTGACCACTTCCAATTTGCCTTGACTCATCGACCTGACATTCCAGGTTCCTATGCAATATTGCTCTTTACAGCATCGAACCTTGCTTCTATCACCAGTCACATCTGCAGCTGGGTATTGTTTTTGCTTTGGCTCCATCCCTTCATTCTTTCTGGAGTTATTTCTCTACTGATCTCCAGTAGCATATTGGGTACCTACTGACCTGGGGAGTTCCTCTTTGAGTATCCTATCATTTTGTCTTTTCGTACTATTCATGGGGTTCTCAAGGCAAGAATACTGAAGCGGTTTGCCATTCCCTTCTCCAGTGGACCACATTAGGTGGGGGTTGGATGGTTGTGTGCAAGTTTTTCAGGAAGCCGGACCCCTTCCAGGGCCCAAAACTGGGCTCTTGTCTGACACTCAGAAATGAATTTTCCGAGGTGACACATGTGCTGAAAAAGCAAGAGCTTTTATTGGGAAAGGGCACCTGGGTGGAGAACAGTAGGGTAAGGGAACCCAGGAGAACAGCTCTGCCATGTGGCTCACAGTCTTGGGTTTTTTGGTGATGGGATTAGTTTCTGGATTGTCTTTGGCCAATCATTCTAATTCAGAGTCTTTCCTGGTGGCACACCCATTGCTCAGCCAACATGGATGTTAGCGAGAGGGATTCTGGGAAGTGGACAGCCATGTACTGTCTCCTTTTGAGCTTTCCTTAACTCTTCTGGTTGGTGGTGGCTTATTAGTTCCGTATTCCTTATCAGGATCTCCTGTCATTAAACAACTCATGCAAATGGTTACTAAAGGGCCTGACCAGGGTGGGCGGTTTCAATCAGTGTGCTTCCCCTAACACAAGGACATTGTTGCAACAAAAATAGAAATGAGGTTTTTTTTCCTCTCTGGATAATAAGGAGAATAAAGAGAACAGGCTAGAGAAGAAACAAAGTGATCTGAAAGACTTAATCACTCCTAGTTTTAACTGTTACTAATCTGTAGTGTGTATAACCAGATCTGTCCTTCACAAAGCTAACCTGTCACTCCCTGACACTAGGTCAATTACCTCCTGCATCTATCACCTCTAATTCTGCATGAATTACATCCTGCCCCTGGTATACATATCCACCCCCTCTTTCCCGCCCCACATCGCCCTGTAGCATTTCAATAACACAGAGCCAAATGGACCCAATTACCAGATCAGTTCAGTTCAGTAGCTCGGTTGTGTCCGACTCTTTCTGACCCCATGAATTGCAGCGCGCCAGGCCTCCCTGTCCATCACCAACTCCCAGAGTTCACTCAGACTCACGTCCATCAAGTCAGTGATGCCATCCAGCCATCTCATCCTCTGTCGTCCCCTTCTCCTCCTGCCCCCAGTCCCTCCCAGCATCAGAGTCTTTTCCAATGAGTCAACTCTTTGCATGAGGTGGCCAAAGAATTACCAGATAGCCAGACCCAATTACTGGGCTGGCTGACACCCACTGTGACTGTTTTGAAATAATGGAAGAGGAAGACTACAAGACCATCACTACTTTGATCTTCATCACATGCCCTGGACAGGGGGCTCCGACTATAAGATCCCCTCTGGATCCCAGGGCAGAGGACACAGTTCTTGAGGTGCTAGCAGGCTCTGTTTTCCCCTTTGCATGGCAAAGATTAAAAGCCACTTTTATTTTTCTGCTAAAACTCTGTCTCCATATTTCTCTTTGGCATGGGTGCACAGAGAGCCAAGAATTTTGGCATCAACCCCTACTCAGGGTAGGGTCATGGGTGTTGACCAAGGGCCTGGAGCAGCTCGGACCACACAATGAGGAGCCTGAGATGGGCAGTTGGTTGGACACCTGCACTGAGCCTGTGGCCAAATAGGGAGGTGGTGAGCAGGGGGCCTGTGGCCAGGGAAGGTTCTCACTGTTTACAGGGAAGATGTGAACATGGGTCCAGATGCAGACTGCCTGCAGACACTGCTACGGAAATCCTGACCTTTCCTGAGGATACTGGGTGCGGGTGGGGGATTCAGGCAACAGGGCAGATCTGCTCTGGATGCTCTTGTAGGGAAGCGGGGCCACAGCAACAGGGGCTCTGCCTGCAAAACCCCAGAACCACTCACAGATCACTGCCTCCTGTACAGTGTCGCAAACCTCCACCCATAGTTATTCAGGTACTCTATCACATCTAATCCCTTGAATCTATTTGATTTAGGTCATACCTGAATGGTCCACTGATTTTCCCAAATTTCTTCAGTTTAAGTCTGAATTTTGCAATAAGGGGTTTAGTATCTGAGCCACAGTCAGCTCCTGGTCTTTTTTTTTGTTGACTATATAGAGCTTCTCCATTTTTGGCTGCAAAGAATATAATCAATCTGATTTCGGTGTTGACCATCTGGTGATGTCCATGTGTAGAGTCTGCTCTTGTGTTGTTGGAAGAGGGTGTTTGCTATGACCAGTGCATTCTCTTGGCAAAACTCCATTAGTCTTTGCCCTGCTTCATTTTATACTCCGAGGGTAAATTTGCCTGTTACTTCAGGTATCTCTTGAGTTCCTACTTTTGCATTCCAGTCCTTTATAGTGAAAATGACATCTTTTCTGGGTGTTAGTCTGGGAACAATAAACTTGTTCCAAATCGGGAAAAGGAGTATGTCAAGGCTGTCTCCCTGCTTATTTAACTTATATGCAGAGTACATCATGTGAAATGCCAGGATGGATGAAGCACAGGTTGGAATCAAGATTGCCAGGAGAAATACCAATAACCTCAGATAAACAGATGACACCACCCTTATGGCAGAATGCGAAAAAAGAACTAAAGTGCCTCTTGATCAAAGTGAAAGAGGAGAGTGAAAAAAGTTGGCTTAAAACTCAACATTCAGGAAACTAAGATTGTGGCATTCAGTCCCATCACTTCATGGCAAATAGATAGGGAAACAGTGACAGATGTTATTTTTGGGGGCTCCAAAAATCACTGCAGATGGTGACTGCAGCCATAAAATTAAAAGAAGCTTGTTCCTTGGAAGAAAAGTTATGACCAACCTAGACAGCGTATTAAGAAGCAGAGATATTATTTTGCTGACAAAGGTCCATATATTCAAAGCTATGGTTTTTCCAGTAGTCATGTATAGATGTGAGTGTTGGACTATAAAGAAAGCTGAGCACTGAAGAATTCATTCTTTTGAACTGTGAGAGTCCCTTGGATTGCAAGGAGATCAAACCAGTCAATCCTAAGGAAATCAGTCCTGAATATTCATTGGAAGGACTGATGCTGAAGTTGAAGTTCCAATAGTTTGGCCACCTGATGTGAAGAACTAAGTCATTGGGAAAGACCCTGATGCTGGCAAAGATTGAAGGCAGGAGGAGAAGGAAGAGATGGTTGGATGGCTTCACCTACTCAATTGACATGAATTTGAGCAAGCTTCGGGAGCTGGTGATGGACAGGAAAGCCTGGTGTGCTGCAGTCCATGGGGTCACAAACTGACTGAACTGAACTCACAGATCAGCTTCAGAACCACTCCCAGCGTGGCAAGGAGAAGGGGTGGCCCACCTACCAGATGTGAAGGAAGGGGTGGGTTCTGCAGGGCCACCTCACCTCGGCACCTGCTGGGAGGCTCCAGGGCTCAGTATAGGCTAGGGTGCTCACAGCTGAGACAGATCACAGGGTGTAGTGGGGAGGCATGGGTGGGAGGGGCTCTGAGCTGGTCACTCATGACCCTTTATGCCCCTCCTCACTCAAGGGTGTCCAGGGTGTCTCTTCCCCCAGTGATGAAAGGCAGAACCCTGACATTCACCCCTACCCCTGCCTCCCCAGGGAAGTTCACTAAAGACTTGGCACTTGGCTTGGGGCTGGTCACATGTTGGTGTCTGCCCTCACCCTCCAAAATGCCAGTGCCCAGAAGGGGAGCCAGGGCTCACCATGAACCTCATGGTTGGTGCAAACAGCACAGGTGCAGAGGGCTGCCTCAATGGGAGGGAGGCTTTATATCAGGGCAGAGAGCTTCCCACCACTGCATGAGCTTCCTGGGGTAGTGGTGACAAATGACCACATACAGAGGCTGTAAACAACAGAATCCTATCCTTTCTCAGTCCTGGAGACCAGACAACTGAGATCAAGGTGTCCCAGTGCCACACTTCCTCCAGAAGCTCCAGGGAAGTGTCCTTCCTGCCTCTTCCCACTTCTGGGGCTCCAGGTGTCCCTGGGCTTGTGACCAGATCTCTCTCATCTCTGCCTCCATTTTCACCTGGTGTCTCCTTTGTGTCTGTGTCTCTCAGAAGGATGCTGTCATCAATTTAGTGCCACCCTGATCCAGGATGACATAATCCCCAGATCCATAGCCAATTATACCTGCAAAGAGCTACTTTCAAATAAGGTTCCATTCACAGATCCTGGGGTCATGACATGGGCATAGTGTTTGGGAGCCCCCCATTCACCCCACTCTAGCACACAGATGCCAGCCTGCCTTCCTCAGGACAGCACTCATGCTGGTGATGTTCTGTCTTGCTGCACGGAGGCATCTTTTGTTTGTTACTGTAACTTAGTGGGGTTGGGTGGGGGGCCCTGCTGGCTGACCTCCTGGTCATTCCAGTGGCCACACTGTATGTGGGAGCATGGCCAGGGCTCCCTGTGTATACTCTACACTGACCACTCAGTGGTCAAGCGCCTGCACAGGCTGGACTGTTCCTTGAACAATTGCACCTTCTCAGATATCACGGTGCATGGCGTGTGGGCCTAGGCCATGATATGTGGACTTGCCTGAATGCTGGGAGCCTTCCTGCCGGCCCTGTAGCCTCCAGCCCCCGCCATAGACCCTCAAGTCCTGCTGTGGACACCGTCATGCAGTCGTGGACCCTTGCGCCTGCCATGGAGGCCCCCATCCCATTGGCCCTGAAGAAGCTTGCTGGTAGGGGTGAGAACTTGGGTACGAAGAAGACAGGGCAGTGGCAAGCCTGGACTCCAGGCCTGCAGATCAAGCTGCTTCTGTCCTATCCAGGTCAGTGCTCACTAAGAAGTCTACAGAAGCTAAGTCATGGATCCATCTGCATGTAAAGAAAAACCTAGAGTTAAAGAGCCTGTCAGCAGAGTGGAGAAGACCAAGCAGAAGTCAGCCCAGCAGGAGCAGAAGCAGACAGAGAGCAGGAGTCTGTGCCCTCAAGAGTTGTGACAGGACTGGGGCATCTGGGGAGCAGCTTGGTGGCTTCTGTGAACAGACGCAGCCTCCTGGAGAGTGAGCCAGCCCTGTGTCCACAGCACATGGGGCCCTGGAGGCTCGCTTTGTGAGCATGTAACCAGTCTTGAGTTAAGACGGCCCACTTGGAGCTTTACACAGTGGGAGGTGGGAGGGGGATTCAGGATTGGGAGCTCATATACACCCGTGGTGGATTCATGGCAATGTATGGCAAAACCAATACAGTATTGTAAAGTAAAATAAAGTAAAAATAAAAATTTTAAAAAAGAAGACTTTCATGTTATTCCTAAAACTGAATCAGTCAGCACTAGGACCCACCCAAGGGAATTTCTCATGAGCAGGGACCAGGCCTGGGAACTGAGGGAGCTGGCCTCTTGGTGGTGCACAGGGGCTAGAATGCCTCATTCCTGGGAGGTCGTACAGACTCAGTTAACATCCACCCGGGGTCTCTTGTCCCTCTGGTTGATGGGCCCCAAGACCTTCCCTCCCTCCAAGCCCTTTTCTTGGAGGCTCCCAGAAGTCCCTGAAGCTGTTGTACTTGGGGTTAGTTATGGTGAAGGATGCAGAGTAAACTCAGTGAGGACAGAGGTGAGGAGCAGGGTCCAGCCTCCTTGGCTGTGGCAGCCCAGAGTACCACCTGAGTCCCAGGGTGCAGGGTTTACTGGGCTCTGTCACAGCAACATGGCACCACCACGTGCCGGACCTTGGCCTTCCAGCCCCTGTGGGCAACACAGGAAATGCTACCATGCACCATGCCATCAGCACAGACCAGCCTGGAGCGAGGTCCAAGGAAAAGGGCACACTTGTCAGACTGAAGGTGACCTCTGGAGCCAGGAGCAGAGGCCTGGCCTCTCTGTGGGCAGGTGACCCCACACCATACAAGCCCTGGAGCACTGCCCATTCTGAGTGGTCAGCGTGGGTGTAAATGGCCCATGTGCCTCAGCCTGTCACCACTGACTACACTGCCCTGCTCTGCTCACAGAGTGAGGCCAACAGAGGGACAACAGGGTGGGAACAAAGCCAGGTCATGGTCAGACTGGGTGAGAAAGTGTCCCAGGAGTGAGAACCCGGCTGCCCTTATCTGTGAGCCAATAGCAGACATCCACCCTTATGGCAGAAAGCGAAGAGGAACTAAAGAGCCTCTTGATGAAACTGAAAGAGGAGAGTGAAAAAGTTGACTTAAAGCTCAACATTCAGAAAACTAAGATCATGGTATCTGGTCCCATCACTTCATGGCAAATAGATGCGGAAACAGCGGCAGACTTTATTTTCTTGGGCTCCAACATCACTGCAGATAGTGACTTCAGCCATGAAATTAAAAGATGCTTGCCCCTGGGAAGAAAAGTTATGATCAACCTAGACTGCATATTAAAAAGCAGAGACATTACTTTGACAACAAAAGTCCATCTAGTCAAAGCTATAGTTTTTCCAGTAGTCATGTATGGATGTAAGAGTTGGGCTATAAAGAAAGCTGAGCACCAGAGAATTCACGGTTTGAACTGTGGTGTTGGAGGAGACTCTTGAGAGTCCCTTGGACTGCAAGGAGATCAAACAAATCCATTCTAAAGGAGATCAGTCCTGAACAGTCATTGGAAGGACTGATGCTGAAGCTGAAGCTCAAATAGTTCGGCCACCTGATGTGAAGAACTGACTCATTGGGAAAGACCCTGATGCTGGCAAAGATTGAAGGCAGGAGGAGAAGGGGACATCAGAGGATGAGATGGTTGGATGGCATCATCAACTCAATGGACATGAGTTTGAGTAAACTCTAGGTGTTTGTGATGGACAGGGAGGCGTGGCATGCTGCAGTCCATGGGGTTGCAAAGAGTTTGACAGAACTGAGCAACAGTCATGTCAACCCACATCTCCCATGGGGCCGAGTTTTCCAAGTCCTGGGGCAGGGTCATGCCTGTGTATACAGCAGGATGCACTGCAGTGCACGTAGAAGGTGTGTGACGTCTGCCCTTGCCATGGCAGTAGAGGCCTGGCAAGGGTGGAGCATCCCAACAGGACACAGGGCCGACTGTGAGAAGGGTGTTGGGGTGAAGCATTTAGGAGTATTTGGAGGCAACCCTCACCTCCAAATGTCAGCGCATGAATGAGGACACTGATCAATGGTGGGCAGGAAGGGGAGCCAAGGGAGGTTCCTGGGTCATCCCCGAGGCTGGATGAGGGGTGTGGAGGTGCGAGTGTCAGAGCTGGTCCCTGCTGGGCAGTACCGAGCCCCACACCCGTGGAAACCACCCGGTGTCCAGCTAGACCCCAGCCAGGAAGACCAGGGAAGCCCATCCACACTGCTGCAAACACTGATGTGAGGCATTCACTCGCCTCTTCACCTGGCACAGAAAAGGGCCAAATGAACTGGAAAGAGGGGATTGAGGCAGGAAGTGTGGGTGCTTGGAGCCTAGAGAGGAGGGTTTCCAAATAAGGGGGTGAGGCCGTGGGGAGCAGGAAAGGGGTGGGGGCGGAAGGGGGACAGTCAGTGAGTGCCTAGCACTGGAGCATGTCCACCCTCCCTCAGGCCGGCACCCTTTCCTGAAGGCAGGCTCTACCAACACAGAGGCCCCTGGAAGGGGATTGCTGTCTGGATGGTTTCCTGAGGCTGGATGTTTGTGGGGACACGGGCCAGTCTGGTGGCCCTGGTGAAGACAGCACTCTCTCTGAGGGAATGAGGTGGACACTCAGTCCCAGTCTGTGGGTGATTTAGTCCACTAGGGGTCACGTCTCTTCCTGGGCGTCCCTGGGGCTTTATCCTCACTCCATGGGGTACAGGAGGGCAGGGATGGATCCGTCCTGCTGCAGCTGTGCCTGGGCTCTCTGGGAGGACCACTCTGGCCCATAGATTCAAAGGCTTCAGTCACCACTGCTCTCTTGACACCCTCTTCCAAGGACGAGGTACAAGGACCTACCCTCTGAAACGGGGTGCCTGGGTTGGGGGGCTCATGGGTCACTTCTCAGATGACCACACTCAGGCCAGGAGGTGGGATGGGGGTAGACTGCAGGCAATTGCCATGGTCACTGCACCACTGTGGTGTCTTTCTCGGGCCTGAGATGCCCAGTGGATTGGGGGGGGGGCATTGGTAGCCATACCACAGGGAAGAGTGGAACAGGGGTCCTGGATCCCTCCTCCCTCCTCCAGGAAGAGGGGGTTACATCCAGAGGAAGGCAGCTAGTGACGGCCCTGGGTTTCCACAGGCACAGTACCCTGCCCCACACAGGCCAGGTTTGGGATTCCTGTGGCCCCGTCATCAGATGGGTGTGTGGGGGCATGTGGAAAGTGTAATAGGGGACACTACCCCTCAGGCTTGGAGCCCGAGACCCAGGTGTTGGGGGCCAGCTCCTCGTGTGGGTTCTGTGGTCAGTCAGTCCCAGGTCTCACCCTGCCCATCTCTGTCTCTGCCCTCACCTTGCCTTCTCCCCCATGAAAACTGCACCCCCTCACCCCCACTCTGCACAAGTCGGTGACCTCATCTCAACCTGGGCAGCTCTGCGGTGGCCCATCTGCACACAAAGCCCCATTCTGAGGTCCTGAGGAGTCTATCTTCCTGGGGCCTCTAGAGATGACAAATCCTGATGGTCAATGCAGCTTGTGGGGACATGGGGGGAGGTGGGAGTTCCAAGGCTGGAATCCAGGAGCCTCATGGAGGAAGCAGTGTCCTGACTCTGGGAGGATGGGTGAATAGGCCACGGCAGAAGGGAGGCCAAGTGGGGACTACCCCTGCCCTCTGGGGAGTGAGCAGTCTCTAGAGGGCCAGGCAGAAGCTGGCCGGATGGGGAGGTCAGAGGTGAGTGGTCTGCTGTGCAACATGGGGCATCACGTAATGCCAACCATAACCCATAACCTATAACCGAGCCTGCACATAAGTCCCAGCCCTAATATTAACGCTCCAAACCACCAACACCAAGCCAAAGCTAATCAAATCACACAGTTCCATTCAGTTCAGTTGCTCAGTTGTGTCCGACTCTTTGCGACCCCATGAATCGCAGCACGCCAGGCCTCCCTGTCCATCACCAACTCCCGGAGCTCACTCAGACTCACCTCCATCGAGTCAGTGATGCCATCCAGCCATCTCATCCTCTGTCGTCCCCTTCTCCTCCTGCCTGCAATCCCTCGCAGCATCAGAGTCTTTTCCAATGAGTCAACTCTTCGCATGAGGTGGCCAAAATACTGGAGTTTCATCTTTAGCATCATTCCTTCCAAAGAAATCCCAGGGCTGATCTCCTTCAGAATGGACTGGTTGGATCTCCTTGCAGTCCAAGGGACTCTCAGGAGTCTTCTCCAACACCACAGTTCAAAAGCATCAATTCTTCGGCGCTCAGCCTTCACAGTCCAACTCTCACATCCATACACTACCACAGGAAAAACCATAGCCTTGATTAGACGGACCTTAGTCAGCAAAGTAATGTCTCTGCTTTTGAATATGCTATCTAGGTTGGTCATAACTTTTCTTCCAAGGAGTAAGGGTCTTTTAATTTCATGGCTGCTATCACCATCTGCAGTGATTTTGGATCCCCCCCAAAAAAGTCTGACACTGTTTCCACTGTTTCCCCATCTATTTCCCACGTAGAAAATTGCAAATCAAAACTACAGTGAGGTATCATCTTACACCAGACAGAAAGGTCATCATCAAAAAGTCTACTTAAATGCTGGGGAAGGTGTGGAGAAAAGGGAACCTTCTTATGCTGCTGGCAGGAATGAAAACTGATACAACCTCTAGCGATTGTAGGAGATTCCTTAAAAAAAAAAAAAACAACTAAGAACAAAACTATCATACAACCCAGCGATCCCACTACTTGGCATATACCCTGAGGAAACCATAATGGAAAAAGACACATGTACCCCAGTGTTCATTGCCACACTATTTACAATAGCTAGGACATGGATGGAACCTAGATGTCCATCAGCAGATGAAAGAATAAGAAAGTTGTGGTATACATACACAATGCAATATTACTCAGCTATAAAAAGGAACACATTTGAGTCAGTTCTAATGAGCTGGATGAACTAGATCCTATTGTACAGAGTGAAGTCAGAAAGAGAAAGACAAATACCACTTATTAATATGTATATGTGGGAGAAGGAAATGGCAACCCACTCCAGTATTCTTGCCTGGAGAATCTCAGGGACAGTGGAGCCTGGTGGGCTGCTGTCTATGGGGTTGCACAGAGTCGGACACAACTGAAGCGACTTAGCAGCAGCAGCAGCAGCAGCAGCAGCAGCATGTGGGATCTAGAAAGATGATACCAGTGATCCTACACACAAGTCAGCAAAGAATACAAAAGCATAAAGAACAGAGTTTTGGGCTCAGTGGGAGGAGAGGGTCGGTTGATTTGAAAGAATAACATTGAAACATATACAGTACCATGTGTAAAATAGATAACCAGTGGGAGTTTGATGTATGACACAGGGCACCAAAAGCCAGGGCTCTGTGACAACTTGGAGGGATGGAGTGCAGAGGGAGGTGGGAAAGGGTTCAGGAGGGAGGGGACACATGTATGCCTATGCCCAATTCATACTAATATATGGCAAAAACCATCACAATACTATAAAGTAATTATCTTCCAATTAAAATAAATAAAAATAAAAAACATCAAAATTGGTGAATTTTATATAGCATTTTTAATATTGAAGGTGGAAGGAAAAAAGGAACATTTTGGCATTTTATACTTCATTATTTCAAGAAAGGTAAAACCTGAAGTGCAAAAAAAGCTTTGTACAGTGTATGGAGAAAGTGCTGTGACTGCTTCAATGTGTCCAAAGTGGTTTGTGAAGTTTCATGCCGGAGATTTCTCACTGGATGATGCTCCACAGTCGTGCGGACCTGTTGAAGGCAACAGTAATCAAATAGAGACATTAATTGAGAACAGTCAACATTATACCCCATGGGAAATAGGTGACAAACTCAAAATATCCAAATGAAGTGTTGGAAACTATTTCCACTAACTTGGTTATATTAATCACTTTGATGTTTGGGTTCCACATGAGTTAAGCTAAACAACAACAACAACAGACTTCTTGACCATGTTTCCACAGGCGATTCTCTTCTTAAACATAACAAAAACATCTCATTTTAAAAACAAATTGTGATGGGCAATGAAAAGTGAATACTGCACAAAAATATGGAATGGAAGAGACTGTGGAGCAAGTGAAATGAACCACCAACAACCACACCAAAGGAGGGTCTTCATCCAAAGAAGGTGATGTTGTGTAAATGGTGGAACTGGAAGGGAGTCTTCTATTATAAGCTCTCTCCAGAAAACTAAACGGTTAATTTCAACAAGTACTTTCAATTGGGCCAATTGAAAGAAGCACTCACATCATTCATCCCAAAACATGAATAATCTTCCATCGGGATAACCCAAGGCCGTATGTTTCTTTGATAATCAGGCAAAAACTATTACAGCTTGGCTGAGTGTTCTGATTCATCTGCCATATTCAGCAGACATTACACCTTCAGATTTCCATTTATTTTGGTCTTTACAAAATTCTCTTAATGGAAAAAAAATTCAATTCCATGGAAGACTGCGAAAGGCACCTGGAATAGTTCTTTGTGCAAAAAGATAAAAAAGTTTTGGGAAGACAGGATTATGAAGTTACCTGAAAAATCGCACAAGATAGTGGAACAAAACGATGAATAAAAGTTCTTGGTGAAAATGAAAAATGTGTCTTTTATTTTTACTTAAAAACCAAAGGAAATTTTTGACCAACCCAATAAAATTTTGTTTGTCATGGATACATCAATTTTTTTTTACAAAGGAGAAGGGAATTTTCTGGTGCTCTATGTTTAGGACTTGTTGTTTTCACTGAGAGGGCCTGACTTCAATCCCTGGTTGAGGAACTGGATCCTGCAAGCCAAAAATTAAATAAATAAATAAATTTAAAAAGAAAAAATAATATCTTAAAAAAATAAGAGTGTAGTGACATAAAAAAGCAGATGTCACATGAAACTTGGAAGCGGTACAGGCTGAAAGGATAATATCTGCTGAAGTTTGACTGTCAAGTGGGTCAGACAAATTGAGGAACTGGAGCTGAACAGCTGTAGTATACTACTGGAATGTTTATTTGTTTGTTTAGATAGGCTTTATTATTATTTTTTTTAAAGAAGTTTTGAGTTCACAGCAAAATTAAGCAGAGTATGGAGAGATACCATAATTCCCCTGCCTCTGTTATTCCCACGCCCATCCTACCATTCCCACCATCCCAACCTAGTTGCTCAAAGCCTCCTGCTCCCCACCTATCCTATCAACATTCTGTGTGTCAATTACTAGGGATGAATCTACTTGAACACATCATGGTCACCAGAGTCCAGCATCTATATTAGGCATCATTCCTAGTGTTGCACATTCTATGGGTTTTGACAAATTTATCTCACCATGAATGTATCACACTGTATAATTTCCTGTCTTAAAAATCCTCTGTGCTTGACCTACTTGTCATTCCCCCACCCCTCAACTCAGCCACAAACTCCTGGCTGTGCAGTGAGCTTTTCACTCTTTTCATGGTTTGCCTTTTGGGGAATGTCCTAGGTAGTTGGTATCCTGAACTTTGCCACTTTTCCAGATTGGCTTCTTCCAATGAGTAATATGCACTGAAGGCCCCTCTACTTGTCTCCTGGTGACTCCATATCTCATGTCTTTTCAGCGCTGAAGAACATCCTGTTGCATGAATGGGGCCCAGTCTATGTGTCCATTCACCTCCCAAAGGACACCTTGGTTGCTTTCAAATTCTGCCAGTTATGAATAAAGCTGCCATAAATGTCCTATATAGATTTCTGTAAGGATTAGGTGTAAGCATTCAACTCATTTGGGTCCACTGATACTAAGCAGTTTGAGGGCTGGATCAAATGGTAAGAATGAGTTTCATTTTTGGAGTTTCTGAAGATGGCAGCTGACAGCATGTCAGCATACTGAGGAATTAGGAACAAGGTAGAATTCAATGACGTCAGCAAGAAAGATGTCACCAAGACAAAACCACACTTCCACCCTCTGAGGGTTGACAGCTTATCTTGAGAACCAAGTGGATACAAGACAGATGCACAGGAGAGAAGCATCCACATTTATTTCCCATGAGTTTTACGTGACCCAGGGCGCTCTGCTAAGGAAATGACGAAAGACCCAGAGAAGTGGCAAAACCTGAATGCTTTTCTGTTGGGTTGAACAAAGAGGGGTGGTTGTGAAAAAGGAAGTACATCATGTGGGGAGGCTAAGGAGGATGAGGATTATGTTCAACAAGGTCTGTTTGTACAGAATTCTCTTGTTCTCAACTCTCTGCCTCTGACAATCACAATGTCATTCTCCTTCCAGTGAATAAAGGACATATTCCATGGAGGTGAGGGTTGAAGTGTTCTCTTCTGCTTCCAGAAAGAAAGAGGGGAAGGCTCAGCACACCCTTCTTGCACTTGCTGTATTGACGGGATTGCTTTATTTTTGCTGTTTTTTAAAGTGTCTATGTGTATGTGTTAGTCACTCAGTCGTGTCTGACTCTTTGTGACTCCATGGACTGTGGCCTGCCGGGCTTCTCTGTTCATGGGATTCTCCAGGCAAGAATACTGGAGTGGATAGCCACCCCCGTCTCCAGGGGATCTTTCTGACCCAGGGATCAAACCTGGCTCTCCTGCATTGCAGGCAGATACTTTACTAACTGAACTAACTGGGAAGCCCCAAAGTGTCTGTAGCTCAAGACAATATTTTGGTTTCCTTTACATCTAAGTCCTTTACGTGGAGTTTGCTTGTGACAGGAGGAGGGACACCCTTTGCTGCCATGATGGGCTGGGCAGGCAGAGGAGGATAAAGTGGGTGCAGACCGGTATCTGCTCTTTTCTCATGTGCTAGAGAGATGATTCTGCTCTTGCTGGATTCTCTAATCTCTCCATGAACAATCTAGAAGATATCAGCTTAAAAGAGGAAGAAAAAAGGTCAGGAGAACATGGAGAAGATTGATGATAGATGTTGGGGTCTCTTAAGCAATGGTTTTGTGGAGGCACAGGCACACCCTCAGTCTCTGGACCACCATGTTGATGGTGGATTTGGGGTGTCAGTCATTTTTGAAGGTATGGTGCCACCACTGTGGCACTTTGGGTCATTGTATCCAGCTCACCTGAGCAAGGTTGTTGTGCTAATATGAGACAGGGCTCATCAGGAATGGCATCATGCCAGAGAAAGGGATGCAGCAGTGAGTCATTGAGCTGAAGTACTTCTGAGAGAGTGACTCTGAAGTGGCTGAGGTAGAAGGAGACCAGCTGGAGATTTGTTGGCTTGTTTGATGAGTATCAGGTTGGGTGTTTTTATCTAGATAAGGAAAAAGAACTCTTCAAGGGGAGGTATTTGTACAAAGGATCTGGCAGGATGGGAGAGTGTGGGTCAGTCTATGTGTCAAGAAATTAAGAGAATCTGGAGAGGCTCAGAGTCAGTTTTTCTCAGAAATAGGCAGAGAGAGGAGTTGGCTTCAGTTATCACAAAGCTAATTGACATCCCAGCAGGCATAACAGAAGGTTCCCAGAACAAACTGATTTGCAGGAGGCAGTATGCCTAGAGCCCTCCACCCTCTGGCCTCAGCTCCCAGAGTGTATCTTTCACAGGAGAGATTTATTTCCTGCTTCCAAGGAGACAGACAGGAGATGGAACCCTTAACCTTACCCTTGAATTGTGCCCTTCATTGTGATGCTGGGGACGGGAGAAGGACTGGCCCCTGACTCTTTCAGGAAAATGCCTTCTAGTCTCCTGCCTGGAGATGGAAGAGGAGGGATCCCCATCCTCCTAGTCACACCAAACTGGAATGAATTCTTGTCAACCTGAGTTTTCAGCAGGAGAGAGGGAGTGTGTCAGGTAAAAGAGGGCGTGGCTCCAGATCTCCCTGTTTTTCAAAGATGTAGCTGACTTTTCAGATTGTTTCCTCATTTTTGTCTGCTCTTAAGTCAACTTCCAGGACCTGCAAATGTCTTTTTTTTTTCACTAGCTTTGCCTGTTTACTAGGATATGGGTCAAAGTTGTTCTTGGTATGTTCACTATTTACTCACTTCAGAAGCCACATGGAGCCATCAGAGAAACCGTGAATTTCAGAAAAGTTATAGCTAATCAGACACCCAATGTTCATTATTCAAAATTATGTTTTTCCTGGAACAAATATTTACTGGAACCACAAAGTAAATAATAAAAGGTAATACCTCTACACTATAACATTTAACATGGATTCATCTGAGCTTTATTTATTTACACACCTAGGTGAGCATCTGAACTGTTCCTTAGTGTGGGCAGCAAAAGTGTTCAATGAGCTCCCCCAAGGTGAGTGAGATGGGAGCATTATCTCTGCATTTAACACACACTAGGCTGAGTATTAGGCGTTTAGAGCTATTGTGACTTTTAATTATCTGAGTTATATGTATTACCAAACCAGGTTCGTTTTCCCCATAGTGCATGTGTGCTCAGACATGTTCGACTCTTTGTGATCCCGTGTAGTCCGACAGGCTGCCCTGTCAATGGGGTTTCCTAGGCAAGAACACTAGAGTGAGTTGCCATGCCCTCCTCCAGGGGATCTTCTCGACCCAGGGAAGAGGAGTTAGGATGTGTCCTGTGGATCAAGGGTAAGGGAGAAGAAGTAATGAAACACTAACCCTTGGGTGTTTGGTGTTTTTCCTGTCCCATTCCACTCTAATTGACAATCCATGCACAGGATTTTCCCTGAGGTTCTGCTTGTCTAAGGAACCAGAGTTGGACATGAAGAAATGCTTCTGCTTTGTGGCCACGTCCTATAACAGTAACTTTAAAACTAGTTCTCAAGGGCTCTTTCTATTCAAAAGGCCTGAGAGTCTGTAAATGACACCTGCCCTTCAAGTAACTTTGGTTCAGTTCAGTTCAGTTGCTCAGTTATGTCTAAGTCTTTGTGACCCCATGGACTGCAGCACGCCAGGCTTCCCTGTCCATCACCAACGCCTGGAGCTTGCTCAAACTCATGTCCATTGAGTTGGTGATGCCATTCAACCATTTCATCCTCTTTTGTCCCCTTCTCCTCCAGCCTTCAATCTTTCCCAGCATCAGGGTCTTTTCCAATGAGTCAGTTCTCGTCAGGTGGCCAAAGTATTGGAGCTTCAGCTTCAACATCAGTCCTTTCAGTGGATATTCAGGACTGATTTCCTTTAGGATTGACTGGTTTGATATCCTTGCAGTCCAAGGGTAATGTCCTTGGGAAAATCATCAAACAAGAATTCAAAACAGGGCCCAATTTCAAGAAGCCATTTTCAAGAGGAACATTGTACTCACATTGTCTGAAGTCCAAAAGCACTTGGAAACATAACCCACATGACTACCTCCTAAAACGAAGCCAATCAAACCCACAAAGATGAATCACTTCATATTGCTCAGAAAGACCAGCATCAAAAAGATCTACTAAAATTAAGTTCCCCAGAGGGCTTAGGAAAAAAGGAATGATGCTTCTTCCCTCTTTCTTGGGATGTAAATGGGTAGAGGAACTTTTAAAAACAAACAGCTAAGCATAGGAGAACCTTCACTTCTGTGAAGTGAAGATATCTCCTGCCATATTGATAAGCAAGAAATGTCACAGCCATCAGCAATTTCTGGTCTCCAAATGTGAATGAGGGCTCCTAAAACTGTGATCCAGCAGATGCTGCCATCTGCCATGGTGACTGCTGAGGAGCTGGGGGAACACAAGGAGCAAGGTGAACAAGGAAACAGAAATGGTCCCAGATAGCTGAAATAGTCCCAGATAGTGCAAAGAAAGGAATGACTTCAGGGAGCCCAGAGGCTTGCATCTTGCCAAAAGTAGAATGTCACACTCCTTAACTTGATACCTACTCTTTGATGTTCAGACCTCCTGTTGCCTTTGTTGCACTATTGCACGTGGTCTGACTTCCCCTCCTACCTCCTTGCAGCAGTTTTCTCAGAACTACTGAGATGCTATGTTCCAGGCTCTGAGTCCTAAACATTCCAACAAAATAAAATAACTCTACTTTCAGGTTGTGACTACATATTTTAGAGGTTGACACTTCTGATTTGGCGAGCCCACTCTCCCACTCCTGGGTTTAGATCCAGAGATCAGAATTAGACATATGCACCCCTGTTTTCAGAGCAGCATGATTTCCAAGATCCAAGAAATCAGAATCAAAACAATTGTACAAAACCAGAAATTGAAGTCTAAGAGGTACACCTCCCCACCAGAATCATGCTAAATCATTTTTTTGTTCTTCAGTCACTCAGTCATGTTTGACTGGTTGCAACCCCATGGATTGTAGCACTCCAGGCCTCCCTGTCCTTCACCATCTCGCAGAGCTTGCTCAAATTCATATCCATTGAGTTAGTGATGCCATCCAACCATCTCATCCTCTGTCATCCTCTTCTCCTCCTGCCTTCAATCTTTCTCAGAATCAAAGTCTTTTGTAATGAGTCAGCTCTTTGCACCAGGTGGACAAAGTATTGGAGCTTCAGCTTCAGCATCAGTCCATCCAATGAATATTCAAGACTGATTTTCTTTAGGATTGACTGGTTTGATCTCCTTGCAGTACAGGGGACTCTTAAGAGTTTTATCCAACATGACAGTTCAAAAGCTTCAGTTCTTTGGTGTTCAGCCTTCTTTATGGTCCAACTCTCACATCCATTCATGACTACTGGAAAAACCATAGCTTTGACTAGATGGGCCTTTGTTGGCAAAGTAATGTCTCTGCCTTTTAATATGCTGTATAGGTTAAGACGAGGTGGCAAGAATACACAGAACTGTACAAAAAAGATCTTCCTGCCCTGGATAATCACGATGGTGTGATCAATCATCTGGAGCCAGACATCCTGGAATGCGAAGTCAAGTGGGCCTTAGAAAGCATCACTACGAACAAAGCTAGTGGAAGTGATGGAATTCCAGTTGAGCTATTTCAAATCCTGAAAGATGATGCTTTGAAAGTGCTGCACTCAATATGCCAGCAAATTTGGAAAACTCAGCAGTGGCCACAGGACTGGAAAAAGTCAGTTTTCATTTCAATCCCAAAGAAAGGCAATGCCAAAGAATGCTCAAACTACCACACAATTGCACTCATCTCACACACTAGTAAAGTAATGCTCAAAATTCTTGAAGCTAGGCTTCAACAGTATGTGAACTTCCAGATGTTCAAGCTGGTTTTAGAAAAGGCAGAGGAATGAGAGATCAAATTGCCAACATGCGCTGGATCATGGAAAAAGCAAGAGAGTTCCAGAAAACATCTATTTCTGCTTTATTGACTATGCTAACGCTTTTGACTGTGTGGATCACAATAAATGTGGAAAATTCTGAGAGAATTTTCTGACCTGCCTTTTGAGAAACCGTATGCAGGTCAGGAAGCAACAGTTAGAACTGGACATGGAACAATAGACTGGTTCTAAATAGGAAAAGGAGTACGTCAAGGCAGTATATTGTCACCCTGTTTATTTAACTTATATGCAGAGTACATCATGAGAAACGCTGGACTGGAAGAAACACAAGCTGGAATCGAGATTGCTGGGAGAAATATCAATAACCTCAGATATGCAGATGACACCACCCTCATGTCAGAAAGTGAAGAGGAACTAAAAGCCTCTTGATGAAAGTGAAAGAGGAGAGTGAAAAAGTTGGCTTAAAGCTCATCATTCAGAAAACGAAGATCATGGCATCCGGTCCCATCACTTCATGGGAAATAGATGGGGAAACAGTGGAAACAGTGTCAGACTTTATTTTGGGGGGCTGCAGAATCACTGCAGATGATGACTGTAGCCATGAAATTAAAAGACACTTACTCTTTGGAAGAAAAGTTATGACCAACCTAGATAGTATATTCAAAAGCAGAGACATTACTTTGCCGACTAAGGTCCGTCTAGTCAAGGCTATGGTTTTCCAGTAGTCATGTATGGATGTGAGAGTTGGACTGTGAAGAAAGCTGAGCACTGAAGAATTGATGCTTTTGAACTGTGGTGTTGGAGAAGACTCTTGAGAGTCTCTTGGACTGCAAGGAGATCCAACCAGTCCATTCTGAAGGAGATCAGCCCTGGGATTTCTTTGGAAGGAATGATGCTAAAGCTGAAACTCCAGTACTTTGGCCACTTCATGCGAAGAGTTGACTCATTGGCAAAGACTCTGATGCTGAGAGGGATTGTGGGCAGGAGGAGAAGGGGGCGACCGAGGATGAGATGGCTGGATGGCATCACTGACTCGATGGACATGAGTCTGAGTGAACTCTGGGAGATGGTGATGGACAGGGAGGCCTGGCGTGCTGTGATTCATGGGGTCGCAAAGAGTCAGACACGACAGAGCAAGTGAACTGAATTGAACTGACAGGTTGGTCATAATTTTTCTTCCGAGGAGCAACCGCATTTTAATTTCATAGCTGCAGTCACCATCTGCAGTGATTTTTGAGCCCAAGAAGATAAGGTCTCTCACTGTTTCCACTGTTTCCCCATCTAGTTGCCATGAAGTGATGGGGCCGGATGCCATGATCTTAGTTTTCTGAATGTTGAGTTTTAAACCACCTTTCTCACTCTCCTCTTTCACTTTCATCAAGAGGTTCTTTAGTTCCTCTTTGCTTCTACCATAAGGTTGTTGTCATCTGCATATCTGAGGTTATGGCTATTTCTCCTGGCAATCTTGATTCCAGCTTGTGCTTCATCCAGCCCAGAATTTCACATGATGCACATTGCACTTAAGTTAAATAAGCAAGGTGACAATATACATCCTTGTTGTACTCCTTTCCCAATTTGGAACCAGTCCATTGTTCCATGTTCAGTTCTAACTGTTTCTTTTTGACCTGCATACAGATTTCTCAGGTGGCAGGTAAAGTGGTCTGATATTCCCATCTCTTGAAGAATTTTCCAGTTTGTCGTGATTCAGTGAAGTGAACCAATGAAGTGAATTCAATGAAGTGAATTTAGTGTAGTCAATGGAGCAGAAGTAGATGTTTTTTCTGGAATTCTCTTGATTTTCCAATGATACAGTGGATGTTGACAATTTGATCTCTGATTCCTCTGCCTTTTCTAAATCTAGCTTGAATATCTGGAAGTTCAAGTTCTTGAAGAGATCTCTAGTCTTTCCCATTCTATTGTTTTCCTTTATTTCTTTGCGTTGATCACTGATGAAAGCTTTTTTGTCTCTCCTTGATATTCTTTGGAACTCTACATTCAGATGGGTATATCATTCCTTTTCTCCTTTGCCTTAGCTTCTCTTCTTTTCTCAGCTATTTGTAAGGCCTCCTAAGACAAGCATTTTGCCTTTTTGCATTTCTTTTTCTTGGGGATGGTCTTGATCACTGCCTCCTGTATAATGCTGTGCACCTCTGTCCACAGTTCTTCTGTTTATCAGATCTAATCTCTTGAATCTATATGCCACTTCCACTGTATAATCATAAGGGACTTGATTTAGGTCATACCTGAATGGCCTATTGGTTTTCCATATTTTCTTCAATTTAAGTCTGAATTTGGCAATAAGGAGTTCATGATCTGAGCCGCAATCAGCTCCTAGCCTTGTTTTTTGCTGACTGTATAGAGCTTCTCCATCTTTGGCTGCAAAGAATATAATATGATTTTGGTATTGACCATCTGGTGGTGCCTGTGTGTAGAGTCATCTCTTGTGTTGCTGCAAGAGGGTTTTGTATTCTCTTGGCAAAACTCTGTTAGTCTTTGCCCTGCTTAATTTTTCACTCCAAGGTCAAACTTGCCTGTTACTCCAGGTATCTCTTGACTTCCTACTTTTGCATTTATAGTCCCCTATTTTGAAAAGGACATTTTGCTATTGTTGTTAGTTCTAGAAGGTCTTGTATGTCTCCATAGAACTGTTCAATGTCAGTTTCTTCAGCATTAGTGGTTGGGACATAGACTGGGATTACTGTGATATTGAATGGTTTGCCTGTGCACAAAGAAAGAGAGATGAGTTTGTGTTTTTGAGATTGTATCAAAGTACTTCATGTCAGACTCTTTTGTTGACTATGAAGGCTACTCCATTTCTTCCGGTGCATTCTTGCCCATGGTAGTAGATATAACGGTCATCTGAATTAAATTTTCCCATTCCAGTCCATTTTAGTTCACTGATTCCTAAAATGTGGATGTTCATTCTTGCCATCTCCTTGACCACTTCCAATTTACCTTGATTAATGGACCTAACATTCCAGATTCCTATGCAATATTGTTCTTTCCAGCATATGAACCAGAGATCAAATTGACAATATCCACTGGATCATAGAAAAGGCAAGAGAATTCCATAAAAACATATACTTCTGCTTCATTGACTATACTAAAGCCTTTGACTGTGTGGATCATAACAAACTGGAAAATTCTTCAAGAGATGGGAATACCAGACCACCTGACCTGCCTCCTGAGAAGTCTGTATGCAGGTCAAGAAGAAACAGAACCAGACTTGGAAGAACAGACTGGGTCCAAATTGGGAAAGGAGTATGTCAATGCTGTATATTGTCACCCTGCTTGTTTAAGTCATATGCAGAGTTCAGTTCAGTTGAATTCAATCACTCAGTCATGTCCGACTCTTTGCGATCCCATTGACTGCAGCATTAGGAATGTGGGCTGGATGAAACAGAAACTGGAATCAAGATTTCCAGGAGAAATATCAATAACCTCAGATATGCAGATGACACCATCCTTGTGGCAGAAAGTGAAGAGGAACTAACGAGCCTCTTGATGAAAGTTAAGGAGGAGAGTGAAAAAAGCTGGCTTGACACTCAACATTCAAAAAACTAAGATCATGACATCTGGTACCATCCCTTCATAGCAAATAGATGGGTAAATAATGGAAACAGTGAGAGACTTTATTTTATTGGGCTCCAAAATGACTGCAGATGGTGACTGCAGCCACGAAATTAAAAGACGCTTGCTCTTTGGAAGAAAAGCTATGACAAAAGTCAACAGCAAATTAATAAGCAGAAACATTACTTTGATGATGGAGATCCATCTAGTCAAAGCTATGGTTTTTCCAGTAGTCATGTATGTATGTGAGAGTTGGCCCATAAAGAAAGCTGAGCGCCAAAGTATTGATGCTTTTGAACTGTGATTTGGAGAAGACTCTTGAGAGTCCCTTGGAGTGCAAGGAGATCCAACCTGTCTATCCTACAGTTCTGAATATTCATTGGAAGGACTGATGCTGAAGCTGAAATTCCAATACTTTAGCCACCTGATGTGAAGAACTGACTCATTTGAAAAGACCCTGATATTGGGAAAGATTTAAGGCAGGAGGAGAAGGGGACATCAGAGGTGATGTCGTGGTTGGATGATATCACCAACTCAATGGACATGAGTTTGAGCAAGCTTGGAATTAGTGATGGACAGGGAAGCCTGGCATGCTGCAGTTCATGAGGTCACAAAGAGTTGGGCACAACTGAGAGACTGAACTGAACTTAATAGACACTGATGAAAGAAACCAAATGATCACTGATGAAAGAAATAAAAGATCACATTGACACATGAAGAGATATTCCATGTTTCTGGGTTGGAAGAATCAATTTTGTAAAAATGATTATACTATCAAAGATAATCTACAGATTCAAAGTGATCCTTATCAAATTACCAATGGAATTTTTCACAGACTTAGAACAAGAAAATTTCACAATTCATATGAAAGTGCAAAAGACCCTGAATAGCCAACAGAATCTTGACAAAGAAGAATGGAGTTGGAGGGATCAACCTTTCTGGCTTCAGACTATATACAAAGCTACAGTCGTCAGATACTATGGTACCAGCACAAAAATAGAGATATAGACCAGTGGAACAAGACAGAAAGCCCAGAGACAACCCCACATACTTATTTTTGATGAAGAAGGCAAGAGTTTACAACAGGTCTAAGATAGACTCCTCAGTAAGTGGTGCTGGGAAAACTGGATAGCTATGTGTAAAAGAATGAAATTAGAACACTTAACACCTTACTCAAAGATAAACTAAAAAATGGATTAAAGACCTAAATGTAAGACCAGAAACTATAAAACTCTTAGAGGACAACATAGGCAAAACACTTGATGACATAAATCACAACATCCTCTATGACCCAGCTCCTAGAGTAATGGAAATAAAAACAAAAACAAGTGGGATCTAATTAAACTTAACGCTAATGGACAGCAAGGAAACCATAAACATGGTGTAATGACAACCCTTAGAATGGGAGAAAATAATAGCAAATGAAACAGCTGACAAAGAATTAATTTTCAAAATATACAAGCAGCTCATACAACTCAATACCAGAAAAACAAACAACCCAATTAAAAAGTAGGTAGATGACCTAAACAGAAATTTCTCCAAAAAGACATACAGATGGCTGACAAACACATGAAAAGATTATCAACATCGCTCATTATTAGAAAAATGCAAATCAAAACTACAGTGAGATATCCCCTCACACCAGTCAGAAGGGTCATCAAAATGTCTAGAAACAATAAATCCTGGAGAGGGTGTGGAGAAAAGGGAATGCTCTTGCACTGTTGGTGGAAATGTAAATTGGTACAGCCAATATGGAAGACGGTATGGAAATTCCCTAAAAAGCTAGGAATAAAACCACTATATGACCCAGCAATTCCATTCCTAGGCATATAGCATGAGGAAACCTAAGTTGAAAAAGACACACGTACCCTAGTGTTCATTGCAGCACTATCTACAATAGCTAGAACATGGAAGCAACCTAGAAGTCCATGGACAAATGATGGATAAAGAAGTTGTGGTAAGTATATACAATGGAATATTACTCAGCCATAAAAAGGAAAGCACTTGAGTCAGTTCTAATGAGGTGGATGAACCTAGATCTGATTATACAGAGTGAAGTAAGTCAGAAAGAGAAAAACAAATATTGTAACTAATGCATATATATGGAATCTAAAAGAATGGTAGCAAATTATTTGCAGGGCAGAAATAGAGACAGACACAGAGAACAGATTGATAAACATGGGGAGGGGGAAGAAAGAGAGGGTGGGTTGTATGGAGAGAGTAACATGGAAACTTACATTACCAAGTGTAAAATTGATAGCCAATGGGAATTTACTGTGTGACTCAGGAAACTCAAACCGGGGCTTGCTAACAACCTAGAGGGGTAGGTAGGGAGATGGGAGGGAAGTTCAAGAGGGAGGGGACATTATGTATATATATATATATATACATACACACATACATACACCTATGGCTGATTCAGGAGAAGGCAACGGCACCCCACTCCAGTACTCTTGCCTGGAAAATCCCATGGACGGAGGAGCCTGGTAGGCTGCAGTCCATGGGGTCGTGAAGAGTCAGACATGACTGAACGACTTCACTTTCATTTTTTTCTTTCATGCACTGGAGAAGGAAATGGCAACCCACTCCAGTGTTCTTGCCTGGAGAATCCCAGGGATGGGGGAGCCTGGTGGGCTGCCGTCTATGGGTCGCACAGAGTCGGACATGACTGAAGTGACTTATCAGCAGCATAGCTAATTCATGTTGATGTTTGGCAGAAACCAACACAATTCTGTAAATCAATTGTTTATCCTTCAACTGATAAATAAATAAATTTAAAATTTAAAATAAAAAGATTCTTTCATGCCTCTTTGCTTTCTGCCATTAAATTGTTATCATCTGCATATCTGAAGTTGTTGATGTTTCTCCTGCCTATCTTGATTTCTGTTTGTAACTCATCCAGCCTGATATTTGTCATGATGTGTTCAGCATATAGGTTAAATAAACAGAGTGACAGCAGAGAGCCCTATTGTACTCCTTTCTCAAGCCTGAACCAATCAGTTGTCCCATTCAGGGTTCTAACTGTTGCTTCTTGACCCTCGTACAGGTTTCTCAGGAGACAGGTAAGATGGTCTGGTATCCCCATCTCTTTAAGAACTTTCCACAGTTTGTTATGATACCCACAGTCAAAAGGCTTTAGTGTAGTCAATGAAACAGAGGTAGATGTTTTCCCGAAATTTCCTTGCTTTCTTTACGATTCAGTGAATGTTGGAAATTTTAGGTATTTACTCAACATAAATATCTAAAACATATATAAAAGAATTTTGCTTTAAAACTGTATAATCATGGTCTCTTGGGGAAAAGGCGGAGTGTTGGACTGGAATTTCTAATCACAAATGTCACAGTAAATCCCTTAAAGATGATTAAATATTGTAAGTCATAACATTTCACTATGTTAAGGCTCACGTGTAGAAATTAATCATGTTATATATACACACATTTATGTATATAAATATATATTGTATTGTATATATATTGTGTATATATATACATACATTATACATATATACAATACATACACACATACATACATATATACACACATACATATATACACATACATACATATATACATACATACATATATACATACATATATACAATATATATACATATATTGTATATATATACATTATATATGTAATATATAGTATACATTATGTATATATATAGTATATATATATTTATGTGTATATATATATAGTATATATATATTTATGTATGTGTATATATATATATATATATATATATATATATTTTAGTAGTGATCACCACCACATGGCACCAGATAATGATACAGGGAGTTCACAATTTCTTCTGGGATTTTCAGAAGAATTAGAAGTGCAGCCCTTCATATTTGGTCTTTTATTCTCCATGTACCTGATGGATGTTTTTGGAAACCTGATTATCATCCTGGCTGTCATCTCAGACTGCCACCTGCATACACCCAAGGTCTTCTTCCTCTCCAACTTGTCCTTTGTAGATATCTGTTTCACTTCTACTACTATCCCAAAGATGCTGCGGAACATCCAGACCCAGAGCAAAGTCATTTCCTATGAAGGTTGCATCACTCAAATGTATTTTCACATACTTTTTGTAGAGTTGGACAATTTAATCCTTACTGTGATGTCCTATGACTGCTTTGAAGCCGTCTGCTAACTCCTGCATTACATAGTCATCATGAACCCTCTTCTCTCTGGACTGCCCATTCTGGTGTCCTGGATGCTAAGTGCCCTGAATTCCTTGTTACAAAACCTACTGGTACTGAGGTTGTCCTTCTGCACAGTCTTGGAAATCCCCCACTATTTCTGTGATTTCAAAGAGGTAATCCAACTTGCCTGTTCTGACGCCTTTCTTAATAACATTGTGATGTATTTTGCAGTTGGACTAATTTGTGGTATCCCTCTGGCTGGTATATGCTTTTCATACTCTAAGATAGTTTCTTTTGTTTTTAACTTAATTTATTTTAATTGGAGGATAGTTACTTTACAATATCAAGATGGTTTTTGTCATACATCGACATGAATCAGCCATGGGTGCAAGTGTCCTCCCATCCTGAATCTACATCCCACCTCCCTCCCCATTCCATTTCTCTGAATTGTCCCAGAGCACCAGCTTTGAGTGCCCTGCTTCATTCATTAAACTTGCGCTGGTCGTCTATTTTCCATATGGTAATATACATGTTTCAATGTTATTCTCTCAAATCATCCCACCCTCTCCTTCTCCCACATAGTCCAAAAGTCTATTCTTTACATCTGTGTCTTTTTTGCTGCCTTGCATAGTAGCTCAGATGGTAAAGTGTCTGCCTACAATGTGGGAGATCCGGTTTTGATCCCTGGGTTGCGAAGATCCCCTGGAGAAGGAAATGGCAACGCACTCCAGTACTCTTGCCTGGAAAATCCCATGGACCGAGGAATCTGGTAGGCTACAGTCCATGGGGTCGCAGAGTCAGACACGACTGAATGACTTCACTTCAGTTCATACAGAATCATCATTACTGTCTTTCTAAATTCTGTGTATTAATATACCGTATTGGTGTTTCTCTTTCTGACTTACATCACTCTGTGTAATAGGTTCCAGTTTCATCCATCTCATTAGAACTGACTCAAATTCATTCTTTTTTATAGCTGAGTAATATTCTTTTATGTACATATACCACAATTTCCTTATCCATTCATCTGCCAATGGACATCTAAACTGCTTCCATGTCCTAGCTATTGTAAATAGTGCTGGAATGAATACTGGGGTGCATGTGTCCTTTCAATTCTGGTTTCCTTGGTGTACATGCCCAGCAATGGGATTTCTGGGTCGTATGGCAGTTCTATTTCAAGTTTTTAAAGGAATCTCCACACTGTTCTCCATAGTGGCTGCACTAGTTTGCATTCCCACCAGCCATATAAGAGGGTTTCCTTTTCTCCTCACCCTCTCCAGCACTTATTGTTTGTATACTTGAAAAATTTTTTTTTTACAGTTTTCTTTTTTAAAAATTAATTTATTTTTTATTGAAGGATAATTCCTTTACAGAATTATGTTGTTTTCTGTCAAACCTCAGCATGAATCAGTCATAGTTATATATTGTCTGTAGACTTTTTGATGGTGGCCATTCTGACTGTTGTGAGATGATACCTCATTGTGGTTTTGATTTGCATTTTTCGGATGAGTGATGTTGAGCATCTTTTCATGTGTTTACTAGCCAGCTCTATGTCTTCTTTGGAGAAATATCTGTTTAGTTCTTTGGCCCACTCTTTGATTCAGTTGTTCATTTTTCTGGTATTGAGCTGCATGAGCTGCTTTTATATTTTGGAGATTAATTCTTTGTCAGTTGTTTCATGTGCTATTATTTTCTTCCATTTCTGAGGGTTGTCTTTTCACCATGCTTGTAGTTTCCTTCATTGTGTAGAAGGTTTTAAGTTTGATTAGGTCCCATTTGTTTACTTTTGTTTTTATTTCTATTATTCTGGGGGGGTGGGTCTGAGAGGGTCTTGCTGTGAGATAGTTTCTTCCATTTGTGTAATCACAGCAGCTCAGGGGACGTATAAAGCGTTTTCCACCTGTGTATCTCACCTCTCAATTGTCTCCTTATTTTATTTCTCTGGCTTAAGAGTGTGCCTTAGCTCTGCTGCTCCCCATAGGTCCCACTCAAGTGCGACAGCCTTGGTGACGTACAGTGGCCACACCTATGCTGAACCCCATCGTCTATAGTCTGAGAAATAGAGACACAGGGCAAACTCTGAAAAGATTCATTGGGATGTCAGCTATAAAAGGGCCACTTGTTCTGGGATGAAAGAAGTGTTGGTTATTGTAGTGCTCAAAATATTAGAGGTAGAAATTGTGATTCTTGATCAGAATCTGGCAAGAACGCTTGCTCTTTATTACTTGCTTGTTCCATTTCTTTGGTTTCACCTTCTTCATACAATTTAAATAACTCACTTCATTAAGCTTTCTTTTTGGTCTTATATATGGACAGTTTTCCATTTTTTCCTATTCTTCTGATTTCCCTAAGTTTTTCCAAAATGAATGAGAAATATTTGGAAATTTCTATTTATTTCATAGGAAAAGTTGTATTTCTTACATTTTTTTCTTGTGACATCTATATTCCCAAGTACGTTTTTATAGCTTCTGTAAAAATTATCTATAGACTTCAACTGCCGCGTAAACTCTGAAACCAACCAACATTTTCACTTTGGGTCTGTAATTTTTTCCTACATCATCACCTTAACTGTTCTTCCTGATAATATCAAGTTTATTAATTCTACTGAGTTTTACAACTGGTCTCCTGGTCTTATATATTTATTTGGCCTGAGTATCCAATATCTATCATAGTCACCTATAAAAAATGATCATCAAATGTGTATCTCCTGTAGAATCTATAATGAACGGTAAATGTGAATAAGTAGATTGACCTAATTGTCTTATTGTCAGAGATGAACTTAAATATGTGGTGTTTTAAACTTCACATTTCATTACTGTGTAAAAATTTATTTCCATCCATACATCTACTCATGGAGGAAAGTAAAACTGGTATCCAAGTGTGAGGGCTTTTGTGTATTGGGGTGAATGATTGGTTGGTGTATTGTGTGTGTGTGTGTTTTATTGATCACTCCTTTATTGCTTCAAAAATTCCCATTCTGCCTACAGTTTTGACTATACTATTGCTCTGAACAAAGGACTTTCTCTTCTAAATTTTGTCATAGCCACTAAAGAATTAAACATAGTAAATGAACAATATCAAGGTAAAAGCTTGCATAACTCCTTCATGCTCAGGAATTTTCAATCTTCATGATCAAAGTCTGACTCATGAGAAAGCTTAAATTTCTACCCAATCACATGATTTCAGTATCACCATTTATTTCTACACAACATGCTTGTTCTTTCAACCTCTCCAAGTTTCTTTCAGCTGAATGATAGTCTAGTTATCTGAAATAAATTTAAATAATAATTGAATATAGCCTCTAAATCAAAACATATAGCAAAAATAAAAAGTAGTAGATCATTACATCTGCTCTCTTTGCTTTTTGCTTTGACTTTTATATCAGTTAGCTATTGCTGCATAACAAACTGTCCTAAATTATGTGGTTTATTACAGTGCCTTTATTATCAAATGGGATTATATGGAGTTGTTCTGATCAATTTTCAGATTCTCATGAGTCCATACAGGTGTGAGTCTCTACATTGGGTACATTACATGTTATCCTTTCACCTCAATGTGTTAAACACTACACCAATTTGCTTACCTCACACTAATAAATTAAAAAACAGTATACTTTCAAAAACGTCCCAGGGGATAAAGCACTGCATCTATATCTATATTAGATATTGGTTATATTCTACACATATCACTTTGATTCTTTCATCTTATTAGTTTTCTCAGCCCAACTACAAACAGCCAGCCCTTGGAGTTCTTTGTCCAAGAGCTTTATCTGACAAACGGCTTTGTCTGGTCAGCCTCTGCTAACTTATTTAGTAGTTGCAGCAAAATAATACCCACTGAAATATATTTCTTCTCTTACACAAAATCACACCTTACCTAAAGTAATTCATCAAGATTTTACATCAAACATCGTCTGCTTCTATGGAGGTCTTTTCCAAGCAAGTTTTTTTCTCACATTCTTGCCTCTTGTTGGAGGCTTCTGGTTTTCTTTAGGTGTCAAGCTAATTGGTTGCTCTGGAGTCTGCATCCCATGAGGTGATGCAGCTCCACTTTTTGACCCATGATTTTGAGAGGGTAACAGGCAGGAGGTCCAGGGGTCTCCAAACGGAGGAAATTGCCTACAAGTGTCAGACATCTTTATCACTTTTAAGTGGCAGGAGGAAACAAACTAGGGATATTTTTTCCTTCTCTATTCAAGTTTAAAAGGAGGTTTCTCTTAAAATACCCTGTTGCCATAATGACACCTGGTTTCACCTGAAGTTAACTATTCTCAAACCTAGAGATAACCAATCCCTTTTTCTTATGGAAATGTTTATATTGAGCTATGCTAATGTACTATGCATTTACCCCAAACTCTGTCTTCAAGTTGGTTCTTCCTTTTGGCTCAGAACCTACTTGACAAACCAGTATGTTATACTCAGATATTGTTCCTCTAATCTATGTAAATGAAACTATTTGTATGGTGATCTGCCCTTCTTCAAGATTCAAGTTAATAATTTTATGGCCCAGGATGAACAATTTGGTGCCAAGATTATCCCAAAATGCATCTTATGGGTGAGGGGCCTGGTGCCATTCTGAGTTTAAAGACATTCCTTTCTTTCATTAACAGACCGCTAGTGACTATATAACATCCAGCTGAAGACTAGCAGGGGGGTACTCATTCTGCCCCCTTCTGATGCCTATGTCGAAGCTTTCTCTATCTCCTTTATACTTTAATAAACTTTATTACACAAAAGCTCTGAGTGATCAAGCCTTGTCTCTGGCCCCGGATTGAATTCTTCTCCTCCAGGGGCCAAGAATCCCGGCATCGTGATTCAACAACAACATTTCAATTTCACACACAGAGGAAAGTTAGAGCATATGAGCGAGAGCCCAGCTTCCTCAGCTGTGTAGAAGACCTAGTTCTTTTATGCTAACTGAGAAAACTGATGTGAGCTCCATCACAAGCAGGGGAGGAGAGGGACTGAATGAACAGTAGTCAAGATTCTCAGAGGGCATCAAAAGTAAGTAGAGTCTATATTACAAACTCTGTCAGGAAGCCCAGCAATGAGTCCCTAAGAGCCCTCACCTCTGGATCACTCTGACAAGGCTACAGACATCATGAAGAGTCAATGCACTTCATCTACAACTCCACCACACCCTAACACACACATAATGGAGGGCTCCCTAGGCGCCCTGGGGGCATCAAAAATGAGCCTTTGCAGAAGGCTGATGAGCATGTGCAGAAATCAAACCAGGATCTACCAGGATGGGACAAAAACCACAAAAGTTTCAATGTATATCATCATCCTTGAGAAAGCAAACAGAAGTATGTTGACAGCTTGACTGACTTTGCAGGACCAGAGAAAGTATACAGTCATGAGAAAAACCTCCAACCAAAATAAGAGGAAAAAAGAAGTGTGGAGCAGGAATATCCATAGAAAACTGACAGTATATCAGAATCTCTAACAGGGCTGAGTGAAGGTCTTTCTCTCCGGAGCAGTCATCAAAGACTGGAGGAAGTAAATGCTTCTTCATCTATGAACACAGCAATACAAAATTTAAAGTATCATGTAAAATCATGGAAATATGTACAGAAATGGATCAGAAAATTCCAAAAAAGAAAAGTCCAGGGCTACATCGTTGCACCAGTGAATTCTATGAAACATTTTAAAAAGTTAATGTTGAGCCTTCTCAAACTTTTACAAACAATTGCAGAGGAGTGAGAAGTTTCCAATTCATTTTTTGATGCCAGCATTATTTTGATATTAAAGACTGACAAAGAGGCTACTTGAAAAGAAAACTAAGCAATTCACTGTAATTTATTTTTAGTTCCCTCAAGATACTGAGGAGGCTTCCATGTGCTTATTTGCTATTTGTGCATCTTCTTTTGGGAAAAATATTTCCATATCCTTTGAACAACTTTCCATATCCTTTGTCCATTTAAAAATTATTGAGGTATAACTGACATACAAAATTCTATTTGCTGAATGTACAAATAAAATGCGATATATCCATATAATAGAATATTCAGTTCAGTTGCTCAGTCATTCCCGACTCTTTGTGGTCCCATGGACTGCAGCATGCTAGGCTTCCCTGTCCATCCCCACTCCTGGAGTTTACTCAAACTCATGTCCATCGAGTCAGTGATGCCACCCAACCATCTCATCCTCTGTTGTCCCCTTCTCCTCCTGCTTTCAATCTTTCCCAGCATCAGGGTCTTTACAAATGAGTCAGTTCTTGCATCAGGTGGCCAAAGTATTAGAGTTTTAGCTTCAGCATCAGTACTTCCAAAGAATATTCAGGACTGCTTCCTTTAGGATGGACTGGTTGGATCTCTTTGCAGTCCAAGGGACTCTCAAGAGTCTTCTCCAACACCACAGTTCAAAAGCATTGATTCTTTGGCACTCAGCTTTGTTTATAGTCCAGCTCTCACATCCATACATGACTACTGGAAAACCATAGCCTTGACTAGACAGACCTTTGTTGACAAAGTAATGTCTCTGCTTTTTAATATGCTGTCTAGGTTGGTCATAACTTTCCTTCCAAGGAGCCAAGCGTCTTTTAATTTCATGGCTGCAGTTACCATCTGCAGTGATTTTGGAGCCCAAGAAAACAAAGTCTGACACTGTTTCCATTGTTTCTCCATTTATTTGCCATGAAGAGATGGGACCAGATGCCATGATCTTAGTTTTCTGTATGTTGACATTTAAGCAAACTTTTTCTCCCCCCTCTTTCACTTTCATCAAGAGGCTCTTTAGTTCTTCACTTTCTGCCATAAGGGTGCTGTCATCTGCATATCTGAGGTTATTGGTATTTCTCCTAGCAATCTTGGCTCCAGCTTGTGCTTCATCCAGTCCAGTGTTTCTCATGATGGACTCTGCACATATAGGTTAAATACGCAGGGTGACAATATACAGCCTTGATGTACTCCTTTGCCAATTTGGAACCAGTCTGTTGTTCCATGTCCAGTTTTAACTGTTGCTTCCTGACCTGCAAACAGATTTCTCAGGAGGCAGGTCAGGTGGTCTGGTATTCCTATCTCTTGAAGAATTTTCTACAGTTTGTTGTGATCCACACAAAGGCTTTGGCATAATCAATAAAGCAGAAATAGATGTTTCCTGGAACTCTCTTGCTTTTTTTGTGATCCAGCAGATGTTGGCAATTTGATCTCTGGTTCCTCTGCCTTTCCTAAATCCAGCTCAAAAATCCCAAAGTTCATGGTTCATATACTGTTGAAGCCTGGCTTGGAGAATTTTGAGCATTACTTTGCTAGCATGTGAGATGAGTGCAATTGTGTGGTAGTTTGAGCATTCTTTGGCATTGCGTTTCTTTGGGATTGGAATGGAAACTGACCTTTTCCAGTCCTGTGGCCACTGCTGAGTCTTCCAAATATGCTGGCATATTGAGTGCAGCACTTTCACAGCATCATCTTTCAGGATTTGAAACAGCTCAACTGGTTCGTAGTGATGCTTCCTAAGGCCCACTTGTCTTCACATTCCAGGATGTCTGGCTCTAGGTGAGTGGTCACACCATCGTGATTATCTGGGTCATAAAGATCTTTTTTTGTATACTTCTTCTGTGTGTTCTTGCCACCTCCTCTTAATATTTTCTGTTTCTCTTAGGTCCATATTATTTCTGTCCTTTATCAAGCCCATCTTTGCATGAAATGTTCCCTTGGTATCTCCAGGTTTCTTGAAGAGATCTCTAGTCTTTCCCATTCTGTTGTTTTCTTCTATTTCTTTGCATTGAATGCTGAGGAAGGCTTTCTTATCCTCGTTGCTCTTCTTTGGAACTCTGAATTCAAATGGGAATATCTTTCCTTTTCTCCTTTGTCTTTAGTTTTTTTTTCTTTTGTCAGCTATTTGTAAAGCTTCCTCAGACAACTATTTTGTCTTTCTTTTTCTTGGGGATTATCTGGATCCTTGCCTCCTGTAAATGTCATGAACCTCTTCCCATAGTTCATCAGGCACTCTGTCTATCAGATCTAATCCCTTGAATCTACTTGTCATTCCCACTGTATAATTGTAAGGGATTTGATTTAGGTCATACCTGAATGGTCTAGTGGTTTTCCTTACTTTATTCAATTTATGTCTGAAGTTGGCAATAAGGAATTCATGGTCTAAGCCACAGTCAGCTCCCAGTCTTGTTTTTGCTGACTGTATAGATCTTTTCCATCATTGGCTGCAAAGAATATAATCAATCTGATTTTTGTATTGACCATCTGGTGGTGACTGTGTGTAGAATATTATATATATATATATATATATATATATATATATATATATAGACTATGTATAGAATATTATTTGGTCATAAAAAGGAATGAAGTGCTTACTGATACATGTTTTAAAATGCATGGAACTTGAAAACGTTATTCTGAGTTAAGAAAATAGTTACAAAAGACCATATATCATATGATTTCATTTATTTGGAATGCCCAGAATAGAGAGATCAGTAGATAGAGACAGATTGTTAGCTGCTTAGGGACATAAGAAATGAGGAAGCAATAGATCAAGGACATAAGATTTATTTTTGAGGTGGTGAAAAAGTTTTAATTTGTTGGTGGTTGCACAACCAGTAGATATACTAAAAAATGAATTGTATCTTTCAGATTGGTGAATTGTATGGCAGGTGAATTATATCTCAATAAAGCTGATTTTAAAAGTCTATAATTTTAGCTTTAAAAGGTAATTGCAGATCAATAACCCTAATGCATATACACAAAAATTATAAACAATACAGGGGCAAACTAAATAGAACAGCACATTAAAAGGATCATACTCCATGATCACTTGGGCTTTATCCCTGGGACACAAGGATCATTCACTTAAGCAAATCAATAAATATAATACACCAAATTTTATAGAATTATATGTAAATATCATATGGTATTATAATGTTTAAAAATCATTTGACAAACTTCAATATTTTTTTATGATAAAAATTCTACCTGAGTACAGAAGGAATGTACTCCAATAGTAAAATGTTCATATATGACAAGTCCACAACTGACATCATCCTGAGTGGCAAAATGTTGACAGATTTTACTTTATGATTAGAAACCAGACAAGAATGTCCAGTCTCATCACTTCTATTCAACATAGTACTGAAAATCCTAGCTGGAGCAAAGAGGCAAGAATATGGTGTCCAAATTGAAAAGAAAAAATAAATTGTGTTTGAAAACCCTAAAGGCTTCACTGAGGAAGTCAGAATTCAAAATAAAGTAAATAAAATTGTAGGATAGGAAATCAATATGTAAATAACAGTATGTATGTATACTAACAATGAACAATCTAGAAAACATTAAGAAAGCTCTCTCCATTACAATAACATCAGAAAAGAATAAAAAATAGTTAGAAATCAATTTAACCAAGAAATCATGTATGTGTACACAGAAAATTTAAGACATGAAAGAAACTGAAGGATGCATATATTCATATAACCATATCATGTTCATAGATCAGAAGAGTTAATAACATTAAACTGTCCATATTGCTCTCAGACATCTATGCTTTCAATGTAATTCATATCAAAAATCCAATGATTTTTTCACAGTAACAGAAAATGAACTCTAGATTTCATGTAGAACAACAACAACAACAAATACCTTGAGTAGTTAAAGTAATTTTGAGAAAGAAAAAGATGAAATCACTTCCTGACTTCAAGCTATACCACAAAAATATAGTAATCAAAATAACATGGCACTGGGAAGAAAGCAGGCACAAACGCTAATGGAACAAAACTGAGAGCTCAGAAATAAGCCTATACATATATAGTCAACTAATATTTGACAAAGGTGCCAAGAATACTAAATGGAGAAAGGAGTGCATGAAGTCATTTGCCTGTAACTGGAGAAGATGCAGAATAAGTTTCAGCTGTTTTTCCTAAAATGTAATCTACCTGGGCATCATCCTTATTTCTTAAGGCAATGTGGGATAATAAACATTCAGGTGAACGTTGTGAGAAATAAGTGAAATAAATGAATAATGTTATATATGTGTGGAGATATATATATATATGTATATATATATATATATATATATATATATATATATATATATATATATATGAATCCAAAGAAAACATTCAAGAGTCAGGAGTGTGTAAATGTATACAGGTATGTGCATTTGTACCATTTCTTTCCACTAAACATTCATGCATATGAATATGCACATATATAGACTCATTTGTAATTTCTCATCTACTATGTTGAAAGAAAGCCGGAAAAACCTGAGAGAGAGAGATGGGAGGGATAGAAGTTAAGGGAATAACAATTGAATAAATGTTACCTAGAAAAAGTGTAGCTATTTTTATATAAAGATTTAAAGTACCATGGGTGACTTTAATTTTAATAAGGGATTATTTTCACTACATTAAATTCTCAAAGCCTTTAAGGTGAGAACCGTTTTTACATTATGTGATGAGAAAGTCTCTGTACCAGTTAATTGTGTCAAATATCTCTAAATTAATTCTAATTACGCCTACTTAAGGGCTTCTCCATGGCTCAGTGGTGAACAATCTGCCTGTAATACAGGAGACTCAAGTCTGTTCCCTGGGTCGGGAAGATCCCCTGGAGGAGGGCCGGCAGCCCACTCCAGTGTTCTTGCCTGGAGAACCCCATGGACTGAGCAACCTGGAGGGTTACAGTCCATAGCGTTGCAGAGAGTGGGACACAACTGAGTGACTGAGCATGCATGCACTCCTGTTTAGAATAGGTTTCAACAAACAACAACTTGCTTAAAGTTTCTATCTGAATGATTTGCAAAATTTAGACTCAGTTTCTGCCAACTATATTTTATTGGATAAATATCTGTATTGGATTCCTACTGCTGCTACAAGAAATTAACACAATAGTGGCTTAAGAAAACAACAACAACAACAACAACAACTTTCTGTCTTAAACATAGAGAAATCAGAAGCCTGAAATCTGGAGGGCTTAGATCTTTCAGGATGTTCCAGGTGAGAACCGAATTCCCTTTTCTATCGCAGTTCCCAGGGGCAACTTGCATTCTTTGGAGCATGGTCTTTCCTTCTTCTACAGTGCCAGCAGCATAGAGTCTTTAAATGTCTCTCTGACTCCAATTCTTCTTCCTATCTCTTCCACACTCAGAGAATCATTGTGATCATATTAGTCCAAGGTGGATAATTCAGGCAAAATTGTTATCTGAAATAGATGTATAGTAACTTTATTCCAACTACTATCTTAATTATCCTGCTATGGAGACAAATATATTCCATAGTTCTTCCGTTTAGCATGAGGCATCGGTTACACTCCCTTAATCTGCCTACCACAAAGTCTTTTATTTTATTTTCATATTTTATTTGATGTGACAGAAAAGCTATTATATTTAAAATATCTGGACACATAATTTACCACCATCTATAAAGAGAGGGAAAAGTTTTTCTCTAAATACATAAATAAAAGATCATTGGTGGAGAAATCTAAAACTATGTACACTTGTCTCTAATACAGGACCGCTGCCTTGCTACCCAAAGAGTGATCCACAGACCAAGAACTGCAGCTTCAACAACACCTAAGAGTTTGTTACAAATGCAGTCCCTGGGCCCTCTAGAGACCTGATGAATCAGAATTTGTATTTGAACCACAAACCTTGGTGATTTGTATGCACAGCGAACTTATAGAAGATTTGGTCTAAAATAGGCTTTGTTAACTTCTCACTGTTGTCATTTGGGGCAGGAAAATTACTTGTACTGGGTGTTGTCCTGTGGTATTAATGTTAATAGGATGTCTTTAGACAGTGCCAAATAGCCCCAGGGCAAAATCACCTCTGGTTGAGAATCACTGCCTCAGAGTTTGAAACTTGGAAGCATCCTGAAAAATTCCAATCAAGATTCCATCCCTTACTTGTGGTACAGATGGTAAATAATCTGCCTGCAATGCAGGAGACCTGGGTTTAATCCCTGGGTCTGGAAGTTCCCCTGGAGGAGGGAATGGCAACCCACTCCAGTATTCTTGCCTGGAGAATCCCATGGACAGATGAGCTTGACCGGCTATAGTCCTGGGGTCACCAATCATCAGATGCGACTGACAGACTAACGCTTGAGAACTTTAAATCCCTCTGAGTCTCATTTCTGCAATGGAGAATGGAGTTCATATAAGTTCTAACTCATAGACACACTATCATCAGAATTAAATTTGGCAGTCTCTATAATATGCTAAGCTAGTGGTGCATAATACATGTAGTCCATGGGGTCGCAGAGTTGGACACGACTGAGCGACTTCACTTCACTTTATATTTACAAATATTTTATGTGGTGGTCAGTCTCTCAGTTGTGTTTGACCTTGGCGACCCCATGGACTATAGACTGCCAGGCTCCTCTGCCCATTGAATTTTCCAAGCAAGAATACTGGAGTGGGGTGCTATTTTCTCTCCAGGGGATCTTCCTGACCCAGGAATCGAACATGCATCTCCTGCACTGGCAGGAGGATTCTTTACCACTAGCTCTACCTGGGAAGCCCTAAATATTTTTATGTGAAAGTGAAAGTGTCACAACTCACTCAGTTGTGTCCGACTCTTTGTGACCTTATGGACTGTAGCCTGCCAGGATCCTATTCCTATGGAATTTTCCAGGCAAGAATCCTGGAGTGGGTAGCCATTCCTTTCTCCAAGGGATCTTCCTGACCCAGCGATCAAACCCAGATCTCTGTCATTACAGGCAGATTTTTTACCATCTGAGCCACCAGGAATATGAGGGATTATACATCAGGTCTTCACTTTCATTTACAACAGAAGTTAAGACCTGATGTATAATCCCTCATGTTCCTGGTGGCTCAGATGGAGAATGGTTATTTTTAAGAGATTTCAAAGGTTGTGTTCCCACCACAAATCAAAGCTTTGGAGACCCAAAGGATCTAGTCAAGACAATCTTATACTCTGGAGAAAATTTGAACTCAGGGATGTGATGAATTGCTGGGAGGCTTTGGAAGCAGGAGAGTTATTGGAGAAGCAGTAATAAAAACTGAATTCACTTAAATTATAATACAGTCTCCTAGGAGCAGAGAAGCAACAGAAAAAAAAATCCATTCTGGCCAGACCAGTGTCTCCAAGGGAAATTTTGTATTTGGAGGTTGAAATAATGAGAGGAAAATGCCCAATGAGCTGGCATGGGAAGCTGTAAATATCTTCTCTGCTCTAGTCCCTTAGCCTGTACCACTTTGGTTGGACAGGATGTGGTTGTTACTTTTGCAGTCCTAAATCTGGTTGGTAGATATGTCTTGTATGGAGACAGAGCTTGGGTCTGCAGCATCAAGTATTTTAGGGGGAATTTTGACTTTTGAAGGAAACTCCCACACAGAGTTATCAAGTAGGTGAGTCTGAGACCTCCACAGACACTGCAGGAGAGAACCAGATAGGATGGAAGCTAGGAACGTGTACCTGAGGCCACCTGAGGACTAATCTAGCATAGCCCAGATGCTAGAGGTGACTGTGCTTGCTTGCTGGCTTTCCTAAAAATTAATTTATGTATGATGCTGAAAAAAGTGAACATTGCAATTGGAAATGCAAGGGGTAATGTTGACAAATTGTGTTAAGCCCAATAGAAGAAGGAATGTGAGGCATAAACCACTTACAGTAAAAGTGGAACATGAGTGCAAGGATCTTGTTAATTAACAGGAGTAGACAAATAGGGTATTAACTGTGGAGGGACATAGACTGAAGTAAGGGCATTTCTTTTTACTCTAAGAGGGCATATTAGATTTTGTTTCCACATGCACGGTAAAGATCTAGACTCAGGACTATTTGCAAACACATCCTTTCTATAACTGCACTAGAAGCATGTATTAGAATATCTTCTTTCACACTGGATTTTCATGTAAGAAAAAATTCAGCTACAAAGGTGAAAAGTTGTATGCTAATGAGGGTTACTCTGCAATTATTTGTGGATTTGTTAGCCATTGTTAGCAATTTGTTAGCCATTATTTAACCATTGAAAAACATGTCTATAACTCTTTTGTTTTATATTGTGGTGTCATGATGTTGTTATTCCTTTTTAATTGAATTCTTTAAATAATTATTTTTTAAAAAGAACTAAATATTTGTCATTTAATTATTTTATATGCATAGATATATATGGGGATTGTGTAAGAATTTATAAATATTTTGGTCAAATCTACTAGTCAGTCATACAGCATTCTCTTTATTGCTTTTACAAAATAATTTGAAATATAATCGACATATAACAATATATGAGTTATAGGTGTACAGAATAGTGATTCAGTATTTATTCATATTGATAAATGATCACCACAGAAAACATTTTATCTGTCACCTCACATAGTTACAGTTTGTTTCTTGTGATGAGAACTTCTAGGATCTAGTCCCTCTTCAGTTCAGTTCAGTCGCTCAGTCGTGTCCGACTCTTTGCGACCCCATGAACTGCAGCACGCCAGGCCTCCCTGTCCATCACCAACTCCCAGAGTTCACTCAAGCTCAAGTCCATCAAGCCAGTGATGCCATCCAGCCATCTCATCCTTGTCGTCCCCTTCTCCTCCTGCCCCCAATCCCTCCCAGCATCAGAGTCTTTTCCAATGAGACAACTCTTTGCATCAGGTGGCCAAAGTACTGGAGTTTCAGCTTTAGCATCATTCCTTCCAAAGAACACCCAGGACTGATCTCCTTTAGGATGGACTGGTTGGATCTCTTTGCAGTCCAAGGGACTCTCAAGAGTCTTCTCATACACCACAGTTCAAAAGCATCAATTCTTCAGTGCTCAGCTTTCTTCACAGTTTGACTCTCACATCCATATATGACTACGGGAAAAACCATAGCCTTGACTAGACGGACCTTGGTCGGCAGAGTAATGTCTCTGCTTTTGAACATACTATCTAGTTTGGTCATAACTTTCCTTCCAAGGAGTAAGCGTCTTTTAATTTAATGGCTGCAGTCACCACCTGCAGTGATTTTGGAGCCCCCAATAATAAAGTCTGACACTTTTCCACTGTTTCCCCATCTATTTCCTATGAAGTGATGGGACCAGATGCCATGATCTTTGTTTTCTGAATGTTGAGCTTTAAGCCAACTTTTTCACTCTCCTCTTTCACTTTCCTCAAGAGGCTTTTTAGTTCCTCTTCACTTTCTGCCATAAGGGTGGTGTCATCTGCATATCTGAGGTTATTGATATTTCTCCCAGCAATCTCGATTCCAGCTTGTGCTTCCTCCAGCCCAGTGTTTCTCATGATGTACTCTGTATATAAGTTAAATAAGCAGGGTGACAGTATACAGCCTTGATGTACTCCTTTTCCTATTTGAAGCCAGTCTATTGTTTCAGGTCCAGTTCTAACTGTTGTTTCCTGGCCTGCATAAAGATTTCTCAAGAGGCAGGTCAGGTGGTCTGGTATTCCCATCTCTTTCAGAATTTTCCACAGTTTATTGTGATCCACATAGTCAAAGGCTTTGGCATAGTCAATAAGGCAGAAATAGATGTTTTTCTGGAACTCTCTTGCTTTTTCCACGATCCAGTGTATATTGGCAATTTGATCTCTGGTTCCTCTGCCTTTTCTAAAACCAGCTTGAACATCAGGAAGTTCACGGTTCACATAATGCTGAAGCCTGGCTTAGAGAATTTTGAGCATTACTTTACTAGCATGTGAGAAGAGTGCAATTGCGCAGTAGTTTGAGCATTCTTTGTCATTGCCTTTCTTTGGGATTGGAATGAAAACTGACCTTTTCCAGTCCTGTGGCCACTGCTGAGTTTTCCAAATTTGCTGGCATATTGAGTGTAGTAGTTTTACAGCATCATCTTTCAGGATTTGAAATAGCTCAACTGGAATTCCGTCACCTCCATTAGCTTTGTTCATAGTGATGCTTTCTGAGGCCCACTTGACTTCACATTCCAGGTTGTATGGCTCTAGGTGAGTGATCACACCATCGTGATAATCTGGGTCATGAAGCTCTTTTTTGTACAGTTCTTCTGTGTATTCTTGCCATCTCTTCTTAATATCTTCTGCTTCTGTTAGGTCCATTCAATTTCTGTCCTTTATCCAGCCCATCTTTGCATGAAATGTTCTCTAATTTTCTTGAAGAGATCTCTAGTCTTTCCCATTGTGTTGTTTTCCTCGATTTCTTTGCATTGATCACTGAAGAAGGCTTTCTTATCTCTTCTTGCTATTCTTTGGAACTCTGCATTCAGATGCTTATATCTTTCTTTTCTCCTTTGTTTTTCGCTTCTTTTCACAGTTATTTGTAAGGCCTCCTCAGAAAGCTATTTTGCTTTTTTGCATTTCTTTTCCATGGGGATGGTCTTGATCCCTGTTTCCTGTACAATGTCACGAACCTCCATGCATAGTTCATCAGGCACTCTATCAGATCTAGTCCCTTAAATCTATTTCTCACTTCCACTGAATAATCATAAGGGATTTTATTTAGGTCATACCTGAATGGTCTAATAGTTTTCCCTACTTTCTTCAGTTTAAGTCTGAATTTGGCAATAAGGAGTTCGTGTTCTGATCCACAGTCAGCTCCCGGTCTTGTTTTTGCTGACTGTATAGAGTTTCTCCATCTTTGGCTGCAAAGAATATAATCAATCTGATTTAGGTGTTGACCATCTGGTGATGTCCATGTGTAGAGTCTTCTCTTGTGTTGTTGGAAGAGGGTGTTTGCTATGACCAGTGCGTTCTCTTGGCAAAACTCTGTTAGTCTTTGCCCTGCTTCATTCAGTACTCCAAGGCCAAATTTGCCTGTTACTCCAGGTGTTTCTTGACTTCCTACTTTTGCATTCCAGTCCCCTATAATGAAAAGGACATCTTTTATTGGATGTTAGTTCTAAAAAGTCTTATAGATCTTCATAGAACCATTCAACTTCAGCTTCTTCAGCATTACTGGTTGGGGCATAGACTTGGATAACTATGATATTGAATGGTTTGCCTTGGAAACGAACAGAGATCATTCTGTCATTTTTGAGATTGCATCCAAGAACTGCGTTTTGGACTCTTTTGTTGACCATGATGGCTACTCCATTTCTTCTGAGGGATTTCTGCCCGCAGTAGTAAATATAATGGTCATCTGAGTTAAATTCACCTATTCCAGTCCATTTTAGTTTGCTGATTCCTAGAATGTCAGCATTCACTCTTGCCATCTCTTGTTTGACCACTCCAATTTGCCTTGATTCATGGACCTAACATTCCAGGTTCCTATGCTATACTGCTCTTTACAGCATCGAAACTTGCTTCTATCACCAGTCACATCCGCAGCTGGATATTGTTTTTGCTTTGGCTCCATCCCTTCATTCACTCTGGAGTTATTTCTCCACTGATCTCCAGCAGCGTGTTGGGCACCTACTCACCTGTGGAGTCATCCATAACTGGGTATTGTTTTTGCTTTGGCTCCATCCCTTCATATTTCTGGAGTTATTTCTCCACTGATCTTCATTAGCATATTGGCCACCTTCTGACCTGGGGAGTTCCTCTTTCAGTATCCTATCATTTTGCCTTTTCATACTGTTCATGGGGTTCTCAAGGCATTAATACTGAAGTGATTTGCCATTCCCTTCTCCAGTGGACCACATTCTGTCAGACCTCTCCACCATAACCTGCCCATCTTGCGTGGCCCAACATGGCATGGCTTAGTTTCATTGAGTTAGACAAGGCTGTGGTCTGTGTGATTAGACTGACTAGTTTTCTGTGATTATGGTTTCAGTGTGTCTGCCCTCTGATTCTCTCTTAGAAAATTTTAAATCAGCTAAGAAAGTATTGTGAATTATAGTCACCATGCTGTACATTACATCCCATCCATTTCATTTTTATTGCCCTTTTTCTTACTGAAAGAATTTAGTTGTCACTTTCATATTCTTAATGTATCAATGCTTGCTATAAACAGAAAAGGGGAGTGAAAGTCTTCAGCCTCCTTCATGGTGATCAATGAGACTTTATACATGTTTACTTTTAGTTTCATATTTGTTATTCTTTATTGTTTCTTTCAGCCTTCTGATTAAATGTATTTCTGAGCTGCATCATCTCCAGCCATACTTCCTCACCATGTGACTGAACATCATCTTTACATTCTATAAGCATATTTGAACCCTTCTATCTCAATAAGATGAAATTATAACTTAGGTACTGCTTCCTCTCTACATTGTAAATATCTTTTTATGTTATTTTATTTTTAAGTCATTGGTACTTTGACTTTGAATTAGTGACCCATGTTGGTATCATTAAATTCTTATTCTTTTATGTCTTTTTATCAGTTAGTTGTAAAAAACAAAACTGATAAAAATACATAAAAGAATAAGTTGTGGGATTCCCTGATAGCTCAGTTGGTAAAGAATCTGCCTGCAATGCAGGAGACCCCAGTTCGATTCCTGGATCAGAAAGATCCTCTGGAGAGGGGAAAGGCTACCCACTCCAGTATTCTGGCCTAGCGAATTCCATGGAGTGTATAGTCCATGGGGTCGCAAAGAGTTGGACGCGACTGAGCGACTTTCATTTCTCTTCACATCAGTTCATTGTAGATTTTCATTCAGTTTTGTTACGTATTGTTCAGGAAACAATATACTTAACTTGATTTCACTCTCAAGAATACTTTTTATTCCTTAAGTTCTTAGTTTCCTTTAAAATCTCTTTCCAAAATATACACTTACACATACTCACACATATTTATACAAGTATATGAATACAATCCTGAATACATCATCAAAGGTCTATATGCTTTAGTAATAAACAGTCATTATGTTTCATGTTTTTCTACAATTTGTTCCCTTTGGTTCTTTCTCAATAGTAACTCAGAGACTTACTTCTAATCTACTAGTAATAATGCTGGCTCATTATTTCAATGTCTGTATAATATTCCATAGTGTGGCTTGTGTGACTTACACATTTAGTGGTCTACAACACTATTTATCAATAAATTCCTATTTTGTCACTGCTATCAAATGTTTTGGAGATTGTCAAGTTATATGTCATATTTTCTTGTCATTCTTTTATGAATTACATAATTTCCTTAAGTGTGTTTTTTAAAATAAATGCACATATATTCACATATCTTTGAGGAAATAACAAATGAAAAATGCAGGTGAAATTTCTGATGGTTAGAATCCTACATTCTACTGAAAAAGTCACAGCGTAGTGAAATGAAATGTAGCTTCCTCAGGCTTTGGCTTCCCTCATGGCTCAGTGTAAGAATCCACTTGCCAACCCAGGAGATAAAGGAAACACAGTTTTCATCCCTGGGTCGAGAAGGTCTCCTGGAGGAGGAAATAGCAATTCATTCCAGTATTCTTGCCTGGAAAACCCCATGGTTTGGAAAGGACTTTTCATATTGGCCAAAGATCAGAATTAGAAATAAAATATATTGATTGGATTCATAAAAAATACAAAATATTAACCACAGGAATTACAAGCAAAATATGATCTATAAGAAAATGATACAGAGTTTGCTTCATGCCGTATTAGACCACACAAAAAAATGGTCAAATAATATGATAAAGGTAAGGACAAACAAGTTTTATACTGCTTCAAATAACACATACCCAATTTTCGTTGTACTTTGTATGTATCCGTTTTGACTCCATAGTTTAATTTAATCCTTCTGTTTATTTTTGTCTTGGGACATTAAATCTTTATGTTTTTTCATATATATATATATATATATATATATATATATATATATGTATGTATATCACTGTTTCTATCCTTTACAAAAAGATATTTTTCTTTATGATTTATTTCTGGCATCAAGGAGATGTTGCTGAATTTGAAATGTTGCCAAACTAGGAAATGTGACTTTTCTTAGTCACATTTTCTCAGGGATCATTGAAGGTTATTAGAACTTTTTCCTTTATCTTTCTCATACTTTTTCAAAAAAAGTTATTTATTTATTTGGTTGTTCTGAGTCTTAGTTGCAGCATGTGGGATCTAGTTCTCTGACCAGGGATTGAACTCCTGCCCCCTGCAATGAGAGTCCAGAGTCTCAGCCACTGGACCACCAGGGAAGTCCCCCTCACATTTTGTTATATTCCTTTAAATACTGGGCAGCATGGGAGCACAGCAAAAAAGAACCCCATGTTTATTATCTCCTTGGAAGCATATGAGCTGGAATTTCTGGGTACCATTTAAGTATTCTTTGGGAGAAAGTTAATCTGATCTAACCAGCTTGAGTTGTCAATACCCATGGCCTAGGAAGGGGGAGTTCTGGGTGAGAAATTCAAGATAGTAACACAGCCCAGGAGTCTATGGCATGTGTCTGTGCCTTGTAGAGTGAGTGAAGTTCCTAAAGCAGAGGCACCCCACAGTCCTTGGGGTCACAGAGAGTCAGACATGACTGACTGAATAACACTTTCAACTTTCAGTAAGATGAGGTGGGGCAGAACTCAATCAGAAGATGGTACTAAGGATAGTATCTGTTTTAATTCACAAAACATTTTTGCAACATAGTTAGTAAACTGCTAAGAACAACATGTGAAGGAGGGATTCTCTATGGACTGAAGTGTCAGCTATAGCATGGAGGCCGCCTTGTTCCTGAGCATCCCTGACACCATCTCTAGTCACATCCCCTTTTGCTTATCCCTCTGCCTCATTTGCTTCTTTGTTTGCATTTAAATTACTTTGCAGTGGCAGTTCCCTCTTCCAAGCACATACCTCTCCTGATATCATACTAGGTCCTCTTCTCTCTTCTGTGATATCTTTTCAAATAGCACCTTGATTAGAATAACACCTAATACTATTCTCTCCTTTATACCTGGTTTTGCTTTCCTCATGTCTCCTTCTAGCATATTATATAATATATTAATTTGAATATCATCGTTCAGCATGTTTGGAATGTGGGAGACTTGTTTCTCACCATCTCTGTTTATTTTCCCTACATGCTGGAGAAGGGATAGGCTACCCACTTCAGTATGCTTGGGCTTCCCTTGTGGCTCAGCTGGTAAAGAATCTGCCTCCAGTGCAGGAGACCTGGGTTTGATATCTGGCTTGGGAAGATCTCTTGGAGATGGGAATGGCTACCCACCTCAGTATTCTGGCCTGGAGAATTCCATGGATTGTATAGTCCATGGGGTGGCAAAGAGTCAGATATGACTGAGTGACTTTCACTTTCACACGTGCTTGGAACATGCTAGCTCTCAATATATATTACTCAAAGGCATGAATGTCCTTTTCATTATAGGGGACTGGAATGCAAAAATAGCAAGTCAAGAAACACCTGGAATAACAGGCAAATTTGGCCTGGGAGTACTGAATGAAGCAGAGCAAAGGCTAATAGAGTTCGGCCAAGAGAACGCACTGGTCATAGCAAACACCCTCTTCCAACAACACAAGAGAAGACTCTACACATGAACATCACCAGATGGTCAACACCAAAATCAGATTGATTATATTCTTTGCAGCCAAAGATGCAGAAGCTCTATACAATCAGCAAAAACAAGACCAGGAGCTGACTGTGGCTCAGAACATGAACTCCTTATTGCCAAATTCAGACTTAAACTAAAGAAAGTAGGGAAAACCATTAGACCATTCAGGTATGACCTAAATCAAATCCCTTACAATTATACAGTGGAAGTGAGAAATAGATTTAAGGGACTAGATCTGGCAGACAGAGTGGCTGATGAACTGTGGACAGAGGTTCATGACACTGTACAGGAGACAGGAATCAGGACCATCCCCAAGAAAAAGAAATGCAAAAAAGCAAAATGGCTGTCTCAGGAGGCCTTACAAATAGCTGTGAAAAGAAGAGAAGTGAAAAGCACAGGTTGAATACTTTGTTGAGCTACTCAACAAACATATGAAAATTAAGCATGCAGAAGCTGAACTCTGGGTCCTTCATTTGACTATCTGAGATCAGACCTGAGGTAAATGGAGGTTCCAAGTTGGAGAAGGCCTCAAATATCTATGTCTGACTCCAACACTGAACTGTAGTCATTATACTCAAAGAATAGTCCAAGGACCAGAGCAACCAAGCATCAACATCACCTTGGAGCTAGTTATGAATTCAGGATCTCTTAGACCTGCCAAATAATAATCTGTATCTGAACAGAATCCCCAAGTGATTCCTTTACACATTGATGTTAGAGAATGGTTGAGAATAGCATTTCTCTTCTCCTCGTTGTTGACATTTATGTTGGGTAATTCCTTCCATTGGTGATCATCTTGGGCATTGTAGGGTGTGCAGCAGCATTTCTGGCCTCCACACTAGGTGGCAGTAGTCTCTCCTGAGTTGTGACAGTCAAAATTTTCTCCAGACAAAGTTAGGTGTTCCCTGGAGGCAAAATCACCGCATTTGAGATCCACAGGCTTAAAGCATGAGAACTGGAAACATCTTGAGGAGGTTCCAATCAAAGTCAACCTCTTTCTCAACTCATAACTTAGTGTAAATCATTTAACATATTTGAGACCTAATCCTAAAAACATTAAATGAGTTTTGTAACAGTAATGACCACATGGAATGGACTTTTGTCAAAATAAAAGGGAACAATCCAATAAAATTCTAAGTTCCACTCATGTTTTGTCAAAAGATTTAAATCTATCTTATAATTAGCAAGCTTCTTAAAAGACAAGAAAATGATAGCTCTAAATTAGGGTTACAAGCATGAATCTCCCAAGGGATTTGTCAAATGTCACACAAAGTCAAGGATTATACAAAGTTTTGTGGCAAACAGACGTACCTCTATCCTTTTAAAAAGGAATTACCAATGTTCTGGAGATATCAGGAGGGATTGTTCCTTGGAACAAGACAACACTTTGGAGGTCCATGGAAATTAGTCAAGACAGGTTCATCTGTTTCAGATTAAGAAGAAATATTAACTCAAGATTATAATACAGTGCAAGGAAGTTAGACCTCTGGAAGGCAAGAAATTTCATGGGGAAAAAGGTAACAAAAACTAGATTCAACGGACATCTAACTTAGTTTGCTGAGAACAGGGAATCAGGATGTCTATGTAGACTAGTGTCCCACAGGGAAGTGACTTGCTCAGAGGTGGGAGTAACAGTGGGAATGCTGTCCAGTGAGCAGACATAGGGAGCCGTAAGTATTTCCTCTGCTGCAGTCCCTCAGCTTGTACAACCTCAAGCTGGATGGACATTGTTTTTGCTTTTGGAATCCTAATGCTGACTGAAGGACCAAGCTTCTCTCCTTCCTTCGGACCTGCTTAGAAACAGAGCTTCGGTCTTCATCATCAACCATCTAGAAAGGAACTCGGATATCCACAAAGGGACTTCCCTCTCTTGTACCCCATCCAGGTGAGTTTTAGAATCTAACAGGTACTTTAGGAAAGGTTCAGAGATAATGGAAGTGGAAAACTTTTACCTGGGGTCAACTGAGAGCCTAATCACCCTACCCCAGAGAAGAGATATTTGTCACATTTGATTTCTAGGTTTACTAATTAACTTAAAGTCCATTTATTTAATATATAAAAGGTGAAGTATCTGATGGACTCAGCAGCACAGGTTCATTGCTGACAATTAAAGGATGGGGATGGCATCCAGTTGGATGAGAATGAAGAAGGAACTGGGTGCATAAAGGGGTTTCTGTAAAATCAGAGCATATTAGAAGAGCTTTACAGTTGAGGGGAGAAAGAAAATTAGGTTTGGAGCTATGTGCTGTGAAATATACACATTTTTAACTGTTAAAAGTTTTGATGCATTTGGGGAAATATTGTGATGCATCACTGTTAAAGTTGTGATGCATCACTGTTAAAGTTATGATGCATTTGTGGAAAAGACTGAGTGTTGGACAGGAATTTCTAATCATAGATGTCACAGTAGATCCCTTAAAGATGATTGATTATTGTAATTCATAGCAATTCACTATGTTAATATCCACACGTGTAGAAATTATTTGTTATTTTTTTCCTTTCTTAGTAGTGAATGCCATCATATGGTACCAGGCAGTGATATAGAAATGCCAAAATTTATTCTCCTGGGATATTTAGAGGAACCAGAACCACAACCTCTCAAATTTGGTCTTTTCGTCTCCATGTGCCTGATCACTGTATTTGGAAATCTGCCTATCATCATCACTGTCTTCTCAGACTCCCACTTACACACATCCATGTACTTCTTTCTCTCCAATCTGTCCTTTGTAGACATCTATTTCATCTCAGAAGGAAATGGCAACCCACTCCAGTATTCTTGCCTAGAGAATCCTGTGGACAGAGGAGCCCTGTGGGCTGCTGTCCATAGGATCACATAGGGTTGGACATGACTGAAGTGACTTAGCATGCATGCATGCATTGGAGAAGGAAATGGCAACCTACTCTAGTATTCTTGCCTGGAGAATCCAACGACAGAGGAGCCTGATGGGCTACTGTTCATAGGGTCACAAAGAGTTGGACACAACTGAAGTGACTCAGCACATGACTGCTTTATAGCCTTCTGCCACCCCTTGCACTACACAGTCATCATGAACCCTATTCTCTATGGGCTGCTAGTTGATAGATGGCGTCCTAGAGGTACTGTCAGTACCAGTTGCAAAGCTAACTAGTACTGCTGCTGTCTTTCTGTACAGTCTTGGAAATCCCCCACTTTTTCTGTGATTTCAAAGAGGGATCCCAAGTTGCCTGTTCTGATACCTTTGTTGCAGGGGTCCAGCCCCGGTGGATCCAGGGAATTCGAAGCGGGGACGGTGTTGGCGAGGAAAAACTTATTTATTTATTAATATAAGATTAGATTAGGAAGAAATAGTGCAGTAGGAAAATTAAGTGGAGAGAAGAGGCTGAATAACTTGGTTTACGTGGAAAGCCAATAAAGTTCCAGACAAGGAACTTGCACCGTCTACGTTGGGCCGCAGGCGCCCGCTTGAATAGCGGAGGGTGCCCCGCCTTGGGCTCCCTCTCACGTGGGTCTCAGAAGCCTGGGCAAATAAGTAGACTCGGTGAGCCTCCGCTTCCAAGGAATCAGCCTGAAAAGGAGAGGGAGGGAGAGGGAGCAAGAGAAAGTATCGACACGGGGGAGACCAGGCTTGTGCAAAAACCCTTTCAACTTTATTATTCAAAAAGTGTTTATATACCCTAAATTTTACATAATGTGAGATGCAGAGTCATGCAGGGGCAGCAGTCCTGACCCTTTCTGTTTATCTTTTTGTATACAAAAGGTCTGAGGTGATTTACATTATCTTCTGGCCAAGAGGCTTGCTAACACTTTTTGGCTCTCTTCCTTAATGAGTGTTAATCTCATTACCCCTGAAGTGTTTTTCTTTAATCTGCATCTCCTTAAAGCACTAAAGTTACATCTCTATAGAACAAAGGCGCAGTGGGTTATAACAAAGAAGGTACTTAACTCAAAGATCTAATGTTGCTACTTGTTTTTTCTATGTACCAACTATATCAACAAATAAAAGACATGAAAATTTGGCAGCAAGTATTAGCTCAACAATGAAATGCTTAATCAGTTTTATTCTAATGATCTTAACACCTTGGAAGCCCCTGCATTCTTAGGATGTTTTAAGCTTCCTGTGCCTCTAGCAGTTGGGAGACTGTAAACAATTCACAAGCTGTAAAACGTCCGGGGAAACCTGCTAGGCAAGCTAGAGAGTTATCAGAGGGGTTTTTAAGCCGAGACATTCTTTTGCAGAAGACTGAAACCCTGAAAACTTTTTCCAGAGAGTGTCAGAAAAGTAGAAAAGTACAATAAGGCAGGCATTATTATTATTATTTTTGGAGTACGTGCTCAGGAAATACCAGGGGGAAAAACCTGAGGCCTGATTCTCCTTGCCCATCAGACCTCTTGCCACATGACCTTGTCATGGGTGGGATTCCTCACGCTGGCTCCCGGCACTTTCTTAATAATACCATGATGTGTTAAATCTTTTTCAGCTGGGCTCTTTGGTGGCACACTGGGATATGTTTCTCTTTCTCTTACTTTAAGACAGTTTTCTTCACATGAGGAATCTCATCAGCTTAGGGGAAGTATAAAGCATTTTCTACCTGTGCATCACATCTCTCCTTTGTCTCCTTAATTACAGGCTTTGGCTATACCTAAGTTCGGTTGCTACTCATGGCTCACAGTCAAATGAAGTAGCCTCGGGAATACACACTGAGGTCACACCCACGCTGAATCCCTTCATCTATAGTCTGTGGAATAAAAACATAAAGATGGTTCCTAAGAAGATTCTTCTTGCAGAAGCACGATGGCTGCCACAGACAGTGCAGAAGTGCAGCCGAGAGGAGCTACCTCATGTCCAAGGTTAGGGGAGGCGACTGTGCTTTGCTGGAGCAGCCGTGAAGAGATTCCCTACAACCAAGGTAAGAGAAACCCAATTAGGTAGGCACTGAGAGAGGGCTTCTGAGGGCAGACAGACAGAAACCACAATCACAGACAACTGGCCAATCTGATCACATGGACCTTGTCTAACTCAGTGAAACTAAGCCATGCCATGTGGGGCCACCCAAGACGGATGGGTCATGGAGAGGTCTGACAGACTGTGGTTCACTGGAGAAGGGAATGGCAAGCCACTTCAGTATTCTTGCCTTGAGAACCCCATGAACAGCATGAAAAGGGAAAAAGATAGGACACTGAAAGATGAACTCCCCAGGTTGGTAGGTGCCCAATATACTACTGGAGATCAGTGAGAAATAACTCCAGAAAGAATGAAGGGATGCAGCCAAAGCAAAAACAATGCCCAGTTGTGGATGGGACTAATGATAGAAGCAAGGTTTGATGCTGTAAAGAGCAATATTGCATAGAAACCTGGAATGTTATGCCAGGGTCCAGCCCCGGTGGATCCAGGGAATTCGAAGAGGGGACAGCGTTGGCGACGAAAACTTATATATTTATTAATATAAGATTAGATTAGGAAGAAATAGTGTAGTAGGAAAATTAAGTGGAGAAAGAAGGCTGAATAACTTGGCTTACGGGGAAGGCCAATAAAATTTCAGACAAGGAGCTTGCACTATCTACGTTGGGCCACCGGCGCCCACTTGAATATCTAAGGGTGCCCCTCCTTAGGCTCCCTTTCGCGCAGGTCTTAAAAGCCAGGGCAAGTAAGTAGACTTAGTGAGCCGCCCAGCTCCAGATGGGAATTCAGCCTGAAGTTAGAGTAAAGAGGAGACACGGGGGAAACCAGTCCAGCAACTGGCTCCGTCCTCTATTGTTCAGAGGGCCTTTTATACTTTTGATAAATCATGGAGATCAATGGGTAACACAAAGTTATGCAGCATTAGCAGTCCAGACTCTTATCAAAACCAGGCTTTTCTCTCTGCATACCTAATTGTATACACAAGTCTTAGGTGATTTACATCATCTTCTGGCAAAAAGGGCCAATTAACATTTTACAGCCGTTTTTCTGATAAGGGTTTGTCAACCAGAAGACTTATTTGTGTTGATCTTCCCAAAGTCCGGTACCATTCTCAGAAAGCACTAAATAAATTACATTCTTACATAGCAAGGACACAAGAGGAGTGCAGTGATATATAACAAAAAGTAATTAACTCAAAACTCTAGTGTTGCTAACATCAAAACTATTATATATCTTTTTCCATATCCTGTTTACATTGATTAACATCCTCCCAGGTGCCTAAAAGATAAAGAATATGGAGGTCTGGCGGCAACCATTGAGTCAACAGTGAAAACCCATCACCAATATGATTTTTAGCTCTTTAGAAAAGGCTCTGTATCTTTAAGATGCTTTTAAGCTTTGTGTCTCTTGTGGTTGGGGGCTGCAAGCAATTCACAAGCTGTAAGAGGTCGGGGGAACCTGTTAGGCAAGCTAGAGAGCTATCAGAGGGGGTTTATCTGAAACATTCCTTTCAAATGCAGAAGACTAAAGCCCTGAGTTGACTTTTTCCAGAGAATATTAGAAGAGTGGAAAAGCAGGCAGATTCTTACTTTTTGGGGGGTTGATGCTCAGGAAGTTCCAGGGGGAAAACCTGAGGTCTGATTAGCCTTGCCATCAGAGCTCTGCCGCATGACCTTGTCACGGGTGGAATTCCTCACGCTGGCTCCCGGCAATGTTAGGTCCATGAATCAAGGCAAATAGGAAGTGGTCAAACAGGAGATGGCAAGAGTGAACATCAACATTTTATTTTATTTTTTACTTTATAAATAATATCTGGCAGTTTATTAAAAAATGGAGCATACCAAACAACAAACTATCTTACACCTTTCAGGAAGAAAAAACACTAAATTTGAAAAGACATTACCCACTGAATTTGGACACAACACCTCTACTCAATTAAGAGAAACATTTGTACAGTCCAGGTCTTTATTTTTACACCCATCAGGCCATGAATTCATAGGGGATGGGCTCCAACAGTTTGGGTTCCTTTCCATTGGTCCTCACAAAGTGTGTTTCTCTAGGTGGAGCAGGCTGGCGCTTCAGCTGAACCAAGTCCCTTTCTCTTTGGTTTCCTTCTTTTTCTGATCATTTTCCTTCACACGTTTCAGGAAACTATCTTGGCTCTTAGAGTGCTTAATATGCTCGGTATGCACATTAATTCTCTTGGCAAGAATCTTGCCCTTAACTTGTTTGTTTACAATGATGCCAACAGGATGCTGGGTAACATTGTAGACTCTCCCAGTTTTGCCATGGTAATATTTGTGGGGTATTCCTTTTTGAACAGCACCCATTCCCTTGATATCTACAATATCACCCTTCCTGTAAATTCGCATGTATGTGGCCAAAGGAACAATTCCATGTTTTCTGAAAGGCCTGGAGAACATGTAGCGGGTGTCCTGCCTCTTTCCCTTTGTGTTGGTCATCTTGGCGAATCACTAAATCAATCTCTCAGTGTTACCATAACTTCAAAAGAAGTGACTCCCAAGAATTCTTTTCACATGACTTGCCTGGAAGATGGCAGTTCCGACCGATAAAAAAAAAAAAAGCGAACATCAACATTTTAGAAATCAGCGAACTAAGACGGACTGGAATAGTGAATTTAACTCAGATGACCATTATATCTACTACTGTGGGCAGGAATCCCTTAGAAGAAATGGAGTAGCCATCATGGTCAACAAAAGAGTCCAAAATGCAGTTCTTGGATGCAATCTCAAAAACGACAGAATGATCTCTGATTGTTTCCAAGGCATATCATTCAATATCATGGTAATCTAAGTCTATGCCCCGACCAGTAACACTGAAGAAGCTGAAGTTGAACGGTTCTATGAAGACCTATAAGACCTTTTAGAACTAACACTCAAAAAAGGTGTCCTTTTCATTATAGGGGACTGGAATGCAAAAGTAGGAAGTCAAGAAACACCTGGAGTAACAGGCAAGTTTGGCCTTGGAGTACTGAATGAAGGAGGGCAAAGGCTAATAGAGTTATGCCAAGAGAATGCACTGGTTGTAGCAAACACCTTCCGACAACACAAGAGAAGACTCTACACATGGACATCACCAGATGGTCAACACCTAAATCAGATTGATTATATTCTTTGCAGCCTAAGATGGAGAAGCTCTATACAGTCAGCAAAACCAAGACCAGCAGCTGACTGTGGCTCAGATCATGAACTCCTTATTACCAAATTCAGACTGAAATTGAAGAAAGTAGGGGAAACCACTAGACCATTCAGATATGACCTAAATCAAATATACAGTGGAAGTGAGAAATAGATTTAAGGGACTAGATCTGACAGACAGAGTGGCTGATGAACTGTGGATGGAGGTTTGTGGCATTGTACAGGAGACAGGAATCAAGACCATCCCCAAGAAATGCAAAAAAGCAAAATGGCTGTCTGAGGAGGCCTTACAAATAGCTGTGAAAAGAAGAGAAGCAGAAAGCAAAGGAGAAAAGGAAAGATATACACATTTGAATGCAGAGTTCCAAAGAATAGCAAGGAGAGATAAGAAAGCCTTCCTCAGTGATCAGTGCAAAGAAATAGAGGAAAGCAATAGAATGGGAAAGACTAGATATTTCTTCAAGATAATTAGAGATAATAAGGGAACATTTCATGCAAAGATGGGCTCAATAAAGGACAGAAATGATATTGACCTAACAGAAGCAGAAGAGATTAAGAAGAGGTGGCAAGAATACACAGAAAGTGAGTGAAGTGAAGTCGCTCAGTCGTGTCTGACTCTTTCCAACCCTATGGACTGTAGTCTACCAGGTTCCTCTGTCTACGGGATTTTACAGGCAAAAGTACTGGAGTGGATTGCCATTTCCTTCTCCAGGGGATCTTCCCAACCCAGGGATTGAATCCAGGTCTCTCGCATTGTAGACAGAGGCTTTACCATCTGAGCCACCAGAGAAGTCCCAAGAATACACAGAAGAACTACAAAAAATGATCTTCATGACCCATTTAATCGCGATGGTGTGATCACTCACCTAGAGCCATACAGCCTGGAATGTGTAGTCAAGTGGGCCTTCAGAAGCATCACTACAAGCAAAGCTAGTGGAAGTGATGGAATTCCAGTAGAGCTATTTCAAATCCTGGAAGATGACGCTGTGAAACTGCTGCACTCAACATGTCAGGAAATTTGGAAAACTCAGCAGTGGTCACAGGACTGAAAAATGTCAGTTTTCATTCCAATTCCAAAGAAAGGCAATCCCAAAGAATGCTCAAACTACTGCACAATTGTACTCATCTCACATGCTAGTAAAGTAATGCTCAAAATTCTCCAAGCCAGGTTTCAGCAATATGTGAACTGTGAACCTCCAGACGTTCAAGCTGGTTTTAGAAAAAGCAGAGGAACCAGAGATAAAATTGCCAACATCTGCTGGATCATCGAAAAAGCAAGAGAGTTCCAGAAAAACGTCTATTTCTGCCTTATTGACTATGCCAAAGCCTTTGACTCTGTGGGTAACAATAAACTGTGGAAAATTCTGAAAGATATGGGAATGTCAGACCACCTGACCGGCCTCTTGAGAAATCTGTATGCAGGTGAGGATGCAACAGTTAGAACTGGACATGGAACAACAGACTGGTTTCAAATAGGAAAAGGAGTACTTCAAGGCTGTGTATTGTCACCCTGCTTATTTAACTTATATGCAGAGTACATAATGAGTCCTGGTGCTGAAGAAGTATTGTTAATTAGAGGCAGAAAATTTTGATTCTTGATCAGATTGTTAAAGGACATTTATTCCTTATATTTATTGCTGGTCTTTCCATTGCTTTTAGAATTGTCCATACAGTTTAAGTATCTCATTGAATAAGTTTTCTCTTCTGTCTGTTGTATGAAAGATGGACATTTCCTCGTTTTTTTCCCCCTATTTTTGTCATTTTCCTAATTTTTTCCCCCAAACTTGGATGAGCAATAGTTGGAAGTTTCCACTCATTTAACGGGGAATGTCTTATTCCTTAATAGTTTTTTAAATGACATGTATCTTTTCAAGCAGATCCCTTGGAGGTGTGCATGGCAACTCACTCTAGTATTCTTGCCTGGAGAATCTCATGGACAGAGGAGCCTAGTGGATTGTTGTCCACAGGGTCACGAAGAGTTGGACACAACTGAAGCAACTGAGCATCCGTGCATATCTTCGCAAGTAAGTTTTAAAAATTTTTTCCATGAAGAATTACAATTAGTTGCATTAATCACACAGAAGAACAACACTAGGCAGCTGAAACAGCCTATATAGTTCAACTGCAGAGCAAAACATGAAACTGATGTTACTTTGGGTCTCTCATATTTTTCTACATCACTACCTTAACTGTTCTTGATAAGATCAACTTTATTCACCCTATTGAGTTGTATAACTGATGTTACATAATTTTCAACTCGTGTCCACCATATCTATCATAGTAGTAATAGTAGTGTTAGTTGCTCCATCCTGTCCTACTCTTTGTACCCCATGGACTACAGCTTGTGTGGGTCTTCTGTCCATGGGATTCTCCAGGCAATAATACTGGAGTGGGTTGCCATTCCCTCCTCCAGAAGATCTTCCTGACCCAGAGATCAAACCCAGGTCTCCTGCATTGCAGGCAGACTCTTTATTGTCTGAGCTACAGGAAAGTCCTATATCTATCATAGTCACTTATAAAAATTAATAATCAAATATGTATCTCCAAATAGAATCTATACTGAAAGGAAAATGTGAATAAATAGATTGACCTTATATGGTCTCACTTGCAGATGTGCCCTTAAATATGGGGCTGCAAAAATTTAAAGTTCACATTTTATTACTGTGTAAAAAATTCCATCTGTAATTGACTCCTTGAGGTATGGAAGATTGGTGTCCAAGTATGAGGGGGTGGTGCATTGGAATGAATGACTGGTAAGAATGTTTTATGCTCCCCCCCTAGATTATTCCTTTTTGGTTTCAAAAATTCCTGTGTTCCCCACAATTATGACCCCTCTACTGCTCTGAACAAAGGATCTCCTCCTTTTTTTTTTTTAAAATTTTGTCATAACCGCTAAAGAGTCAGAAGCGGTGAATAAACAATATCAAAGTAGACCATTGCATACCTCCTTCCTGCTCAGGGGTCTTCAGTCTTCTTGATCAAAAGATGAGTCACAAGAATTCCTGAATTTCCACGCAGTCATGTGATTCAATATCATCATTTATTTCTACACAATATGCACGTCCTTGCAATCTCTCCAGGTTCCCTGGAATAGAGCCTTAAAGTGGTCAATTGATAATGTAGCTATCTGAAAATTTTATTTATTTTTAATTTTTTTAAGAAGTGCTTTTTTTAAAAAAAATCCTGATTTCTTATTTATTTCTTATTTTTGGCTATGCTGTGTCTTCTTTGCTGCACAGGCTTTTCTCTAGTTGCAGCGAGTGAGGGCAACTCTCTAGTTGTGGTGCCCATGCTTCTCATAGAAGTGGCTTCTCTTGCTGTGGAGCACAGGCTGTGGAACACTTGGGTCTCAGTAACTATGGCTCCTGTGTTCTAGAGCACACACTCAGTAGTTGCAGCCATAGGTGCTAATTTGTGTCCAGCTCTCTTTGACCCCATGCACTCTAGCCTGCCAGGGTTCTCTGTCCATAAGACTGTACCATCAAAATACTGGAGTGCTTGCCATTTTCTCTTCTAGGAGATCTTCCCAATGCAAGGACTGAACCTGTGTCTCCTGCATCTCCTGTATTGCAGATGGATTCTTTACCACTGATCCACCAGGAAAGTCCCAATAGTTGTGGCACATGGGCTTATTTGCTCCATGACATGTGGTATCTTCCCTGTCTAGGGATAGAGCTCATGTATCCTGCTTTGGCAGAAGGATTCTTTACCACTGAGCCACCAGGGAAGCCCATGAAAAATTTTAAATAATGATCATGAATAATGTCTTCAAATCAACATATATGCCCAAAATAAAAACCAGTAGATTTTTGCATCTGTCCTCATTGCAGTTTGCTTTGATTATTTTATCAGTTAGCTATTGCTGTATACCAAGCAGTCCTAAGCTATATGGTTTATTATAATGCTTTTCTTATCAAATTGTTTATATAGCTGGAGGTGTTCTGATCACTGTTCAGATGTTCATGAGTCTCTGCATTGAGTCTTAGCTGTGAGTCTCTACATTGTGCACATTCCATATGATCCTATCACCTTGATGTGCTTACTCTGCATTGGTGTGTTCACCTCACATCAATAAATTCAAGAATAGTAAACTTTCAAGAAATCTCTAGCAAGTGAACCACACTATCTATATTTCTATGCTACATACTGTTTTTGTCCCACACGTATCACCTTGGTTCTTTTCATATTTGAGTTTTCTCAGTTCAAATACAAACTGCCAGCTCCTGGAGTTCTTTTCCCTAGAACCTTATCTGAGGAAGAGCCTTGTCTGGTCAACCTCTGCCAATTTGCAGGATTATATAATAGTTGCAGTGAAATGATACTCCCTGCAATACATTTCTTCTCATATAGCAAACCTATACTTGATCTCTAAAAATGCATTAATATTTCCCCTAAACATTGCCTGCTTTCATGGTGCTCTTTTCCAGAAACCTTTTTTTTTCACATCTATATCATTTGTGGAGAAGGAAATGGCAACCCACTCCAGTATTCTTACCTGGAGAATCCCATGGACAGAGGACCGTGGCAGGCTACCGTCCACAGGGTTGCAAAAGTCAGACATAACTTAGCAGTTAAATCACCACTACCAACTCTCATTGGAGGAATTTGTCTTTCTTTAGGTTTCAGGCTAGTTGACTTCTCTGGCCACATGCCTCCACTGAGGAGGAAGAGCTCAGTGCCAAGAGAGACTTTTTGGCCTGTGATTTCTCCCACAAAAGAAATGAGAACATGTGAGTTAGAACCCAGCTTCCCAGGCCATGCAGAAAACCCAGTTCTTTCATGGCCATCCAGAAACCTGACATGAACTTCATGACAAGGGGGTGGGGAGAGACTGGAAGAACAGCAACAAGAAGGACTCTTAGAAAGCATCACGTGTATGCAGATTCTAACACCTGCATCAGTCTCCATCAGGCAGCCCAGTTATAAGTAACTAGAAATCTTCACCTCTGGATCAATCCGAGTTGCCCAGTTATCCCTAATAATCAGTGCACTTCACCTAAAACCACCCCCTCCTCACACACACACACACACACACACACACACACACACACACACACACACACGCAGTGCATGCCCTGGGGGTATGGAGAGTGAGACTCTTTAGAAGGTTGGTGAGAATATGCGCAAATCCATCCAGAATCTAACTGGATGTCCGAGAGCACACAGATTTCAACTTATATCACTATCATCAGGGGGAAAATATAGGAGGCTGTCAACAGGCTAACATTGCAGCAGCAGAGAAAGTATATACTCATAACCAAAAGTATACACTCATGCACCAAAATATGAGGGAAAAGAAGTGTGAAGCAGGCATATTCACGACAGAAAACTTCTGACAATACATCAGAATCCTGTTTTGTTTCCAGTTTTATTTATTTATTTACTTTACAATATTGTACTGGTTTTGCCATACATTGACATGAATTCACCATAGGTGTACATGTGTTCCCCATCCTGAACCCCCCCTCCCTCTTCCCTCCCCATCCCACCCCTCTGGGTCATCCCAGTGCACCAGCCCCGAGCACCCTGTATCATGCATCAAACCTGGACTGGCGATTCGTTTCACATATGATAATTTACATGTTTCAATGCCATTCTCCCATATTATTCCACCATTGCCCTCTCCCACAGAGTCCAAAAGACTATTCAATACATCTGCGTCTCTTTTGCTGTCTCACATGCAGGGTTATCATTACCATCTTTCTAAATTCCATATATATGCATTAATATACTGTATTGGTGTTTTTCTTTCTGGCTTACTTCACTGTATATAAAAGGCTCCAGTTTCATCCACCTCATTAGAACTGATTCAAATGAATTCTTTTTTATGGCTGAGTAATATTCCATTACGTATATGTACCACAGCTTTCTTATCCATTCATCTGCTGATGGACATCTAGGTTGCTTCCATGTCCTGGATAGTATAAATAGTGCTGCAGTGAACATTGGGGTACACATGTCTCTTTCGATTCTGGTTTCCTCAGTGTGTATGTCCAGCAGTGGGATTTCTGGGTCACATGGCAGTTCTATTTCCAGTTTTTTAAGGAATCTCCACACTGTTCTCCATACCCCACCAACAGTGTAAGAAGGTTCCCTTTTCTTCACACCCTCTCCAACATTTATTGTGAATCCTTAGCAGGGCTAAGGGAAGATTTTTCTCTTCTGAGAAGTTAGCAAAGACTAAAGGAGGCAATTGCTTCTTTATACATGAACACACCAATGCAAGTCTTAAAGGGTCATGTAAAACCGTGGAAATAGGACCATGAAAAGAACAAAACCTCCCAAGAAAAAAATTCCATGGCTAGATGGTTTCACCAGTGAATTCTACCAACTCTCCTAAAAATTAATGCCAAGACTTCTCAGATTCCTGCAGCAAATTGAAGAGTAGCAAACAGTTTCAAATTTATTCTTTGAGACTAGCATTATGCTGATACTAAAGCCAGATAAATATACTACACGAAAAGAAAACTAAACAATTCACTGTAGTTTAATTTGCATTTCCCTAATGATATTGAGGATGTTTTCATGTGCCTATTGGTCATTTGTACATTTTTTTCTTTTTTGAAAAAATATTTTCCATACTGTTTGTACATCTTTCCATATCCTTTGCCCATTTAAAAATATTGAGATATAATTGACATTCAAAACTATATTCAGTTCAGTTCAGTTCAGTTGCTCAGTCGTGTCTGACATTTTGCGACCCCATGAATCGCAGCATGCCAGGCCTCCCTGTCCATCAGCAACTCCCAGAGTTTACCCAAACTCATGTCCATCGAGTCGGTGATACCATCCAGCCATCTCATCCTCTGTCGTCCCCTTCTCTTCCTGCCCCCAATCCCTCCCATAATCAGAGTCTTTTCCAATGAGTCAACTCTTTGCATGAGGTGGCCAAAGTATTGGAGTTTCAGCTTTAGCATTAGTCCTTCCAGTGAACACCCAGGACTGATTTCCTTTAGAATGGACTGGTTGGATCTCCTTATTAGATGAATATATAAATAAACTGTGATTTATCCAAATGTTACAATATTATTTGATCATAAAAATGAATGAAGTGTTTACTGATATTTGCTGCAACATTCATGGATCTTGAAAACACTATTCTAAGAGAAAGGAGACAGTTACAGAAAACCACATATTGATATTACATGATTTTATTTATTTGAAATATTTATAATAGATCGATAGACAAAAGGCAGATTATTTTCTGCTTAGGGCTGGGAGAAAACAGGAAGTGATAAATCAAGGATTTGGGATTTATTTTAGAGGTGATGAAAAAGTTTTAAATTGCTGTCAGTTGCATATATCTATAGATATACTAAAATCATGGAATTATTTATGTCTAATGGGTGAATAGCAGAGACATTACTTTGTCAACAAAGGTCCGTCTAGTCAAAGCTATGTTTTTTCCAGTGGTCATGTATGGATGTGAGAGTTGGACTGTGAAGAAAGCTGAGCACTGAAGAATTGATGCTTTTGAACTGTGTGTTGGAGAAGACTCTTGAGAGTCCCTTGGACTGCAAGGAGATCCAACCAGTTCATCCTAAAGGAAATCAGTTCTGAATATTCATTGGAAGGACTGGTGCTGAAGATGAAACTCCAGTACTTTGGCCACCTCATGCGAAGAGTTGACTCATTGGCAAAGACTCTGATGATGGGAGGGATTGGGGGCAGGAGGAGAAGGGGACGACAGAGGATGAGATGGCTGGATGGCATCACTGACTCGATGGACATGAGTCTGAGTGAACTCTGGGAGATGGTGATGGACAGGGAGGCCTGGCGTGCTGTGATTCATGGGGTCGCAAAGAGTCGGACATGACTGAGTGACTGGACTGACTGACTGACTGAATGGGTGAATTGTACAGCATGTGAATTGTATTTCAATATGGGTGGAGGAGCCTGGTAGGCTGCAGTCCATGTGGTCACTAAGAGTCAGACATGACTGAGTGACTTCACTTTTATCTTCACTGTCATGCATTGGAGAAGGAAATGGCAACCCACTCCAGTGTTCTTGCCTGGAGAGTCCCAGGGATGGGAGAGCCTGGTGGGCTGCCATCTATGGGGTTGCACAGAGTTAGACATGACTGAAGTGACTTAGCAGCAGCAGCAAAGTGTGTTTCCCTTATAGCTAAGTAAACAATATGCCTGAAATTCAGGAGACCTGGGTTGGGCTCCTAGGTTGGGAATATCCCCTGGAGAAGTAAAAGACAACCCACTCCAGTGTTCTTGCCTGGAGAATCCCATGGACAGAGGAGAATGGCTGGCTACAGTCCGTGGGTTCACAACAGTCAGACAGGACTTAGTGACTAAATCATCAAAGTTGTTTTTAAAAAATCTAAACATTTTTCTTTTTATTTACAGAATTTTGTTGTTTTCTGTCAAACTTCAACATGAATCAGCCATAGGTATACATATATCCCCTCCCTTTTGAACCTCCCTCCTATCTCTGTCCCCATCCCACCCCTCTAGATTGATACAGAGTCCCTCAGAGTTTCCTGAAGCATACAGCAACCATTGGCTATCTATTTCACATATGGTAATGTAAGTTTCCATGTTACTCTTTCCATACATCTCACCCTCTCCTCCCCTCTTCCCATGTCCATATGTCTATTCTCTATGTCTGTTTCTCCACTGTTGCCCTGTAAATAAATTATTCAGTATCATTGTTCTAGATTCCATATATATATATATGTATATATATATATATATATTAGAATATGATATTTAACTTTCTCTTTTGGATTCACTTCACTCTGCATAATAGGTTCTAGGTTCATCCACCACATCAGAAATGACTCAAATGTGTTCCTTTTTGCGGCTGAGAAATATTTCATTGTGTATATACACCACAACTTCTTTATCCATTCATCTGTCGATGGACATCTAGGTTGCTTCTTCTAGCTACTGTAAATAATGCTTCAGTGAACAATGGGATACATGTGTCTCTTTCAATTTTGATTTCCTCAGGGTATATGCCTAGGAGTGGCATTGCTGGGTCATATGGTGGTTTTATTCTTAGCTTTTTAAGGAATCTCCATACCATCTTCCATATTGGTTGTACCAATTTACATTCCCACCAACAGCACAAGAGCATTCCCTTTTCTCCACACCCTTTCCAGCATTTATTGTTTACAGACTTTTTATGATGGCCATTCTGATCAGTGTGAGGTGATAGCTCACTGTAGTTTTGATTCGCATTTCTCTAATAATGAGCGATGATGAATACCTTTTCATGTGTTTGTTAGCTATCTGTATGTCTTTGGAGAAATAACTGTTTAGGTCTTTTTCCCACTTTTTGATTGGGTTGTTGATTTTATGGCATTGAGTTGTATGAGCTGCTTGTATAATTTGAAATTAATCCTTTGTCAGTTGTTTCATTTGCTATTATTTTCTCCCATTCTGAGGGTTGTCTTTCACCTTGCTTATAGTTCCCTTTGCTGTGCAAAAGCTTTTAAGCTTAATCAGGTCTCATTTGTTTACTTTTGTTTTTTATTTCCATTATGCTAGGAGGTGGGTCATAGAGGATCTTCCTTTGATTTATGTCATTGAGTGTTCTTCCTATGTTTTCCTTTAAGTTTTATAGTTTCATTTAGGTCTTTAATCCATTTTCAGTTTATCTTTGTGTATGGTGTTAGGAAGTGTTCTAATTTCATTCTTTCACGTGGAGCTGTCCAGCTTTCCCAGCACCATTTATTGAAGAGGTCATTTATTGTCTTTGCCCCATTGTATATTCTTGCCTCCTTTGTAAAAAATAAGGCACCCATAGGTGCATGGGTTTATTTCTAGCGTTTATATCTTATTCCATTGGTCTACATTTCTGTTTTTGTGCCAGTACCATACTGTCTTGATGACTATAGCTTTGTAGTATAATCTGAAGTCAGGAAGATTGATTCCTCCAACTTCATTCTTCTTTTTCAAGACTGATTTGGCCATTTGGGGGTCTTCTGTGTTTCCATATGAATGTGAAATTTTTTGCACTAGTTTTTTGAAAAATGCCATTGGTAGTTTGATAGGGATCACATTGAATCTGTAGATTGCATTTGGTAGTATAGTCATTTTCACAAAATTGATTCTTCCTACTCAGGAAGATGGAATATCTCTCCATCTGTTTATGTCATCTTTGATTTCTTTCATTAGTGTCTTATAATTTTCTGTGTACAGATCTTTTGTCTCCTTAGGTAAGTTTATTCCTAGATATTTAATTTTTTTTTGTTGCAATGGTGAATGGGATTGATTCCTTAATTTCTCTTTCTGATTTTTCATTGTTCAGTTCAGTTCAGTTGCTCAGGTGTGTCCAACTCTGTGACCCCATCGAATGCAGCATGCCAGGCCTCCTTCTCCATCACCAACTCCCGGAGTTTACTCAAACTCATGTCCATTGAGTCGATGATGCAATCCAAACATCTCATCCTCTGTCGTCTCCTTTTCCTCCTGCCCCCAATCTTTCCCAGCATCAGGGTCTTTTCAAATGAGTCAGCTCTTCGCATGAGGTAGCCAAATTACTGGAGCTTCAGCTTCAGCATCATTCCTTCCAAAGAAATCCCAGGGTTGATCTCCTTCAGAATGGACTGGTTGGATCTCCTTGCCGTCCAAAGGACTCTCAAGAGTCTTCTCTAACACCACAGTTCAAACGCATCAATTCTTCGGTGCTCAACTTTTTATATAGTTCAACTCATGACATACATGACAAACGGAAAAACCATAGCCTTGACTAGATGGACATTTGTTGGCAAACTAATGTCTCTGATTTTTAATATGCTGTCTAGGTTGGTCATAAATGTCTCCCAAGGAGTTAGCGTCTTTTAATTTCATGGCTGCAATCACCATCTGCAGTGATTTTGGAGCCCCCAAAAGGTAAAGTTTAACACTGCCTCCACTAATTCCCCATGTACTTTCCATGAAGTGATGGGACCAGATGCCATGATCTTAGTTTTCTGAATGTTGAGCTTTAAGCCAACCTTTCACTCTCCCCTTTCACTTTCATCAAGAGGCTTTTTAGTTCCTTTTCATTTCTGCCATAAGGGTAGTGTCATCTGCATATCTGAGGTTATTGATATTTCTCCCGGCAATCTTGATTCCAGCTTGTGCTTCCTCCAGGCCAGCGTTTCTCATGATGTACTCTATATATAAGTTAAATAAGCAGAATGACAGTATACAGCCTTGACGTACTCCTTCTCCTATTTGGAAGCAGTCTGTTGTTCCATTTCCAGTTCTAACTGTTGCTTCCTGACCTGCATATAGATTTCTCAAGAGGCAGGTCAGGTGGTCTGGTATTCCCATCTCTTTCAGAATGTTCCACAGTTTATTCTTATCCACACAGTAAAGGCTTTGGCATAGTCAATAAAGCAGAAATAGATGTTTTTCTGGAACTCTCTTGCTCTTTCCATGATCCAGCGGATGTTGGCAATTTGATCTCTGGTTCCTCTGCCTTTTCTAAAACAAGCTTGAACATCTGGAAGTTCATGGTTCATGTATTGCTGAAGCCTGACTTGGAGAATTTAGAGCATTACTTTACTAGCGTGTGAGATGAGTGCTATTGTGTGGTAGTTTGAGCATTCTTTGGCATTGCGTTTCTTTGGGATTGGAATGAAAAGTGACTTTTTCCAGTCCTGTGGCCCCTGCTGAGTTTTCCAAACTTGCTGGAATATTGACTGCAGAAGTTTCATAGCATCATCTTTCAGGATTTGAAATAGCTCCACTGGAATTCCATCACCTCCACTAGCTTTGTTCGTAGTGATGCTTTCTAAGGCCCACTTGACTTCACATTCCAGGATGTCTGGCTCTAGATGAGTGATCACACCATCATGATTTTCTTGGTCTTGAAGATCTTTTTGTACAGTTCTTCTGTGTATTCTTGCCACCTCTTCTTAATATCTTCTGCTTCTGTTAGGTCCAGACCATTTCTGTCCTTTATCCAGCCCATCTTTGCATGAAATTTTCCCTTGGTATCTCTCATTTTCTTGAAGAGATGGCTAGTCTTTTCCGTTCTGTTGTTCCCCAATATTTCTTTGCACTCATCGCTGAGGAAGGATTTCTTATCTCTCCTTGCTATTCTTTGGAACTCTACATTCAGATGCTTATATCTTTCATTTTCTCCTTTGCTTTTTGCTTCTCTTCTTTTCACAGCTATTTGTGTGGCCTTCTCAGAGAGCCATTTTGCTTTTTTGCATTTCTTTTCCATGGGGATGGTCTTGATCCCTGTCTCCTGTACAATGTCATGAACCTCAGTCCAGAGTTCATCAGGCACTCTATATACCAGATCTAGTTCCTTAAATCTATTTCTCACTTCCCCTGTACAAGCATAAGGGATTTGATTTAGGTCATACCTGAATGGTCTAGTGGTTTTCTCTACTTTTTTTCAATTTTTCTGAATTTGATAATATGGAGTTCATGATCTGAGGCACAGTCAGCTTCCAGTATTGTTTTTGCTGACTGTATAGAGCTTCTCCATCTTTGGCTGCAAAGAATATAATCAATCTGATTTAGGTGTTGGCCATCTGGTGATGTCAATGTGTGGAATCTTCTCTTATGTTGTTGGAAAAGGGTGTTTGCTATGACCAGTGCATTTTCTTGGCAAAACTCTATTAGCCTTTGCCCTGGTTCATTCCATACTCCAAGGCCAAATTTACCTGTTACTCCAGGTGTTTCTTGACTTCCTACTTTTGCATTCCAGTCATGGGAAATAGATGGGGAAACAGTAGAAACAGTGTCAGACTTTATTTTGGGGGGCTCCAAAATCACTGCAGATGGTGACTGCAGCCATGAAATTAAAAGACACTTAGTCCTTGGAAGAAAAGTTATGACCAAGCTAGATAGCATATTGAAAAGCAGAGACATTACTTTGCCGACTAAGGTCCACCTAGTCAAGGCTATGGTTTTTCCTGTGGTCATGTATGGATGTGAGAGTTGGACTGTGAAGAAGGCTGAGCACTGAAGAATTGATGCTTTGGGACTGTGGTGTTGGAGAAGACTCCTGAGAGTCCCTTGGACTGCAAGGAGATCCAACCAGTCCATTCTGAAGGAGATCAGCCCTGGGATTTCTTTGGAAGGAATGATGCTGAAGCTGAAGCTCCAGTAGTTTGAGCACCTCATGTGAGAAGCTGATTCATTGGCAAAGACTCTGATGCTGGGAGGGACTGGGGGCAGGAGGAGAAGGGGACGACCAAGGATGAGATGTTTGGATGGCATCACAGACTCGATGGAGGTGGGTCTGAGTGAACTCTGGGAGATGGTGATAGACAAGGAGGCCTGGTGTGCTGCAATTCATGGGGTCACAAAGAGTCGGACATGACTGAGCGACTGAACTGAACTGATAATGAAAAGGACATCTTTTTTGGGTGTTCGTTTTAAAAGGTCTTGATGGTCTCCATAGAACTGTTCAACTTCAGCTTCTTCAGTGTTACTGTTTGGGGCATAGGCTTGGATTACTGTGATATTCAATGGTTTGCCTTGGAAACAAACAGAAATCATTCTATCATTTTTGAGACTGCATCCAAGTACTGCATTTCAGACTCTTTTGTTGACCATGATGGCTACTCCATTCTTCTAAGGAATTCCTGCCCACAGTAGTAGATATAATGGTCATCTGAGTTAAATTCACCCATTCCAGTCCATTTTAGTTTGCTGATTCCTAGAATGCCAACGTTAACTCTTGCCATCTCCTGTTTGACCACTTCCAAATTGCTTTAATTCAATTCATGGACCTGACATTCCAGGTTCCTATGCAATATTGCTCATTACAGCATTGGACGGTCCTTCTATCACCAGTCATACCCACAGCTAGGTATTGTTTTTGCTTTGGCTCCATCCCTTCATTCTTTCTGGAGTTATTTCTCCACTGATCTCCAGTAGCATATTGGGCACCTACTGACCTGGGGAGTTCCTCTTTCAGTATCCTATCATTTTGCCTTTTCATACTGTTCATGGGGTTCTCAAGGCAAGAATACTGAAGTAGTTTGCCATTCCATTCTCCAGTGGACCACATTCTGTTAGACCTCTCCACATGGCATGGCTAAGCCTTTAAACGATGGCAAATTGGCAAACATAGAACAGGAGCAGAAGGTAGCCTCTGGTAAATTCCTAGACAGACTGAGAGAAGCCCTTCACGGATTCAGTGAGATTGATCCTAGAAGTGAAGAGGGAAAGTTGATCTTAAAAGATTTTTCACTCAGTCAGCTCCAGATATCTGCTGTAAGCTATTGAAATGGGCGTATGGACAAAATCAGTCTTTAGATAATCTGTTGCAACTGGCTCAGTCTATTATGGTAGGAAATATGAGGAAAAGAAAGAAAGGTAGATAAAGACAAAGGAACAGGTGGAAGCCCTTGCAATGGCTATGAGAACCGTTCTTAAACAGCCTGAGCAAAATGCCCAGAGGGACCCAGGTGAAAAGGGATGGGCTTGCTATTACTACAGAAAGGAGGGGCACCTCAAGCGGGATTGCTCTCAGGCATCTAAGCTGCCCCTGGCTCCATGTCCGGTCTGCAAAGGACCACACTGGAAGAGACTTCTCCCAGAGCCATAGGTCTCAGGTGTCAGACTCTCAAGAGAAACAGGGCTGAAGGTGCCCGGGGGTCCCCACACAAGTTCCCATCCTAATTGTACCTGAGGAAACCCAAGTATTAATAACTGTGGGGGTTAATCCATCGATATTGTTTTAGATACTGGGGCAATTTACTCTGTGCTTACTGAAGCTCTTGGCCCACTTTCTTCCTGATCTTCTTCCATAATGGCACTGTCTGGACAAGCCAAAAGTATTACTTCAGTTCTATAAGTTGTGACTTACCCTGTGCTATTTTCACACGAGTTTCTGATTGTGCCAGAGTCTCCCTCACCCTTTTTGGGGAGGGATATACTGATCAAGGTCCATGCCTCTGTTTTCATGAATATGGAGCCTTCCCTTTCTCTCCCTTTAATTGAACAAAATGTAAATCCTAGAGTATGGGCTGATGGAAAATCTGTGGGTTGAGCACAAAATGCTATTCCTGTAGTTGTCAAGCTCAAAGACTCACACTTATTTCCACATAAGAAGCAGTATCCACTGAAACCTGAGGTTAAAGAAGGGTTAAAACCCATCATCGAGAATTTAGAAGAGCAGGAACTATTAATTCCCTGTAACAGTTCATACAACACTCCTATTTTGAGTGTAAAAACATCAAATATTAAATGGAGACTAGTCCAAGATTTATGAATAATAAATGAGGCTGTAGTTCCTTTACACCCCATGATGCCTGATCCTTATACTCTATTGTCTGAAATTCCTGAACGAGCCAAATATTTCTCAGCAATTGGTTTGAAAGATGCCTTCTATTCAGTGCCTTTGGTGGAAGAAAGTCAATTTCTATTTGCCTTTTAGGACCCTACACAGCCAGCTTCTCAGTTAACCTGGACAGTTTTGCCCCAGGGATTTTGTGACAGTCCTCACTTATTTGGACAAAGTTTGTCACGAGATCTACAAAACTTTAATAGCTCCGAAACAGTGGTGTTACAATATGTAGATGATATTTTGCTCTGTGTTGAGACAGAGGAAGCTTGTTCACGAGCCTCAGATTTCTTAAACTTTCTGGCAGGCTGGGGTTACAAGGAATCATAGAAAAGGCTCAGCTTTGTCAACAATCTGCTAGATATCTGGGCCTAATCATATCAGAAGGGACTAGGGCCATAGGCCCTGAGAGAATTAAACCTATACTAAGTCATCCCCTACCTATGACTTTAAGACAACTGAGAGGATTTTTGGAAATCACAGGCTACTGTCCCATTTGGATTCTGGGTTATGGGAAACTTTCCTGGACTTTATATAAACTTTTAGCTGAAACTCAGCAGGCCCAAACCGACAAACTGGTTTGGTCTCCAGATACTCAAAAGACTTTGAAGGTTCTTCAGACTGCTCACCTGCAAGCTCCCGCTCTGAGCTTGCCCACAGGGTCAGATTTAATTTGTCACTGAAAGAAAAGGTGTGGCCTTGGAAGATGTGACACAACCCCGAGGGCCTCACCAGCAACCTATTGCTTATCTAAGCAGAGAATTAAATGCTTAAGAGTAACTGGGACAGTGGCTTTATTAGCACCTAAAGCTTTAAAAATAATTTATGGACGAAAACTTACTGTACTGACTTCTCATGCTGTGAATGGAATCTTAAATTCTGAGGTTAATAATTGGATGACAGACAGTAAGCTTCTTAAATATCAGTCATTGTTGTTAGAAGGACCAATAAGCCTAAAGTTTGTGGAAATTTAATCCTGCCACTTTCCTTCCTGAGAAGGAAAATGAAACATCTGATCACAATTGTTCCTAATTTATTTAAAATATGCAGCTTGAGAAGATCTAATGGATACCCCATTAGACAATCCTGGCATGGAAATATTTACAGATGGCAGTTCTTTTGTTCAGGATGGAAAGCATAATGCAGATTACACCGTGGTGACTGTTAAACAGGTTTTAGAGGCAAGATCTCTCCCCCAGGGAACCAGTGCTCAGTTACTGGAGCTTGTGGCTCTGACCCGAGCTCTAGAGTTAAGCATAGGGCAGTGGGTAAATAACTACACTGATTCTAAGTATGCTTATTTGACTTTACATGCTCATGCTGCAATATGGAAAGACAGTTTAAAACAGCAACAGGAGAACCTATTGAACATTTCAGAGAGATTGAGAGACTTTTAACTGCTATATATTGTCCTAAAGAAGTAGCTATTATGCATTGCAAAGGACACAACAGGGATAGGAGTAAAGTAGCTGAAGGTAATCAGCTGGCTGATCGTCAAGTCAGAAAAGAGGCACTTTATGAAACCCCTTCACTACAGATGCCTTGAATCTGGACAGGTCCTGTGGAACAGGAAAAACCACAATATACTGAGGAAGAATTAGAAAGATAAGAGAAAATAGGAGCAAAGATTACTGATAAAGGATGGTTACAGTCTGAGGATGGATGATTAATAATTCCTGAAAATGCTCAATGGAAAATTCTTTAGGGTTTACAGCAAGAGTTTTCATCTGGGTGCAGAGAGTACTTACCAGATGGCTTCTCATTTGTTTGAAGGTAAAAATGTAATAAAAACTTTAAAGACTATTATCAAAAGGTGTGAGGCTTGTCAGAAAAATAACCCAACGACTGAAAAGTTAGCAAAATCTGGATTACAATGAAGTGGAAAGTATCCTGGAGAGGGCTGGGAAATTGACTGTACTCATATGCCAAAAGCTAATGGATATTCTTGCTTACACGTTTGGGTAGATACTTTTACTGGCTGGATTGAGGCTTTTCCCTGTTGTAGTGAACATGCTGAGAAGGTTATAAATATTTTAATCCATGAAACTATCCCCAGGTTTGGGCTGCCCAGGAGCCTTCACAGTGACAATGGCTCCACCTTTAAAGCTGCTGTAACTCTGGAGGTGTCCAAGGCTCTAGGAATAGAATATTACTTACACTTTTCCTGGAGACCCCCAATCCTCAGGAAAGGTTGAAAACGCCAATGACATTATCAAAAGACATCTGCGCAAATTAACTCAGGACAATTGGATTAAAGTCCTACCCATAACTTTAATGAGGGCTCGAACTGTCCCCCTTTGAATGCATTTATGGAAGGCCTTTCTTATGCACAGACATTGTTATAGACCCTGAAGCCTTGGAATTAACTAGTTATGTAACTCAACTCTCAGCTTTTCTTTTTCTTTTTAAATATAAATTTATTTATTTTAATTGGAGGCTAATTACTTTACAATATTGAATTGGTTTTGCCAAACATCAACATGAATCCACCACAGGTATACACGTGTTCCCCATCCTGAACCCCCCTCCCACCTCCCTCTGCGTACCATTGCTCTGGGTCATCCCAGTGCACCAGCCCCAAGCATCCTGTATCATGCATCAAACCTGGACTGGTGATTCGTTTCATATATGATATTATACATGTTTCAATGCCATTACCACAGACATTAATAGAACTCCAGGAGATGATTCCTGACCCAGCCTCTGAGTCAAGCAAGCCTCTATTTGAGCCAGGAACTGAGGTCCTCATAAAAACATTGAGATCTGGTGGCCAATCCCTCAAGCCCCTCTGGGAAGGCCCTTACCAGGTTATTCTTTCTTCTCCCACAGCTGTCAAAGTGCCAGGAAGTGATTCGTGGGTACATCACACTCGAGTTAAGAGGTGGCACCCTGACCAGAACCAAGTGACTTCATTTTATGTCTTTACTTTCTATGCTCTGACTTTGTACTTTTCAGATGGGCCTGATAATCTATGTGAGCCAACTTCTGCTGACTCCAAAAATCCTAAATCTGCTGTTTGATCCTCAAGACAATGCCTTCCTGTCCTGGGCTCACTCCTACACAGCATTTCACAATCATCCTAACTGCTGGGTCTGTGGAGCACTCCCCTCTTCACCAGTGGAAGGCTTCCCATGGTGGACATCTCCACTTCAAGGAAAATACTTTTCCAAGTCTGCAAATACCTTCAACAACAATCGCATGTGATGCCTCTTTTTAAACTGATGACATCTAACAACCTTAAGATGGACCGATGTAACTATAGACATAAAGTGACTTTTCATTTTGATTTTAACTTGGTTTAATGACTATTTTGCCTTACATCTGTAACTATAATGTGGTTTTCTAACCGTCTAAAAGCTTTTAAGTTATAAACGGTTGTCCAAGCTCCTACGAGTGCCACATCCTCCTCCAACTATTACTTGGGACCCTCAATATGAGGGTTAGGAGAATATGTTGCCTTAACAATTTAAGGACCACGCCCCTAAACAGCAGGAAGTAGTTGTGGAACAAAACGATGCCCCCCTTCCCTTGGCAACATAATTCTCCTAAAAGAAAAGGGGGGAATGAGAGAGTCAATTCCTAGGCAGATTGATAAGAAGTCCAGGGGTCCCCAAGGAGAGAGGGGTCTGGAATTCTCAAGGAGGAAGAAAAGACAAACTTAGTTGTCGCTTTACATTCCTTAAGAATATATAACAATAATGTATCCTGCTTGAAGACAGTCTCTGGAAAAAACCTCCTGGCTAATCCTGTTATCTTAAGGTGTAAATTATGGGAGTAGGTCTAGTGAGGTCTTTACAACCTCCAGACATTCTTTAGATTCACTGTAATAACTAATTAGAGAGTATATAACTCCATGGCTAACACTAGCAAGGGGGTACTCTTTCTGCCCCCTTCTGATGCCTATGTCAGAAGCTTTCTCCTTTATACTTTAATAAAACTTTATTACACAAAGCTCTGAGTGATCAAGCCTCGTCTCTGGGTCTGGATTGAATTCTTCTCCTCCAGAGGTCAAGAATCCCAGCGTCTTTTCATGTGTCAGCAACAACATTTCACTTCCCTGTCAATCACCAGCTCCCAGAACCTGCTTGAACTCATGTCCATCAAGCTGGTAATACCATCCAACCATCTCATCCTCTGTCATTGCCTTCTCCTCCTGCCTTCAATCTTTCCCAGCCTCAGGGTCTTTTCCAGTGAATTAGTTCTTCATATCACGTGGCCAAAGTACTGGCATTTCAGCTTCAGCATCAGTCCTTTCAATGAACACTCAAGACTGATTTCCTTTAGGATTCGCTGGTTTCATCTCCTTGCAGTCCAAGGAGCTCTCAAGAGTCTTCTCCAGAAGCACAGTCTTAAAGCATCAATTCTGGAATGGGCGGTCCTAAGATGGCAGAGGAATAGGATGGGGAGACCACTTTCTTCCCCAAAAATTCATTAAAAGAACATTTAAACACTGAGTAAATTCCACAAAACAACTTCTGAATGCCAGCAGAGGACATCAGGCACCCAGAAAAGCAGCCCATTGTCTTCGAAAAGAGGTAGGAAAAATATAAAAGACAAAAAAAGACGAAAGAGGTAGGGACGGAGCTCTGTCCCAGGAAGGGAGTCTTAAAAAGAGAGGTTTCCAAACAACAGGAAACACTCTCACTGCTGAGTCTGTGGCAAGCCTTGGAAGCACAGAGGGCAAAATAACAGGGAGGAAAATAAATGAGTAATTAAACCCCATAGATTATGAGCCCAATGGTAACTTCCCCAGCAGAGAAGCAGCACAGACGCCTGCATCTGCCACTAGCAAGCAGGGGCTGGGCAGGGAGGTGCAGGCTGCATGGCTTAGAGTAAGGATCGGGCCAGAACACCCTGAGGGTAATCAGAGTGAAGTAACTTGGGCTAGCAAACCAGACTGTAGGATAGCTACCACACCATCCCCCTCTGGTGACAGGCAGCCAGAGCTGGAAGGGGGCAATTGCAGCCCCAGAGAGACATTATCTATTAAACTGCAAGCAGGCTTCTTTGCTAGCTAAGACTTCTTGGGGTTCTGGACAGTCATCAGCCTCCTGAGAAGGTGTGCCAGTTGTACACAGTTTTCTGTGCCAGAAAACTGAGCAGCAGGAACAGGAGAGGTGATAAGTCACAGCAACCACGCTCTCCAAACACCTGAGCTACTCGGACCTTGTGGCAGGTTCCTCACGAGTTATGACAGGGACCTCAGGGACCCGCTCTTGTGGCCTCAGGAAAGGCCAGTCTCCATGCGAGTTGCCAGGGGACTCTCTGGATTCCTCTCCAGTCGGTGCTGGGGCCTAATTCCTCGTGTGGAGTAGAGGCTGGAACCTGAGGTTTCCTCTCCAGTGCTGACATGGAACTTGGGGTACCTCTGGAGTCTCCAGAGGGGAGTCAGGCCTGGTCTTGAGTAGAGACATGCACGTCCGCTTTCCTCCCGAGCTGTTGCAGCAGTGTCAGGCTTCTCGTCGCATTGATACAGGGATCTGTTGCTTTCCCTCGAGGCTTTCCCACAGGGCTGTCACATGTGCCACCGTTGTGTGTCAATACCAGCGTGACATTAGAGGGAGTCCAGGGAATTCAGGTTCCTCTAAAGTGAACTGAGACATTTGGGGGACTTTTGGAATGCTGGCACGACCCCTGGAGTTCCTCTCCACTTTCCTGTTGAGAGCGCCCCCTCTTGAGATGCGACGGGAATTCTGGGAATCCTTTCCCTAGGAAACTGGGAAAGGAACCCTCATCTAGAGCTAGGATGCCAAACGGGGCTCCTCTTAATTTTGGTGTGACCCTCCGTGTTCCTCTCGAGTGGAGACGGGTATATCGGGTGCTGGGGTCCAGCCCCAGTGGATCCAGGGAATCTGAAGCCTGGATGGCACTGGTGAGGAAATACTTATATATTGATTGATATAAGATTAGATTAAGGAACAATAGTGTAGTAGGAAAATTAAGTGGAGGAAGAGGGCTGAACAACGTGGATTATGTGGAAGACCAATAAAATTCCAGACAAGGAATTTGCACCCTCTACGTTGGGCCACTGGTGCTCAGTTGAATATCTTACTGTGCCTCACCTTAGGCTCCCTTTCACGCAGGTCTTAATAGCCAGGGCAAATAAGTAAACTCAGAGAGCCTCTGCTCCCCAGATGGGAATTCAGCCTGAAATTATAGTAAACAGGAGAGGAAGGGAAAGGCAGAAAAGGAGAGAGAGAGAAGACTCGGGGGAAACCAGTCCAGCGACTGGCTCCGTCCTCTATTGTTTAGAAGGCCTTTTATACTTCTGATAAAACATGGAGATAAGTGGGTAACACAAAGTTATGCAGTGTTAGCAGTCCAGACTCTTTTCAAAACCTGGCTTTTCTCTCTGCATACCTAATTGTATACACAAGTCTTAAGTAATTTACATCATCTTTCAGCCAAAAGGGCCAAAAAACATTTTACAGCCTTTTTTTCTGGTAAGGGTTTCTCAACCAGAAGACTTATTTGTATTGATGTTCCCAGCGTTTGGTGCCATTCTCAGAAAGCACTAAATAGTTTCAGTCTTACATAGCAAGACACAAGAGGAGTGCAGTGATATATAACAAAGAGAAGTAATTAACTCAAAAGTCTAGTGTTGCTAGCATCAGAACTACTATATATCCTTTTCGATATCCCATTTACATTGATAAACATCGTCCCAGGTGCCTAAAAGATAAAGAATATGGAGGCCTGGCAGCGATCATTGAGTCAACAGTGAAAAACTTATACCAATATAATTTTCAACACTTTAGAAAAGGCTCTGTATCTTTAAGATGCTTTAAGCGTTGTGCCTCTCGCAGTTGGGGGGCTGTAAGCAATTCACAAGCTGTAAGAGGTCTGGGGAACCTGTTAGGCAAGCTAGAGAGCTATCAGAGGGGGTTTAACTGAAACATCCCTTTCAAATGCAGAAGAATAAAGCCCTGAGTTGACATTTTCCAGAGAATATTTGAAGAGTGGAAAAGCAGGCAGATTCTTATTTTTTGGGGGGTGGATGCTCAGGAAATTCCAGGGCGGCCCCTGAAGCCTGATCATGCCTGTCAGCTTCCTTCCTCATGACCTTGCTATGGGCGCAATTCCTCACGCTGGCTCCAGGCAGTCGGGGAAGTTCTTGAGTTGCAGCAAGGGGGTGAAGGACATTTTCAAATTTCAAGAGGGAAGGTGTGATTTCCCTCGAGACGCCTCAGTGGAAAACTGCCTCATCTTGTCTGGAGGGGAGAATTTCCTGGATTTTATTGAGTTTCACCAGGTTCCTCTCCAGTTACGACGGGGACCTAAAGGACCCACTCGTGTGGCCTCAGGAAAGGCCAGTTTGCATGCGAGTTGTGAGGGGCCTCTCAGGATTCCTCTCCATTCGGAGCCTGGTCCTAAGACCTCATCTGGAGTCGAAGCTGGAAACTGAGGTTTCCTCTCCAGTGCTGACATGGATCTTGGGGTTCCTCTGGAGTCTCCACAGGGGAGTCAGGCCTTGTCTCGAATGGAGACATGCACGTCCACATTCCTCCCAAGATGTAGCTGAGGTGTCTGGCTTATTGTTGAGTTGACACAGGGATCTGTGGCTTTCCCTCGAGGCTTTCCCACAGGGCTGTCACATGTGCCACTGTGGTGTGAGTCGATACTCTGCGTGACAGTCGAGGCAGTGCAGGGAACTCAGCATCCTCTGGAGTGGAATGACACATTAAGGGGACCTTTGGAATGGTGGCCCGACCCATGTAGTTTCTCTCAACTTTCTTCTTGAGTCACCTCCTCTTGAGATGTGAAGGCAACGCCGGGAATCCTTTCCCGACGAAGCAGGGAAAGGAACCCTCATCTCAAGCTACGAGGCAGAAACGGGGATCTGCTTGACTTTGGCGGGACCCACGATGTTCCTCTCGATTGGAGACGGGTTTGTCCGGGAACTTCTTGACTTGCAGCAAGGGCGTGAAGTACTCTTTCGAAGTTCAAGAGGGAAGGTTTGATTTCCCTTGAGACTCCTCAATGGAAAAGGGCCTAATCCTGCCTGGAGGGGAGAACCTCCTGGATATTCTTGAGTTGCGGCAGGTTCTTCTCGAGTTATGACGGGGACTTCAGGGACCCTCTCGTGTGGCCTCAAGAAAGACCAATCTCCATGTGACTTGCGAGGGGCCTCTTGGGATTCCTCTCCAGTAGGTGACGGGTCCTCAGACGTCGTCTCAAGTCGAGGCCGTAACCTGAGGTTTCCTCGCCAGTGCTGACATGGATCTTGGGGTTCCTCTGGAGTATCCACAAGGGAGTCAGGCCTCATCTCGAGTGGAGTCATGCATGTCCGCTTTCTCCCCAAGCTGTAGGAGCAGTGTCAAGCTTCCCGTCAAGTTGACACAGGGATCTGTGTCTTTCCCTGGAGGCTATTCCACAGGGCTCTCACACATGCCACAGCGGTGTGAGTTGATACTCGGCATCACAGTCGAGGCAGTTCAGGGAAATCAGGTTCCTCTGGAGTGGACTGAGACATCTGGGGAACTTTTGGAATGGTGGCACGACACGTGGAGTTTCTCTCGAATTTCCTTTTGAGAGCACCTCTTCTTGAGATGCGACTGCAACATCGGGAATCCTTTCCCGAAGAAAGAGGGAAAGGAACCCTCATCTCGAGCTATGAGGCGGAAACGGGGCTCCTCTTGATTTTCGCAGGAACCTCGGTGTTCCTCTCGAGTGGAGACTGGTGTGTCAGGGAATTTCTTGAGTTGCAGTAAGGGTGTGAAAGACCATTTAGAAGTTCAAGAGGGAAGGTATGATTTCCCTTGAGACGCCTCAGGGGAAAGGGCCTCATCTCACCTGGAGGGTAGAACCTCCTAGATTTTCTCTAGTTGGGGCATTTTCCTCTTGAGTTATGACGGAGGCCTCAGGGACCTGCTCGTTTGGCCACAGGAAAGGCCAGTCTCCATGCAAGTTGCGAGGGGTCTCTCAGGATTACTCTCCAGTCAGTTCCCAGTCCTAAGACCTCGTCTCCTGTTGAGGCCGGAAAATGAAGTTTCCTCTCTATTGCTGACATGGATCTTGGGGTTCCTCTAGAGTCTCCACAGGGGAGCCAGGCCTCGTCTCGAGTGGAGACATGCACGTCCTCTTTCCTCCCGAGCTGTAGCAGCAGTGTCAGGCTTCCTGTCGAGTTGACACAGGGATCTGTGGCTTTCCCTAGAGGCTTTCCCACAGGGCTCTCACACGTGCCACCGTGGTATAAGTCGATTCTCAGCGTGACAGTTATGGAAGTACAGGGAAATCAGGTTCCTCTGGAGTGGACTGAGACATTTGGGGGATGTTTGGATTGGTGGCACAACCCCTGGAGTTCCTCTCGACTTTGCTGTTGAGAGGGCCTTCTCTTCAGATGCGACGGGAACACCTGGAATCCTTTGTCGATGAAGCAGGGAAAGGAAACTTCATCTCAAGTTAGGAGGCGGAAACGGTGCTCGTCTTGATTTTGGCTGCACCCTCGATGTTCCTCTGGAGTGGAGACGGTTATGTCGGGGAATTTCTTGAGTTGCACCTAGTGTGTGACTGACCCTTTCAAAGTTCAGGAGGGAAGGTGTGACATACCTCGAGACGCTTCAGCAGAAATGGGCCTCATCTCGCCTGGAGGAGAGAACCTCTCGGATTTTCTCGAGTTGCGGCAGGTTCCTCTTGAGTTATGATGGGGACATCAAGGACCCACTCGTGTGGCCTCAGGAAAGGCCAGGCTCCATGCGAGTTGCGTGGGGCCTCTCGGGATTCCTCTCCAGTCTTGCTGGGTCATAAGACATAGTCTGGAGTAGAGGCTGGAACCTGAGGTTTCCTGTCCAGTGCTTACATGAATCTTGGTGTTCCTCTGTAGTCTACACAGGGGAGTCACGCCTCGTCTGGAGTGGAGAAATGCACACTCATTTTCCTGCAGAGCAGCAGATGCAGTGTCAGGCTTCCCCTCATGTTGACACAGGGATCTGTGGCTTTCCCTTGAGGCTTTCCCACAGGGCTCTCACAAGTGCCACAGTGTTGTGAGTCGATACTCGGCATGATAGTCGAGTCAGGGCAGGGAAATCAGGTTCCTCTGGTGTGGACTGAGACATCTGGGGGACTTTGGGAATGGTGGACCACCCCTGGAGTTCCTCTCAACTTTCCTGTTGAGAGCGCCACCTCTTGAGATGCGACGCCAATGCCGGGAATCTTTCCCAACAAAGCAGTGAAAGGAACCCTCATCTTGAGCTATGAGGTGGAAACGGGGCTCCTCTTGATTTTGGTGGGACCCTCAGTGTTCCTCTCGAGTGGAGACGGCTATGTCGGGGAACTTCTTGAGTTGCAGCAAGGGTGTGAAAGACCCTTTTTAAGTTCAAGAGGGAAGGTGTGATTTCCCTTGAGACTCCTCAGCGGGAAAAGGGCCTCATCTCGCCTGGAGGGGAGAACCTCCTGGATTTTCTCGAGCTGCGGCAGGTTCCTCTTGAGGTACGACGGGGACTTCAGGGACCCGCTCTTGTGGCCTCAGGAAAGGCCAGTCTTCATGCGAGTTGCGAGGGGCCTCTCTGGATTCCTCTCCAGTAGGTGCCAGATCCTAAGACCTCATCTCGTGTCAAGGCCGTAACCTGAGGTTTCCCCTCCAGTGCTGATATGGATCTTGGGGTTCCTCTGGAGTCCCCACAGGGAAGTCAGGCCTCGTCTCGAGTGGGGACATGCACGTCCGCTTTCCTCCCGAGGTATAGCAGCAGTGTCAGGCTTCCCGTCGCATTGATCAAGGGATCTGTGGCTTTCCCTCGAGGCTTTCCCACAGGACTGTCACACGTGCCACCATGGTGTGAGTTGATACTCGGCGTGACAGTCAAGGAAGTGCAGGGAAATCAGGTTCCTCTGGAGTGGACTGAGACATTTGTGGGACGTTTGGAATGGTGGCACGACCCCTGGAGTTCCTCTCAACTTTCCTTTTGATAGAGCCTCCTCTTTAGATGCGACAGGAATGCCGGGAATCCTTTCCTGACGAACCAGAGGAAGGAACCTGCATCTCAAACTAGGAGGCGGAAACGGGGCTCCTCTTGATTTTGGCAGGATCCTCGGTATTCCTCTCGACTGGAGACGGGTATATTGGGTGCTGGGGTCCAGCCCCGGTGGATCCAGGGAATTCGAAGTTTGGTATGATGTCGGCGTCCTTGGAAAAATTCTTATTTAATCACAGATATATACAGAGATTGGAAACGGATAGTGTAGTAGGAAAATTAGTGGAGAAAATGAGGCTGAATAACTTGGCTACGTGGAATAGCATCCATTCTCCAGATGGGATTTCAGCCAGAAAAATGGGGAACAAGAAAGGAACGACATGGGGGAATCAGTCTTTCCAGAAACTGATCCGATTTCTTTATTTTGGGGTTTGGTTATAATCCTTTTGTTACATATAGGGATGAATACAGAGTCATGCAGGTGTCAGCAGTCCTGACCTTTATCAAAATCAGGTGCTTCACATAAAAAGGTCTTGGATTTTATGATCCTTTCTTCTGATAACCAAAAACTTATTTTTTCCAAGGGTGTTTTTTCTTAAACCAGGCACCACCCTCCAAATAAAGTTACACTCCTATAGGGTGAGGGTGTAGTGAGTTACAATCAACAAAGGAATTTATTTAACCCAAGGTCAACTTGATTAATCTTAAAGGTTAATACTCATTTCTCCTATATGTTAGTTTTATTCTTATAAGGGCAGGGAACATTGAGATTTAGCAGCAAACATCAGCCCAACAAATGAAAATCCTTTCTCTAATGTTCCCCTTAAGACCTATTTCATCTTAAGATGGTGATAAAGTTACATTTTTACGTAGCAAGGACACAGTGATTTATAACAAAGTACAGTGATCTATTACAAAAGAGAAAATTCATTAACTCAAAAAGTCTAGTATTGCTAACATCAAAAACTACTATATTTCCTTTTCTATATTTCAAATACATTGATTAATATATTCCCAGGTGCCTGAGGATATGGAGGCCTGGCGGCAATCATTGACTCAACAATGAGAAAAGCCTTATTCTAATTAAGACTCGAAAAATACTCCAAAACTCTCTGCTGTTTATGGTTGAGAGGTAGTAAACAATCATGTGTCTAGTGGCAGGAGTATGGATAATCCTGTCACACAAGCTAGTCTGTCAGCAGAGGTTTGACCTAAGACACCCTTGTCCCACCCAGGGCAGGGAATTAGCAGCAATTATTGACACAATAAATGAAAAACCCTTCACCAATATAATTCCTAACCAACCCACTATACTGATAATTTCTAACTCCCCTAAAGAATTTGCCTTTAGTAAGTCTAAAACATCTCGTGCCTCTCAGATTGGAGGCTGTAAACAATCACATGTGGCTATACAGGTGGGCTAGATAACCTTCAGAGGAGTCCTTAAACTGAAACACTCATGTCACGCCCAGGAATTTTTATTGACTTGGAGCTCCAAGTTAACTCCTTCTCCGAGACAATGGTTATGGGGGAGAGCCCCCGTAAAGTAAGAGGTGTAGGTGAGACCATAAAACAGACTCCAGTTTTGGAGTAGATGCTCGGGAACAGGAGGTTTCCTGAGGCTTGATCATGATTTTGCGTATGCCAAGGCTCCTTCCTCATGACATTTGCCATGGGCGGATTTCCTCACGCTGGTCCCCGGCAGTCGGGGAACTTCTTGAGTTGCAGCAAGGGTGTAAAGGACCCTTTCAAAGTTCAAGAGGGAAGGTGTAATTTCCCTTCAGACACCTCAGTGAAAAAGGGCCTCATCTCTACTGGAGGGGAGAACATCTGGATTTCCTGGAGGTGCGGCAGGTTCCTCTCGAGTTATGACGGGGACCTCAGGGACTCGCTCGTGTAGCCTCAGGAAAGGCCAGTCACCATGCGAGTTGCGAGGGGCCTCTCAGGATTCTGCTCCAGTTGGAGCCATGTCTGAAGACCTCGTCTGGAGGCAAGGCCAGAAACTGAGGTTTCCCCTCCAGTGCTGATATGGATCTTGGGGTTCCTCTGGAGTCTCCACAGGGGAGTCAGGCCTCGTCTCGAGTGGGGACATGCACATCCGCTTTCCTCCCGAGCTGTAGCAGCAGTGTTAGGCTTCCTGTCACGTTGACACAGGGATCTGTGGCTTTCCCTCGAGGCTTTCCCACAAGGCTGTGACACATGCCACCGTGGTGTTATTCGATACTCGGCATGACAGTCGAGGCAGTGCAGGGAAATCAGGTTCCTCTGCAGTGGACTGAGACATTTGGGGTCTTTTGGAATGGTGGCATGAACCTGGAATTCCTCTCGAATTTCCTGTTGAGAGTGCCTCTACTTGAGATGTGACAGGAACGCCGGGAATCCTTTCGCGACAAAGCAGGGAAAGGAACCCTCATCTTGAGCTAGGAGGCGGAAACAGGGCTTCTCTTGTTGTCGGGACCCTCTGTGTTCCTCTGGAGTTGAGATGGGGATGTCGGAGAACGTCTTGAGTTACAGCAAGGGTGTGAAAGACCCTTTTGAGGTTCAAGAGGGAAGGTGTGATTTGCCTCGAGACGCCGCAATGGAAAAGGGCCTCATCTCGCTTGGAGGGGAAGACCTCCTGGTTTTTCTCGAGTTTCGCCAGGTTCCTGTGGAGTTAGGACGGGGACTTCATGGACCTGCTCGTGTGGCCTCAGGAAAGGCCAGTCTCCATGCGAGTTGCGAGAGGCCTCTCCGGATTCCTCTCCAGTCGATGCCGGGTCCTAAGTCCTTGTTTGGAGCCGAGGTTGGAACCTGAGGTTTCCTCTCCAGTGCTGACATGGATCTTGGGTTCCTCTGGAGTCTCCACAGTGGAGTCAGGCCTCGTCTCGAGTGGAGACATGTATGTCTGCTTTCCTCCAGAGTTGTCGCAACAGTGTCAGGCTTCCCCTTGAGTTGATAAAGCTATCTGCAGCTTTTCTTGATGCTTTCCCACAGGGTTGTTACACGTGCCACCGTGGTGTGAGTCGATACTCGGTGTGAAAGTCGAGGCAGTGCAGGTAATTCAGGTTCCTCTGGAGTGGACTGAGACATTTGGGGGTCTTTTGGAATGGTGGCACGACCCTGGAGTTCCTCTAGTCTTTCTTGTTGAGATCACCTCCTACTCAGATGCGACGGGAACGCCGGGACTCCTTTCCCATCGAAGCAGTGAAAGGAACCCTCATCTTGAGCGGAGGAAGGGGAAACGGGGCTCCTCTTGAGTTTGGCGGGACCCTCAGTGTTCCTCTCGAGTGGAGACGGGTATGTTGGCGAACTTCTTGTGTTGCAGCAAGGGTGTGAAGGGCCCTTTCGAGGTTCAAGAGTGATGGAGTGATTTCCCTCGAGACACCACAGCGGAAAAGGTCGTCATCTCGCCTGGAGGGGAGAACCTCCTTGGTTTTCTCGAGTTGCGGCAGTTTCCTCTCAAATTACGATGGGGACCTCAGGGACCCGCTCATGTGGCCTCAGGAAAGCCAGTCTCCATGCGAGTTGTGAGGGGCCTCTCGGGATTCCTCTCCAGTCAGTTTCGTGCTGGAAGCCAGCGTGAGGTGTCCCACCCATGACAAGGTCATGAGGAAGGAAACTGACATATGCAAGGACGTGATCAGACTTCAGGGGTCCCCCTGGAATTTTCTGAGCATGTACCCCAAAAAACAAAAATCTGCCGGCTTTTGTACTCTGCTTTTCCACTCTTCTGATATACTCTGGAAAAAGTCAACTCACCGCTTTCATCTTCTGCATTTGAAAGGGATGTTTCAGTTAAACCCCCTCTGATAGCTCCCTAGCTTGCCTAACAGGTTCCCTAGACCTCTTACAGCTTGTGAATTGCTTACAGCCCTCCAACCGTGAGAGGAACAAAGCTTAAAAACATCTTAAAGATACAGAGCGTTTTCTAAAGTGTTAAAAATCATATCGGTCACACAGTTGACTCACAGTTGACTGTGAGTCACTGTCAGTCACTGACTCACAGTTTCACAGTTGACTCAATGATTGCTTCCAGGTCTCCATATTCTTTATCTTTTAGGCATCTGGGAGGATGTTAATCAACGTAAATGGTATATGGAAGAAGTATATAGTAGTTTTGATGTTAGCAACACTAGATTTTTGAGTTAATTATTTTCCTTTTGCTATAAATCACTGTACTCCTTTCACTTGTTATAAACTGCTGTATCTTTGCTATGTAAGAATGTAACTTTATTTAGTGCTTTCTGACAGTGGCACCAGACTTTGGGATGATTGACACAAATAAGTCTTCTAGTTAACAAACCCTTATCAGAAAAAAGGCTGTAAAATGTTAATTGGCCCTTTTTAACCAGAAGATGATGTAAATCACCTAAGACTTGTGTATACAACTAGGTATGCAGAGAGAAAAGCCTGGTTTTGATAAGAGTTTGGACTGCTAGCGCTGCATAAGTTTGTGTTACCCATTGATCTCCATGTATTATCAAAAGTATTAAAAGCCTTTTGAACAATAAAGGAATGACCAGTCTCTTGGACTAGTCTCTCGGCCTAGTTTCTTGGGAATCTGACTCCCCCCGTGTCTCTCTCTCTCTTTTTCTCCCTTTCCCTCCCTCTCCTTTTCACTCTAATTTCAGGCTGAATTCGCACCTGGAGCGGGGCGGCTCACTAAGTCTACTTACTTGCCCTGGCGGGCACTCTTAGATATTAAAGTGGGCGCTGGTGGCCCAACGTAGACAGTGCAAGCTCCTTGTCTGGATCTTTATTGGCCTTCCCTGTAAGCCAAGTTATTCGGCGTTCTTTCTCCACTTAATTTTCGTACTACACTATTCTTTCTTAATCTAATCTTATATTAATAAACAAATAAATCTTTCCTCGCCGACTCCGTCCACCCTTCGAATTCCCTGGATCCACTGGGGCAGGACCCCGGCAAGTGGTGCCCAGAACAGGCTATTCGAAGGCAGGTTCCCCAAGCAATTAGGATCATCAGCCCTATTGCCACCCCCTTGGAGCGAGTAGGGTCATCAGCTCTATTGCTCTGGACAACTAGGGTCATCAGCCCTGTTGTTCCCCTAGTACGCAGCAAGTAGGGTCATCAGCCCTATTGCTCAGAACAACTAGGGTCATCAGCCCTGTTGTTCCCCCAGTGTTGAGTGTTTGGGACTGGTAGGACCCCACTCAGGGTGCCGCAGACCCTCCTGTAGGACAGACAGAGTTAGTAGGAGTGGGAAGTGTTGAAGGGTTTAAGAGAAACCTGCTATCTTAGGGTTGATAAGAAAATCCCCCTCGCCAAAGGTAAAACCCTTGACGAGGCAGACTTTTCTATAAGACTTAATTTTCTGACATGGGTAACAGTGAATCAAAAGAAAGACAGCTTTTTGTAGGAGTAATCTTGCAGTTGCTAACTAAACGAGGAATTAAAGTTAAGAAATCCAATATTCATTCATTTTTTTCATTTGTACAAGAACAGTGTCCTTGGTTTCCAGAAGAAGGCACTGCTAACTTAGATACTTGGGAGAGCATAGGGAAACAATTAAAAACTTACCATGCTGAACATGGCTCAGAAAAGGTGCCTACTGACACCTTTTCCTTATGAAATATAATTAGGGACGCTCTAGACCCTGCCCCTGAATCTGAAAAAGTACACCTTAAAGAGGAAAGTGCAGAGAAAAAGGTATCTATCAAAGAGGAGAGTGAGGAAAAGGAGGCTACACCTAGCTATCGGCAGTTGAATGAAATGTTAGCTGCAATGACTGCCCAGGAAAAGGTAATAGATAGAGATGAGAAAAATGATCAGTTTTCAGATGAGGAAGATTTGGAAGAGGAAGTAACCCAAGATCATTCTGATGAGTATTGGCCTTTATTAAATAAAGATGCTCCAGGGAGTTTAAGAGAAACTTCTCCAATTAGATCATCTGCTCCAAGGAGTTTAAGAAAAACTTCCCCAACCAGACCACCTGCTCCCAGGAATTCAAGAGAAATTTCCTCAATTAAGCCTTCTGCTTCCAGAGGCTCAAGAGAAATGTCCCCTATCAGGTTATATGCATCTAGGAGCTTAAGGCAGACATCCCCAGATAAAACATCCATAATATCTAAACACCAAACAGATAAAAAAAAATCCCCAAAGTACGAAGAAAGTGACATAGGACACCCCTTGCCCCCCCCCCCCATAAGGGTGAGGGGCCTCCACAAGAATTCCCTGAAGAAGAGTTTTCTCTAGCCCCGATGATGAATTTGATCCCCACCTTGAGGCTTGTTTCCCCATAATATTTGATGGAAGTGGTGGGGGAAGAGCCCCCCACTGGGAACCCATTCCAATGAAACTGATTAAAGAACTCAAACAGGCTTGTGCTTTGTATGGGCCTAAAGCCCTGTACACTGTATCATTGGTAGAGGCGTTAGTGGGCAGATGGATGACACCCATGACTGGAAGACAGTCGCTAAAGCTTGTCTGTCTGGAGGGCAATATGTACTTTGGAGATCTGAATATGAAGATCTTGCCCCCAAACAGGCTGATGCTAACCAAAAATATGGCCCAAGATATATTATAAAAAGTATGTTGGCAGGGACTAATGATTTTGGAACACTTAGAGATCAGATGAGATTAAACAGAAACACTTTAGACCAAGTAACCGCCTGCACCCTTGGGGCTTGGCGCTTGTTGCCTGAAGGGAAAGAATCAACCTCTTCCTTCTCAAACATTAAACAAAAACCAGAAGAGCCATATGAGGACTTTATATCAAGACTTGCAGAGGCAGTCCACAGAGTAATTTCCAATACTGAGGCAGCTGGAATACTGATAAAACAACTGGCATTTGAAAATGCTAATGCTACCTGCCAGGCCATTCTACGTCCTATTAAAAAAAAAAAAACCTGGGCAAATAATAGATTATATTAGGCCATGTGCAGATGTAGGACCAGCAATGATGCAGGGCATTGCCATAGCTGCAGCCATAAAGGGAAATTCTTATCAGCAGGCAGTACAGTCCTTTTTTACAAACAGGAATAACCCTTCAGAGTCATTCCAGTAGTCCAGGCCAGAATATTGGTTTATCCAAGGCCTGCTTCTCTTGCGGACCGGAGGGGCACTTTATGAGCGCTTGTCCCCAAAAAGCAGCCGGTTCTTCTCTGCCGAATTCTGCCTCCTCGGCTGTGTCTGCTAATCTCCCTAGGTCTCTCTGCCCTCGCTGTCAAAGAGGATATCATTGGGCAAGAGACTGCAGGTCAAAATTTCATAGAAATGGAACTCCTTTGGGCTCCGACCAGCAGTCGGGAAACAGATTGAGGGGCCAGCCCCAGGCCCCAACGACAATTGGGGCAGCCTCACTGAACCCATTCATTCCCTTCGTCCCATCGCAGAACTCATCAGAGCAACCCCAGGCAGCACAGGACTGGACCTCAGTTCCACCACACCAACAATATTTACACCACTGTAAAAATCCCTATAGGAGTTAAAGGCCCATTACCAACAGGTTTAGTGGGAATTATATTAGGCAGAAGTTCCTTAGCTATGCAAGGTCTCACAATTATCCCTGGAGTAATTGACTCAGATTATACAGGAGAAATTCAGATAATGATTTCACCCCCAACTAAAACTTTCCAAATTCATCAGGGACAAAGAATAGCACAGCTTTTGCCTTTGCCTTACCACACTGCCATAGGGCACACAGCTACTCAGAGTGAGAGGCAGGAGAAAGGATTGGGTCTAGTGATATGGTTTTTTGGATAACAGAAATTACTCAGAAACGTCCTATGAAAACTATTCTGATTAATGGCAAGGCTATTGCGGGGTTATTAGACATAGGAGCAAATGTTTCTTGCATTTCAGGAAAAGACTGGCCCAGCTCCTGGCCCACACATACTACTGAAAATAACTTGGTGGGGATAGGAAGAGCCCCCACAGTAGCCAAAAGTGCAAAAATTTTAGATTGGCAATTTGAGAATACCTGTGGAACTTTCCAACCTTATGTTCTTCCTTCCCTCCTCCTTACACTGTGGGGGAGGGACGTGCTATCTCAAATGGGAGTACTACTTTTTAGCCCTGATGATAAAGTAACATCTCAGATGCTGCAAATGGGCTATGATCCATCAAAAGGATTAGGTAAACATCAGACAGGAATAATTGAGCCAATTTGCCCAACTCCTCGACAGTTACATACTGGATTGGGCTATCCAAATTTATAATGGAGCCCATTGTTTCCGCTGCCGACTCCATTACATGGAAATCTCAAGATCCGGTGCGGGTGGAACAATGGCCTCTGCCTAAGGAAAAATTACTGGCAGCTAAAGCACTAATCTTTGAACAATTAGAATTGGGACATATTGAGCCCTCCAATAGCCCCTGGAACACTCCTATTTTTGTCATTCAGAAAAAATCTGGCAAATGGAGACTTTTACAGGATTTGAGAGCAATTAATGCCACCATGGAGGACATGGGGGCTTTACAACCTGGGCTCCCTTCCCCAGTAGCCATTCCAGAGGGGTATAATATAGTTGTGATTGATCTACAAGATTGTTTTTTCACCATTCCTTTAAATGCTGAGGATAAAAAGCTATTTGCCTTTAGTCCACCATCTGAAAATCTTAAACAGCCTTACTTATGGTTTCAGTGGAAGGTTTTGTCTCAGGGAATGAAAAATAGCCCCACCTTATGCCAGAAATTTGTTAATGCCGCTCTAGAAGATACTAGGATTAGCCATCGTGTTTTGAGTCTATCCTCGGGGTGACCATCGAGTCAGTGCAGGGGAGTCAGGTGTGTCTGGAGTGCACTGGGATATCGGGGGTCTTTTGAAATGGTGGCAAGACCGCAGGAGTACCTCTCGAGCGTCAAGTGGAGAACATCTCCTCTTGAGGTGCGACAGGATCACCGGGATTCCTTCCGCGACGAAGCAGGGAAACAGATCCTCATCTCTGGATGATGAGGAAGAACCAGGGCTCTTCTTGAGTTGTGGCGGGACCCTCAGTATTCCTCTTGAGGGCAGACGGGGATGTCGGGGAACTTCTTGAGTTGCCTCAAGGGTATCAAAGACCCTTTCGTGGCTCAGGAGGGAAGGTGGGATTTCTCTTGAGATGCCGCAGTGGAAAGGGGCCTCAGCTCTCGTTGAGGGGAGAATTTTGGTTTTTCTCGAGTTGTGACGGGGTTCCTCTCGAGTTACTTCTGGGATTTCAGGGACCCGCTCGTGGGGCCACAGGGAAGTCCAGTCTCCACGCGAGTCCTGAGGGGCCCCTCGGATTCCTCTGCAGTCGCTGCCAGGGCCAAGATCCTCATCTGGAATAAAGGCCAGAACCTCAGGGTTCCTCTCCAGGGCCGACTTGGATCTTGGGGTTTCACTGGGGCATCCACAGGGGAGTCAGGCCTCCTCTCGTGTGGAGCCATGCAAGTCCGCTCTCCTCTCGAGCCAGAAAAGCAGTGTCAGAATTCCTGTGGGGTTGACCATAGGTATCAGTGACTTTCTCTCGTGGTGCCACAGGGCTGTCACACCTGCCATCGTGTTTTGAGTCGGCCCTCGGGATGACCGTTGAGTCAGTGCAGGGGAGTCAGATGTGTGTGGAGTGCACTGCGACATCGGGGGTGTTTTGTAATGGTGGCAAGACCCATGGAGTTCCTCTCGAGGGTCAAGTGGAGACCACCTCCTCTTGAGGTGCGACGGGAACGCTGGGATTCCCTCCCCGACCAAGGAGGGAAACATACCCTCCACTCGGGATGAGGAGGGAGAACCGGGGCTCTTCTTGAGTTGTGGCGAGACTGTCGGTGTTCCCCTCGAGTGCAGACGGGGATGTCAGGGAACTTCTTGAGTTGCCTTAAGGGTGTCAAGGAACCTTTCAGGGCTCAGGAGGGAAGGTGGGATTTCTCTCGAGATGCCACAGCCCAAAAGGGCCTCAGCTCGCGTTGAAGGGAGAATCTCCTGGTTTTTCTCGAGTTGCAATGGGGTTCCTCTTGAGTTACAATGGGGAAGTCAGAGATCCGCTCGTGGGGCCTCAGGGAGGTCCAGTCTCCACGCAAGTCTCAAGGGGCCCTTCAGGATTCCTCTGCAGTCACTGCCAGGGCCAAGGTCCTCATCTGGAGTTGAGGCTGGAAACTCAGGGTTCCTCTCTAGGGCCGACATGGACTGGGGGTTCCTCTAGGGAGTACACAGGGGAGTCAGGACTCGTCTCTTATGGAGTCATGCAAGTCCGCTCTACTCTCAAGCATTAAAGGAAGTGTCAGGCTTCCTGTCAGGTTGACATAGGGATCGGTGGCTTTCTCTCAATGTGCCACAGGGCTGTCACACCTGTCATCGTGTTTTGAGTTGATCCTCTGGTTGACCGTCAAGTCATTGCAGGGGAGTCAGGTGTATCTGGAGTGCACTGGTGCTGGGGTCCATCCCCGGTGGATCCAGTGTGATTCAAAGGGGAGAAGGAATAGGCGAGGAAAAAACTTATTTATTTATAAATATAAGATTATATTAGGAAGAAATAGTGTAGTACTATAATTGAGTGGAGAAAAGAGGCTGAATAACTTGGTTTATGTGGAAACCGAATAAAGTTCCAGACAAGGAGCTTACACCATCTATGTTAGGCCACCGGCATCCTTTTGAATATCGGAGGGTGCCCCACCTTGGGCTCCCTCTCGCGTGGATCTTAGAATATGGGGCAACTAAGTAGACATGGTGAGCCTCCATGCCCCAGATGGGAATTCAGCCTGAATTTAGAATAAAGAGGAGACACGAGGGAAATCAGTCCTTCCAATGACTGGCCAGACCTCTATTGTCTAGAAAGTCCTTTTATACCTTTTTGATTGTACATAGAGATCAATGGTTAATGCAAAATTATGCAGCTTTAGCAGCCCAGACTCTTATCAAACCAGGCTTTTTCCTAGTTGTATACACAAGTCTTAGGTGATTTACATCATCTTCCGGCAAAAAGGGCCAATTAACATTTTACAGCCTTTTTTTCTGATAAGGGTTTGTCAACCAGAAGACTTATTTGTGTGGTTCTTCTCAAAGTCTGGTGCCACTCTCAGAAAACACTAAATAATGTTTCATTTTACATAGCAAGAACACAAGAGGAGTGCAGTGATACATAAAAAAAGAAACAGTAATTAATTCAAAAGTCTAGTGTTACTAATATCAAAACTACTATATATCTTTTTCCATATCCCGATTATTTTGATTAATATCCTCCCAGGTGTTTAAAAGATAAAGAATATGGAGGTCTGGCAGCAATCATTGAGTCAAAATGAAATCCATCATGAATATGATCTCTAGCTCTTTATAAAAGGCTCTGTATATTTAAGATGCTTTTAAGCTTTGTGCCTCTCCTGGTTGGAGGTCTGTAAGCAATTCACAAGCTGTAAGAGATCTGGGGGATCCTGTTAGGCAAGCTAAAGAGTTATCAGAGGGGGTTTAACTGAAACATCCCTTTAAACGCAGAAGACTAAAGCCCAGATTTGACTTTCTCCAGACTGTGTTAAAAGAGTGGAAAAGCAGAGCGCAAAGACTGGCAGATTTTTTTCGAGGGGGGGTACATGCTCAGCAAATGCCAGGGAGACACCCTGAGATCTGACTAGCCTTGCCCATCAGATCTCTGCAGCATGATCTTCCGATGGGTGGGATTCCTCATGCTGGCTCCCGGCACACTGGGACATCGGGGTCCTTTGAAATGGTGGCACGACCCCTGGAGTTCCTCTCGAATGTCAAGTTGAGACCGCCTCCTCTTGAGATGCAACGGGAACTTGGGATTCCTTTCCCGACGAAGCAGGGAAATGGACCTTCCTCTCGAGATAAGGAGGAAAAAGCGGGGCTCTTGTTGAATTGTGGCGGGACCCTCAGTGCTCCTCTCGAGTGGAGACGAGTATGTCGGGGGACTTCTTGAGTTGCCTCAAGGGTGTCAAGGACCCTTTTGCGGCTCAGAAGGGAAGGTGGGATTTCTCTTGAGATGCCGCAGTGGAAAAGGGCCTCATCTCATGTTGAGGGGAGAATCTCCTCGTTTTTCTCGAGTTGCGGCAGCAAACCTGGGGTTCCTCTCGAGTTACTACAGGGACCTCAGGGTCCCACTTGTGTGGCCTCAGGAAAGTCCAGTCTCCATGCGAGTTGCGAGGGGCCTCTCGGGATTCCTCGGCAGTCACTGCCGGGGCCAAGGTCATCATCTGGAGTTGAGGCCAGAACCTCAGGCTTCCTCTCCAGTGCTGACATGGATCTTGGGGTTCCACTGGAGTTTCCACAGGGGAGTAAGGCCTCGTCTCTTGTGGAGACACGCAAGTCCGCTCTTCTGTCGAGCTGGAAAAGCTGTCTGGCTTCCTGTCGGGTTGACATAGGGATCGGTGGCTTTTTCTTGAGGTGCCACAGGGCTGTCACACCTGCCATCGTGTTTTGTGTCAATCCTCCGGGTGACTGTCGAGTCAGTGCAGTGAAGTCAGGTGTATCTGGAGTACATTGGGACATTGGGGTCTTTGGAAATGGTGGCATGGCCCCTGGAGTTCCTCTCGAGTGTCAAGTTGAGACCATCTCATCTTGATGTGCAATGGGAATGCCGGGATTCCTTTGCCGACGAAGCAGGAAAATGGACCCTCCTCTTGAGAAAAAGGAAAATCAGGGCTCTTCTTGAGTTGTGGCGGGACCCTCGGTGTTCCTCTCGAGTGGAGACGGGTATGTCGGGGAACTTCTTGAGTTTCCTCAAGGGTGTCAAGGACCCTTTTGAGGCTCAAGAGGGAAGGTGGGATTTCTCTCGAGATGCCACAGCAGAAAAAGGCCTCATCTCTCGTTGAGGGGAGAATCTCCTGGTTTTTCTCGAGTTGCGGCAGCAAACTTGGGGTTCCTCTCAAGTTAAAACGGGGACATCAGGGACTCGCTCGTGTGGCCTCAGGAAAGTCCAGTCTCCATGCGAGTTGCGAGGGGACTCTCAGGATTCCTCTGCAGTCGCTGCTGGGGCCGAGGTCCTCATCTGGAGTTGAGGCCGGATCCTCAGGATTCCTCTCCAGGGCTGACATGGATTACGCGGTTCCTCTGGAGGTTCCACAGGGGAGTCTGGCCTCGTCGTCTCGTGTGGAGACATGCAAGTGCACTCTCCTCTCAAGCTGGAAAAGCTGTGTCAGGCTTCCTGTCCAGTTGACATAGGGATTGGTGGCTTTTTCTCAAGGTGCCACAGGGCTGTCACACCTGCCATTGTGTTTTGAGTTGATCCTTGGGGTGACCGTCGAGTCAGTGCAAGGGAGTCAGGTGTATCTGGAGTGCATTGGGACATCAGGGTCTCTTGATATAGTGGCACAACCTCTGGAGTTCCTCTCGAGTGTCAAGTTGAGACCGCCTCCTCTTGAGGTGTGACAGGAATGCCGGGATTCCTTTCCCGACGAAGCAGGGAAATATACCCTCCTCTCGAGATGAGGAGTGAAAAGTGGGGCTCTTCTTGAGTTGTGGCGGGACTCTCGGTGTTCCTCTCGAGTGGAGACGGGTATGTCGGGGAACTTCTTGAGTTTCCTCAAGGGTGTCAAGGAGACCCTTTCGAGGCTCAAGAGGGAAGGTGGGATTTCTCCCCAGACGCTGCAATGGAAAGGGCCTCATCTCGCGTTGAAGGCAGAATCTCTTGGTTTTTCTCGAGTTGCGGCAGCAAACTATGGGTTCCTCTCGAGTTACTACGGGGACCTCAGGGAACCGGTCTTCAGGTTTCTGGAAAGTCCAGTCTCCATGCGAGTTTCGAGGGGCCTCTCGGGAATCTTCTGCAGTTGCTGCCGGGGGCCGAGGTCGTCATCTGGAGTTGAGGCGGGAAACTCAGGCTTCCTCTCCAGTGCCAACATGGATCTCGGGGTTCCTCTGAAGTTTCCACAGGGGAGTAAGGCCTCGTCTCGTGTGGAGACATCTAAGTCCGCTCTTCTCTTTAGCTAGAAAAACAGTGTCAGGCTTCCTGTCGGGTTGACATAGGGATCGGTGGCTTTCTGTTGAGGTGCCACAGTGCTGTCACCCCTGCCATCATGATTTGAGTCAATCCTCGCATGACTATCGCGTCAATGCAGGGGAGTCAGTTGTATCTGGAGTGCACTGGTGCCGGGGTCCAGCCCCGGTGGATCCAGGGTGATTCTAAGGTGAAATGAAGTAGGCGAGGAAAAAACTTATTTCTCTATAAATATAAGATTAGACTAGGAAGAAATAGTGTAGTAGGAATATTACGTGGAGAAAAGAGGCTGAATAACTTGGTTTACGTTGAAAGCCAATAAAGTTTCAGACAAGGAGCTTACACCATCTATGTTAGGCCACCGGATTCTCTTGAATATCAGAGGGTGCCCCACCTTGGGCTCCCTCTCGCGTGGATCTTAGAAGCTGGGGCAAGAAAGTAGACATAGCAAGGCTCCACGTCCTAAATATGAACAGGTATATATGATTCGTTATATGGATGATATTTTAATAGCTCATCCTGATAGAGCTCATTTGCAAACTGTCCTCCAGGATCTGACCCAGGCATTGACAGACAGAGGTCTAAAAATTGCCCCAGAAATAATTCAAATCAATCCGCTCATAACTTACTTAGGAAGAGTCATAAATTTGGAAACAGTGACTCATGCCCGCTGCAATTGAGAAAAGACCATCTCATTACTTTAAATGATTATCAAAAACTTTTAGGTGATATTAATTGAATTAGACCATATTTAAAATTAACCACTGCCGAAAATTAACCTCTTTTTAACATTCTACGCTGGGATCCTGATCCAACCTCTAAAAGACAATTAACAGCTGAGGCTCAGGAAGCCCTAGGCAAAGTGGAAGCAGCCTTATCAAATAGTTACGTAAAAAGAATTGATTTGGGAGACTTCTGCAGGTCTGTTGGCCCTCTTATCATGGTATTTATGCCACCTTCTTGGACACTTTGTACCTGTTCCTGCTTCAGAGAATCAGGGTTTGTGGTGTGAACCTCTCTGAGTGTCCCTCAATGTGGAGAAACTTTTCATCTTTAACCTAGATGTTTTATCATCGGTGCTGTATAGATGGAGAAGTCTAGAGGCTACTGTAAAAATAAAACTGAAAACCAGAAGCAGGAGGCTTAAATCCAAAGCCTGAAAACATTAGAGAACTCTTGAATTCAGGGAACATTAAGCAATAGGAGCTCATCAAATGCCTTCATACCTACACTGAAACCAAGCTCCACCCAAGGGCCAACAAGTTCCAAAACAAGACATACCACGCAAATTCTCCAGCAACACAGGAACACTCCCCTGAGCTTCAATATACAGGCAGCTCAAAATTATCCCAAAACCTTTGATGTCTCATAACCCATTACGGGTCACTCCACTGCACTCCAGAGAGAAGAAACCCAGATCCACCCACCAAAACTCCAACACAAGCCTCCCTAACAGGAAACTTCGACAAGCCATTGATAGAACCCCACCCAAAGTGAGGAAGCTCCATAATAAAGAGAACTCCACAAATTACCAGAATATAAAGAGGCCACCCCAAACGCAGCAATATAACCAAGATGAAGAGACAGAGGAATACTCAGCAGGTAAAGGAACAGGAGAGTTGCCCACCAAACCAAACAAAAGAGGAAGAAGTAGGGAATCTACCAGAGAAGGAATTCCGAATATTGATAGTGAAAATGATCCAAAATCTTGAAATCAAAATGGAAACACAGATAAATAGCCTAGACACAAGGATTGAGAAGATGCAAGAAAGGTTTAACAAGGACCTAGAAGAAATAAAAAAGAGTCAAAATATAATGAATAACGCAATAAGTGAGATCAGAAACACTCTGGAGGCAACAAATAGTAGAATAACGGAGGCAGAAGATAGGATTAGTGAAATAGAAGATAGAATGGTAGAAATAAATGAATCAGAGAGGAAACAAGAAAAACGAATTAAAAGAAACGAGGACAATCTCAGAGACCTCCAGGACAATATGAAACGCTCCAACATTCGAATTATAGGAGTCCCAGAAGAAGAAGACAGAAAGAAAGATCATGAGAAAATCCTTGAGGAGATAATAGTGGAAAACTTCCCTAAAATGGGGAAGGAAATAATCACCCAAGTCCAAGAAACACAGAGAGTTCCAAATAGGATAAACCCAAGGCGAAACACCCCAAGACATATTAATCAAATTAACAAAGATCAAACACAAAGAACAAATATTAAAAGCAGCAAGGGAAAAACAACAAATAACACACAAGGGGATTCCCATAAGGATAACAGCTGATCTTTCAATAGAAACTCTTCAGGCCAGGAGGGAATGGCAAGACATACTTAAAGTGATGAAAGACAATAACCTACAGCCCAGATTACTGTACCCAGCAAAGATCTCATTCAAATACAAAGGAGAATTCAAAAGCTTTACAGACAAGCAAAAGCTGAGAGAATTCAGCACCACCAAACCAGCTCTCCAACAAATTCTAAAGGATATTCTCTAGACAGGAAACACGAAAAGGGTGTATAAACCCGAACCCAAAACAATAAAGTAAATAGTAACGGGATCATACTTATCAATAATTACCTTAAACGTAAATGGGTTGAACGCCCCAACCAAAGGACAAAGACTGGCCGAATGGATACAAAACAAGACCCCTCTATATGCTGCTTACAAGAGACCCACCTCAAAACAAGGCACACATACAGACTGAAAGTGAAGGGCTGGAAAAAGATATACCACGCAAATAGAGACCAAAAGAAAGCAGGAGTGGCAATACTCATATCCAATAAAATAGACTTTAAAACAAAGGCTGTGAAAAGAGACAAAGAAGGCCACTACATAATGATCAAAGGAACAATCCAAGAAGAAGATATAACAATTATAAATATATATGCACCCAATATAGGAGCACCACAATATGTAAGACAAATGCTAACAAGTATGAAAGGGGAAATCAACAATAACACAATAATAGTGGGAGACTTTAATACCCCACTCACACCTATGGACAGATCAACTAAACAGAAAATTAACAAAGAAATGCAAACTTTAAATGATACATTAGATCAGTTAGACCTAATTGATATCTATAGGACATTTCACCCCAAAACAATGAATTTCACCTGTTTTTCAAGTGCTCATGGAACCTTCTCCAGGATAGATCACATCCTGGGCCATAAATCTAAACTTGATAAATTCAAAAAAATCGAAATCATTCCAAGCATCTTTTCTGACCATAATGAATTAAGATTAGATCTCAATTACAGGAGAAAAACTATTAAAAATTCCAACATATGGAGGTTGAACAACACACTTCTGAATAACTAACAAATCACAGAAGAAATCAAAAAAGAAATCAAAATATGCATAAAAACTAATGAAAATGAAAACACAACAACCCAAAACCTGTGGGGCACTATAAAAGCAGTGCTAAGAGGAAAGTTCATAGCAATACAGGCATACCTCAAGAAACAAGAAAAAAGTCAAATAAATAACCTAACTCTACAACTAAAGCAACTAGAAAAGGAAGAATTGGAGAACCCCAGAGTTAGTAGAAGGAAAGAAATCTTAAAAATTAGGGCAGAAATAAATGCAAAAGAAACAAAAGAGACCATAGCAAAAATCAACAAAGCCAAAAGCTGGTTCTTTGAAAGGATAAATAAAATTGACACACCATTAGCCAGACTCATCAAGAAGCAAAGAGAGAAAAATCAAATCAATAAAATTAGAAATGAAAATGGAGAGATCACAACAGACAACACAGAAATACAAAGGATCATAAGAGACTACTATCAGCAGTTGTATGCCAATAAAATGGACAACGTGGAAGAAATGGACAAATTCTTAGAAAAGTACAATTTTCCAAAACTGAACCAGGAAGAAATAGAAAATCTTAACAGACCCATCACAAGCACGGAAATTGAAACTGTAATCAGAAATCTTCCAGCAAACAAAAGCCCAGGTCCAGACAGTTCACAGCTGAATTCTACCAAAAATTTCGAGAAGAGCTAACACCTATCCTCCTCAAACTCTTCCAGAAAATTTCAGAGGAAGGTAAATTTCCAAACTCATTCTATGAGGCCACCATCACCCTAATACCAAAACCTGACAAAGATGTCACAAAAAAAGAAAACTACAGGCCAATATCACTGACGAACATAGATGCAAAAATCCTCAACAAAATTCTAGCAATCAGGATCCAACAACACATTAAAAAGATCATACACCATAACCAAGTGGGCTTTATCCCAGGGATGCAAGGATTCTTCAATATCCGCAAATCAATCAATGTAATTCACCACATTAACAAATTGAAAAATAAAAACCATATGATTATCTCAATAGATTCAGGGAAGGCCTTTGACAAAATTCAACATCCGTTTATGATAAAAACTCTCCAGAAAGCAGGAATAGAAGGAACATACCTCAACATAATAAAAGATATATATGACAAACCCACAGCAAACATTATCCTCAATGGTGGAAAATTGAAAGCATTTCCCCTAAAGTCAGGAACAAGACAAGGGTGTCCACTTTCACCGCTACTATTCAACATAGTTCTGGAAGTTTTGGCCACAGCAATCAGAGCAGAAAAAGAAATAAAAGGAATCCAAATTGGACAAGAAGAAGTAAAACTCTCACTGTTTGCAGATGACATGATCCTCTACATGGAAAACCCTAAAGACTCTACCAGAAAATTACTCGAGCTCATCAATGAATATAGTAAAGTTTCAGGATATAAAATCAACACACAGAAATCCCTTGCATTCCTATACAATGAATAAGGGAGAATGGGAGAAAAGTAGTTTGGAAATGCACGAAAAAATTAAAGATTAAAAAAAGAATTGATTTATAGAAACTAAAGACCTATGAAAGAACTCCAAAACACCAGATGGGAGTTCTGTATCAAAGAGGACACTTTAGAATGGATCCAACTTCCTGCCCAAGCTAAAAAAGTCTTGCTTCTTATCCCGGTTTAATTGCTACGTTAATGCTAAAAGGAAGGAAACGGAGCATTGAATTGTTTGGTAAAGAGCCATCAGAAATTGTAATTCCATATAATAAGGAGCAGCTTGATGCTCTTCTAATGTTTGATGAAGACTGGCAGATTGCTATAGGGAATTATTGTGGTCAAATTTTGCATCATTTACCCTCGCATGTTTTGATAAATTTTGTGTCTAACCATCCAGTTATTTTTCCTGTCAGATGTAAACAGTTCCCTATTCCAGGTGCTCAGATAGTCTTTACTGAAGGATCAGCTAACGGTAAAGCCTCTATAGTCACAAGAGATCATCAGAAAGTTTTAGAAACACGAGAAATTTCAGCTCAAAAAGCTGAAATCATAGCTGTTATTGAGGCTTTTGTTATGTTTGCAGAGGAGGAATTTAACCTTTATTCTGACTCTCAGTATGTGGTCAGGCTGTTTCCACACATTGAGACTGCAGTTCTGTCCGAAAACAAAACAGCTATCTTCCATTTGTTAACTAGACTGCAGCAGCAGATTTGGAAAAGAAATTGGGCATTCTTTATCGGCCACATTGGGGCTCATTCCAGCCTGCCTGGCCCTTTAAATGCTCTCAATGAATTGGCAGATTCGCTAACCAGGATTTCAGTAGCTTCTGTTTTTGAAGAAGCCCAAGCTTCTCACTCACTTCATCATCAGAATGCCACTGCCTTACGATACCAGTTTCAAATTCCTCGAGAATCTGCCCGAGAGATTGTTCGTTCTTGTTTACATTGTCCTACTACCATGAATGCTTTGCCTCTGGGAGTTAACCCTCGAGGTCTCAAACTTAATGCACTCTGGCAAATGGATGTAACTCATGTCTCTTCATTTGGAAAATTGTCTTTTGTTCATGTAACTGTGGATACTTTTTCTCATGTTATTATTGCTACTGCTTGTACAGGGGAAGCAGTTAAAGATGTAATACAACATCTTTTTACATGTTTTTCCTATCTGAGTATGCCAAAAGCTTTAAAAACTGATAATGCCCCTGCTTACACTTCTAAATCTTTTCAGGAATTCTGTACAAGATTTCAAATTAAACATAACACCGGCATCCCTTATAATCCGCAGGGGCAAGCCATCGTGGAAAGAACACATCAAACACTGGAAATCCATATTCAAAAACTAAAAGAAGGGGAATTTAAATATAGTTCCCCCCATCAGATTTTGCAACATGCTCTTTTCGTAATAAATAACTTAAATGCTGACTCATCCGGAAACACTGCAATGCTTTGCCATTGGTGCCCAGAGCAATCAAATGCAAAACCATTAGTAAAATGGAGGGACCTTCTCTCCGGACAATGGAAAGGTCCTGACCCCTTATTAACCAGAGGGCGAGGGTATGCTTGTGTTTTTCCACAGGACGCAGACTCTCTGATTTGGGTTTCAGACAGACTGATTCGCCATGCCTCAGCTCCCTGGATACCAGAATCCCCCACCACCGCAATCTCTAAAGAGGAAGAAGCCTCCTCTTCCTCCGCTCCCTCCACCAGCATGGGAAATGACGCTGACCCCGGGACAGCTGACATTGGAGATCCCGGATGAGCGAGGAGCGGAGCCACCCACTGGACAGATGTCAAGACTTCAGATACAGGATATTGCTCCACCTAATTTTTTGCCTCGCAGGAATCCATTAGGACGCCCAGCTCAGTCAACCCAACTAGCCTCCATACCCACCTGGGGACAGATTAAGGCTCTCTGTCGCCAAGCACAGGGGATAGTTTCCCTACAGGGATCTTCAGCCTCTCCCGAAAAGGTGTTTATTGCCATGCTTCCTTTGCTCTCTTGCCAGGTAAGCGCCGCTCCCATTCCAACCAAATATTGGGAGGTTCTCCCGGATCCTCCAACTTTCCAGGTTGTTACTTGGAACAGTGACCCGATACGGGTTAATACAGACAAACCTCGCCTTTTGGGAGGATCTTATACTTCCCATATAAGAGACCAATACCCTATTAAATTCAATTATACCTTTAAAGGAATAGCAGATGATTTTCCTGTTTGCTTTAATTTTCCTTCTGGCCATACAGGAAATTTTGTTACCAAGAGAGGATGCGTTGCAGCCTCTACAAAAGCAGTTATGACAGATTCCCTGACCTGTAAATTTGCATCTAAAGGGGATTGGTCTGTTTGGGTATTACAAGCTCGTATGCCTGGGGTCCTTGACCCCTATAAGTCCTTGTCTCTCAAAGCTCCATCAGAACATCCAAATTGTGAGGATGTTGCTCCCTCAGATGTCATATGGAAAATTATAGATGATCATTCAGGATATCCGACTTGGAAATCTTATACTTATAATTTGAGAATTGATTACAGAATACCGGGAGGAAGAAATTGTACAATTCAGGACTGGAGCAACCCAAATCCAGGTCAGAACCCTGAGTCCGATGATGGCTTTATCAATAGATTGGACGATTGGAAAGAATATTCAGTTCCTTGGCCATTAGTCGCCACTAGATGGCATCATAATAATTTGTTCCCCCATGCTGTCTTATACGGCTAAAGGTAAAACCTTTTGGCAGCCAGAAATTTGGAAAGACCTTGCCGCTACCGCCCCTATTATTTTAACCCGACCAAAAAATACCTCTACTTACTCTTTTTTAGCTTGTCTACCCTCTCCTTATGTTTTTCTTTTTCACTAATGATTCTGGAAGACTTAAAATATGATTGAATTTTACAGGTGGACCCCATGTAGTGTCTTGTGAACAATGTATGCTTTCATCCTGCTTCACTTCTCAATATAATGTTTGCTCTTTCATGGTTTTAAAACGTCCTCCCTATCTCATGGTACCTGTAACTGTAGTCACGTATTGGTATGGTAACCATGGCCTAGCTGTGCTGCGACAGCTATAAGATTTAATGTGGGCATGACGGTTTGTGGGCTTACTTATTTTGGGAATATCAGCTTTGATAACTGCAATTACTTCTGTTACTGTGGCGGCATTATCATTGTCTCAACAAGTGCATACTGCCCAATATGTTGATACTGTATCCAAAAATGTTTCTTTAACGCTGGCAACACAGGAAGTTATAGATAGGAAGCTAGAAATGAGGGTTGATGCCTTAGAAGAAGCAATAATGCATATTGGGACTGAATTACAGACGTGAAAATGGCTCTTTCATGTCATGCCGATTACCTGTGGATATGTGTTACATGCCTGAAGGTAAACGAGACAGATTTTGAATGGGAAAGAAACAAAAATCATATTTTACGTGTTTGGAACAGCTCAGATATTAGCTTAGACTTAGGGAAACTTCATAATCAGATTCAGACCTTGGAACACTCCCAGTTAGATTTTACTGCTGCAGGAGAAGCCAATGACTTTTTCCAGACCTTCTCTGACTTCATTTCTGGAAAAACTCTTCTGTCTACTGTTTCTAGTTATGTTGCTGTGGGTGCCATAATCCTGCTCCTTGTAATCATTCTTCCTTGTATTGTCAGGACTCTTAGGCAGAGCACTCGGAATCTTGCGACCGAACTGCACCTAAATTTAAAAAAAAATAATAAAAAAAGGGGGAAATGCTGGACGCCAGCATGAGGAATCCCACCCGTGACAAGGTCATGAGGAAGGAAGCTGACATATGCAAGGATGTGATCAGACTTCAGGGGTCCCCCTGGAACTTCCTGAGCATGTACCCCCAAAACCAAAAATCTGCCGGCTTTTGTACTCTACTTTTCCACTCTTCTGATATTCTCTGGAAAAAAGTCAACTCAGGGCTTTAGTCTTCTGAATTTAAAAGGGATGTTTCAGTTAAACCCCCTCTGATACCTCTCTAGCCTGCCTAACAGGTTCCCTGGACTTCTTACAGCTTGTGAATTGCTTACAGGCCCCCAACCGTGAGAGGCACAAAGCTTAAAAGCATCTTAAAGATACAGAGCCTTTTCTAAGGAGTTAAAAATCATATTGGTGACAGGTTTTCACTGTTGACTCAGTGATTGCTGCCAGGCCTCCATATTCTTTATCTTTTACGCACCTGTAAGGATGTTAATCAATGTAAACGGGATATGGAAAGATATATAGTATTTTTGATGTTAGCAACACTAGAATTTTGAGTTAAATACTTTTCTTTTGTTATAAATCACTGTACTCCTTTCACTTGTTATAAACTACTGTATCTTTGCTACGTAAGAATGTAACTTTATTTTGTGCTTTCTGACAGTGGCACCAAACTTTGGGAAGATCAACACAAATAAGTCTTCTAGTTAACAAACCCTTATCAGAAAAAAGGCTGTAAAATGTTAATTGGCCCTTTTTAGCCAGAGGATAATGTAAATCACATATGACTTGTGTATACAACTAGGTATGCAGAGAGAAAAGCCTGGATTTGATAAGAGTCTGGACTGCTAATGCTGAATAACTTTGAGTTACCCATTGATCTCCATGCATTATCAAAAGTATAAAAAGCCTTCTGAACAATAAAGGATGGACTAGTCTCTTGGACTAGTCTCTCAGCCTAGTTTCTTGGGAATCTGACTCCCCCCGTGTCTCTCTCTCTCTCTTTTTCTCCCTTTCCCTCCCTCTCCATTTTACTCTAATTTCAGGCTGAATTCTCATCTGGAGCACAGCGGCTCACTAAGCCTACTTACTTGCCCTGGCGTTAAGACCTGGCCGAAAGGGAGCCTAAGGAGGGGCATCCTTAGATATTAAAGTGGGTGCCGGTGGCCCAAAGTAGATAGTGCAAGCTCCTTGTCTGGAACTTTATTGTCCTCCCCCGTAAGCAAAGTCATTTGGCCTTCTTTCTCCACTTAATTTTTCTACAACACTATTGTTTCTTAATCTAATCTTATATTAATAAACAAATGTCTTTCCTCGCCGACACCATCCACACTTCCAATACCTTGGATCCACCGGGGTTGGACCCCTGGGGCCTAAGTCCTCGTCTGGAGCTGAAGCCGGAACCTGAGGTTTCCTCTCCAATGCTGACATGGACCTTGGGGTCCCTCTGGGGTCTCCACAGGGCAGTCAGGCCTCATCTCGAATGGAGACATGCATGTCTGCTTTCCTCCAGAGCTGTAGCAGCAGTGTCAGGCTTCCCGTAGAGTTGACACAGACATCTGTGGCTTTCCCTCGAGGCTTTCCCACAGTGCTGTCACACATGCCACTGTGGTGTGAATCAATACTCGGGGTGACAGTCGAGGCAGTGCAGGGAAATCAGGTTCCTCTGGAGTGGACTGAGAAATTTGGGGGTCTTTTGGAAGGTGGCATAGCCCCCAGAGTGCCTCTGGATATTAATGTTGTGAGCGCCTCCTCTGGAGATGTGACGGGAAAGCCGGGAATCCTTTCCCGATGAAGCAGGGAAAGGAACCCTCATCTCTCATCTCGAGCTGAGGAGGGGGAAACGGGGCCCCTTTTGAGGGGCAGGGGACCCAGGGTGTTCCTCTTGAGTGGAGACGGGTATGTCAGGGAACTTCTTGAATTGCAGCAAGGGTGTGAAAGACCCTTTCGAGCTTCAAGAGTGAAGGTGTGATTTCCCTCGAGACTCCGCAGCAGAAAAGGACCTCATCTCACCTGGAGGGGAGAACCTCCTGGTTTTTCTCAAGTTGCGGCAGGTTCCTCTCGAGTAATGACAGGGAACTCAGGGACCCGCTCGAGTGGCCTCAGGAAAGGCCAGTCTCCATGCAAGTTGCGAGGGACGTCTCAGGATTTCTCTCCAGACGGTGCCAGGTCCGAAGTCCTCGTCTGGAGCCGAGGCTGGAACCTGAGGTTTCCTCTCCAGTGCTAACATGGATCTTGGGGTTACTCTACAGTCTCCACCGGGGAGTCAGGCCTCATCTCGAGTGGAGACATGCAGGTCCATTTTCCTCCCGAGCTGTAGCAGCAGTGTCAGGCTTCCAGTCATGTTGACACAGGGGTCTGTGGCTTTCCCTCGAGGCTTTCCCACAGGGCTGTCACACGTGCCACCGTGGTGTGAGTCGATACTCCGCGTGACACTTGAGGCAGTGCAGGGAAATCAGGTTCCTCTGGAGTGGACTGAGACATCTGGGTGTCTTCTGAAATGATGTCATGAACCCTGGAGTTCTCTCGACTTTCCTGTTGAGAGCGCCTCCTCTTGAGATGTGATGGGAACGCTGGGAATCCTTTCCCAGTGAAGCAGGGAAAGGAACCCTCACCTCGAGCAGAGGAGGGGGAAACGGGGCTCATCTGGAGTTGATGAAGGACGCTGGGTGTTCCTCTCGAGTGGAGATGGGTATGTCGGGGAACTTCTTCTGTTGCAGCAAGGGTGTGAAGGACCCTTTCCAGGTTCAAGAGGGAAGGTGTGATTTCCCTCAAGATGGCACAGCAGAAAAGGGCCTCATCTCGCCTGGAAGGGAGAACCTCTTGGTTTTCCTCGAGTTTTGGCAGTTTCCTCTCAAGTTACAATGGGGACCTCAGGGAACCGATCAAGTGGCCTCAGGAAAGCCAGTCTCCATGGAAGTTGCGATGGGCCTCTTGGGGTTCCTCTCCAGTCAGTGCCGGGTCATAAGTCCTCATCTGGAGCCAAGGCTGGAACCTGAGGTTCCCTCTCCAGTGCTGACATGGATCTTGGGGTCCCTCTGGAGTCTCCACAGGGTAGTCAGGCCTCATCTCGAGTGGAGATGTGCATGTCTGCTTTCCTCCCGAGCTGTAGCAGCAGTGTCAGGCTTCCCGTCGAGTTGACAGAGGGGTCTGTGGCTTTCCCTCGAGGCTTTCCCACAGGGCTGTCACAGGTGCCACCGTGGTGTGAGTCGATACTTGGGGTTACAGTCAAGGCAGCTGAATCAGATTCCTCTGGAGTGGACTGAGATATTTGGGGTCTTTTGGAAAGGGAGCATGACCCATGGAGTTCCTCTCTACTTGCCTGTTGACAGTGCCTCCTCTTGAGATGCGACAGGAACGCCGGGAATTCTTTCTCGATGAAGCAGGGAAAGGAACCCTCATCTCGAGCGGAGGACGGGGGAAAAGGGGCTCCTCTTGAGTTTGGCGGGACCCTCGGTCTTCCTCTCGAGTGGAGATGGGTATGTCGGGGATTTCTAGAGTTGCAGCAAGGATGTGCAGGACCCTTTCAATGTTCAAGAGGGAAGGTGTGATTTCCCTTGAGACGCCTCAGTGGAAAAGGGCCTCATCTCGCCTCGAAGGGAGTACCTCCTGGTTTTTCTCGAGTTGCGGCAGGTTCCTCTCGAGATAGGACGGAATTCAGGGACCCTCTCGTGTGGCCTTAGGAAAGGCCAGTCTCCATGTGAGTTCCAAAGGGCCTCTCGCGATTCCTCTCCAGGTGGTGCCGAGTCCTAAGTCCTCATCTGCAGCCAAGGCAGGAACCTGAGGTTTCCTCTCTAGTGCTGACATGGATCTTGGGTTTCCTCTGGAGTCTCCACAGAGTAGTCAGGGCTCGTCTCCAGTGGAGACATGCCCATCCGCTTTCCTCCCGAGCTGTAGCAGCAGTGTCAGGCTTCCCGTCGACTTGACACAGGGATATGTGGCTTTCCCTCGAGGCTTTCCACAGGGCTGTCACACGTGCCACTGTGGTGTGAGTCGATACTCGGGGTTACAGTCGAGGCAGTGCAGGGAAATCAGGTTCCTCTGGAGTGGACTAAGACATTTGGGGGTCTTTTGGAATGGTGGCATGAACCCTGGGGTTCCTCTCGACAATCTTGTTGAGGGCGCCTCCTCTTGAGATGCGATGGGAACGCCAGGAACCCTCCCCCAACGAAGCAGGGAAAGGAACCCTCATCTCGAGCAGAGGAGGGGTAAACGGGGCTCCTCCTGAGTTGTGGTGTGACCCTCGGTGTTCCTTTTGAGTGGAGATGGATATGTCGGGGAACTTCTTGAGTTGCGGCAAGGGTGTGAAGGACCCTTTCAAGGTTCCAGAGGGAAGGTGTGATTTCCCTCCAGACACCGCAGCGAAAAGGGCCTCTTATCCCCTAGAGGGGAGAACCTTCTGTTTTTCCTCGAGTTGCTGCAGGTTCCTCTCGAGTTACGACGGGGACCTCAGAGACCCGCTCGTGTGGCCTCAGGAAAGGCCAATTTTCATGCTAGCTACTTCTCGGGATTCCTCTCCAGTTGGTGTCCAGTCCTAAGTCCTCGTCTGGAGCTGAGGCTGGAAGCTGAGGTTTCCTCTCCAGTGCTGACATGGATCTTGGGGTTCCTCTGGAGTCTCCAGAGGGGAGTCTGGGCTCATCTTGAGTGGAGACCTGCACTTTCTCCCGAGCTGTAGGAGCGGTGTCAGGCTTCCCGTCGAGTTGACACAGGGATCTGTGGCTTTACCTCTAGTCTTTCCCCAGGGCTGTCACACGTGCCACCGTGGTGTTATTCGATATTCGGGGTGACAGTCGAGAGAGTACAGGGAAGTCAGGTTCATCTGGAGTGGACTGAGACATTTGGGCGTCTTTTGGTATGGTGGCATGATGCCTGGATTTCCTCTCGACTTTCCTTTTGAGAGGGACTCCTCTTGAGATGTGCCGGGAACGTCGAGAATCCCTTCCCGAAAAAGGAGGGAAAGGAACCCTCATCTCGAGCAGAGGAGGGGGAAATGGGGCTCCTCTTGAGTTGCGGCGGGATGCTCGGTGTTCCTCTCGAGTGGAGACGGATACGTCAGGGGACTTCTTGAGTTGCTGCAAGGGTGTGAATGACCCTTTCGAGGTTCAAGAGGGAAGGTGTGATTTCACTAGAGATGCTGGAGCGGAAAAGGGCCTCATCTCGCCTGGAGGGGAGAACCTCTGGTTTTTGTCGAGTTGTGGCAGGTTCCTCTCGAGTTACAAAGGGGACCTCAGGGAACCAATCAAGTGGCCTCAGGAAAGCCAGTCTCCATGGAAGTTGCGATGGGCCTCTTGGGGTTCCTCTCCAGTCAGTGCCGGGTCATAAGTCCTCATCTGGAGCCAAGGCTGGAACCTGAGGTTTCCTCTCCAGTGCTGACATGGATCTTGGGGTTCCTCTGGAGCCTCCAAAGGCGAGTCAGGCCTCGTCTTGAGTGGAGACAGGCACGTGTGCTTTACTCCCTAGCTGTAGCAGCAGTGTCAGGCTTCCTGTCGCGTTGACACAGGGATCTGTGGCTTTCACTCGAGGCTTTTCCACAGGGCTGTCCTACGTGCCACCATGGTGTGAGTCGATACTCGGCATGAATGCCAAGGCAGTGCAGGGAAATCAGGTTCCTCTGAAGTGAACTGAGACATTTGGGGTCCTTTGGAATGGTGGCACGATCCCTGGAGTTCCTCTCGACTTTCCTATGAGAGCGCCTCCTCTTGACATGCTACAGGAATGCCGGGAAACCTTTTCTGACGGATCAGGGAAAGGAACCCCCTTCTCGAGCGGAGGAGGGGCAAACGGGGCTCCTCTTGAGGTTGGCGGGACCCTCCGTGTTCCTCTCGAGTGGAGACGGGTATGTCGGGGAACTTCTTCAGTTGCAGCAAGGGTGTGAAAGACCCTTTCAAGGTTCAAAAGTGAAAGTGTGATTTCCCTTGAGACGCCACATCGGAAAAGGTCCTCACCTCGTGTTGAAGGGAGAATCTCCTTGTTTTTCTCGAGTTGCGGAGGGGTTCCTCTCCAGGTATGACGGGGACCTCTGGGATCCGCTCGTGGGCCGTCAGGAAAGTCCAGTCTCCACCGAGTCGCGAGGGGCCCGTCGGGATTCCTCTGTAGTCACTCCCAGGGCAGAAGTCCTCATCTGGTGTTGAGGCTGGAAACTCAGGGTTCCACTCCAGGGCCGACATGGGTCTCAGGGTTCCTCTGGGGTGTCCGCAGTGGAGTCAGGCCTTGCCTCGTGTGGAGTCCCGCAAGTCCGCTCTCCTCTCGAGCAGGAAAATCGGTGTCATTCTTCCTGTCATTTTGACTATAGGGATCGGTGTCTTTCTCTCGAGGTCCCACAGGGCTGTCACACCTGCCATCGTGTTTTGAGTCAAGTCTCGGGGTGACCTTCAAGTAAGTGCAGGGGAGTCAGGTGTGTCTGAAGTGCCCTGGAACATCGGGGTGCTTTGAAGTGGTAGCACAACCCCTGGAGTTCCTCTCGAGCGTCAAGTGGAGACCACCTCCTCTTGAGGTGCGACGAGAAAGCTGGGATTCCCTTCCCGATGAAGCAGGGACATGGACCCTCCTCTCAGGATAAGGAGGGAGAACCGGGGATCGCCTTGAGTTGTGGCTGTACTCTCGGTGTTCCTCTCGAGTGCAGACGGCAAAGTTGGGGAACTTCTTGAGTTGCCTCAGGAGTGTCAAGGATCCTTTCTGGGCTCAGGAGGGAAGGTGGGATTTCTCTTGAGATGCTGCAGCAGAAAAGGGCCTCAGCTCGCGTTGAGGGGAGAACCTCCTGCTTTTTCACGAGTTGCAGTGGGGTTCCTCTCGAGTTACGCCGGGGACCTCATGGACCCACTCGTGGGGCCTCAGAGAGGTCCAGTCTCCACGCAAGTCGCGACGGGCCCCTTGGAATTCCTCTGCTGTCACTGTCAGGGCTGAGATCCTCATCTGGAGTTGAGACTGGAACCACATGTTTCCTCTCCAGGGCCGAAATGGATCTTGGGGTTCCTCTGGGCATTCACAGGGGAGTCAGGCCACGTCTCTTGTGGAGCAATGCAAGTCCGCTCTCCTCTCGAGCTGGAAAAGCAGTGTCAGGCTTCCTCTCGGGTTGACCATAGGGATCTGTGGCTTTCTTTCGAGGTGCCACAGGGCTGTCACACCTGCCATGGTGTTTTGAGTTAGTCCTTGGGGTGACGGTCTAGTCAGTTCAGGGTAGTCAGGTGTGTCTGGAGTGCACTGGGATATCGGGGGTCTTTTGAAATGGTGACATGACCCCTGGAGTTCCTCTCGACTGTCAAGTGGAGAACGCCTCCTCTTCAGGTGTGATGGGAACCCTGGGATACCCTCCCAGAAGAAGCAGGGAAATGGACCCACCTCAAACCGGGGCTTTTCTTGAGTTGTGGTGGGACCCTCATTGTTCCTCTCGAGTGCAGACAGGGATGTTGCAGAACTTCTTGAGTTGCCTCAATGGTGTCAAAGACACTTTCAGGGCTCAGGAGGGAAGGTGGGATTTCTCTCGAGACACCGCAGTGAAAAAGGGCATCAGCTCGCGTTGAGGGGAGAATCTCCTGGTTTTTCTCGAGTTGCAATGGGGTTCCTCTTGAGTTACGACGGGGACCTCAGGGACCCGCTCGTGTGGCCTCATAGACATCTACTCTCCACGCGAGTAGCAGGGGGCCCCTCGGGGTTCCTCTGCAGTCACTGCCAGGGCTGAGGTCCTCATCTGTAGTTGAGGCCAGAAACTCAGTGCTCCTCTCCAGGGCTGACATGTATCTTGGGGTTCCTCTGGGGCATCCACAGGGGAGTCAGTCCTCGTCTCGTGTGGAGGCATGCAAGTCCACTCTATCGAGCCGGAAAAGCAGTGTCAGGCTTCCTGTGGGGTTGACCGTAGGGATCTGTAGCTTTGTCTCAAGGAGCCACAGGGCTGTCACACCTGCTATCGTGTTTTGAGTCGGTCCTCAGGGTGACCATCGAGTCAGTGCATGGAGTCAGGTGTGTCTGCAGTGCACTAGGACATCGGGGATCTTTTGAAATGGTGGCATGATCCCTGGTATTACCCTCATTCGTCAAGTGGAGACCACCTCTTCTTGAGGTGGGACGGGAATGCTGGGATTCTCTCCCCGACAAAGCAGGGAAAAGGACCCTCCTCTCGGGATGAGCAGCGAGAACCGTGGCTCTGGGAGAACCAGGGCTCTTCTTGAGTTGTGGCGGGACCCTCGATGTTTCTCTTGAGTTCAAACATGGATGTCGGGGAACTTCCTGAGTTGCCTAAAGGGTGTCAAAGACAGTTTCAGGGCTCAGAAGGGAAGGTGGGATTTGTCTCAAGACCCCACAGTGGAAAAGGGCCTCATCTCGCCTGAATGGGAGAACCTCCTGGTTTTCCTCGAGTTGCGGCAGGGTTCCTCTCGAGTTATGACGGGGACCTCAGGGACCTGCTCGTGGGTCCTCAGGGAGGTCCAGTCTCCATGTGAGTCACGCTGGGCCCCTCGGGATTCCTCTGCAGTCGCTGCCAGGGTCGAGGTCCTCATCTGGAGTTGAGGCTGGAAACTCAGGGATCCTCTCCAGGGCCGAACTGGATCTTGGGTTCCTCTGGGGGCGTTCACAGGGGAGTAAGGCCTCGTCTCATATGGAGCCGGAAAAGCAGTGTCAGGCTTCATGTCGTGTTGAACATAGGGATCGGTGGCTTTCTCTCAACACGTGGGACCCCACGGGAAATCACGGGGGCCCGCAGGGGAAATCACGTGGGTCCCCAGGGGAAATCACGTGGGCCCCCCCGGGAAATCATGAGGGCCCCGCGGGGGAAATCACGTGGGCCCACAGGGGAAATCATGTGGGCCCCAAATGGAAATGATGTGGGCCCCCGGAGGAAATGACGTGGGCCCCCCGGGGAAACCACGTGGGCCCCTCGGGGAAACCACGTGGGCCCCCAGGGGAAATGACGTGGGCCCCAAGGGGAAATCACGTGGGCCCCCCGGGGAAATCACGTGGGCCCCCCGTTGAAATCACGTGGGACCCAGGGGAAATCACGTGGGCCCCCATGGGAAATCTCGTCGGCCCCCCGGGGAAATCTCGTGGGGCCCCAGGGGAAATCACGTGGGCCCCCCGGGAAATCACGCTGGACCCCCATGGAAATCACGTGGGCCCACCGGGGAAATCACGAGCGGCCCCCGGGGAAATCATGGGGCCTCCGCGAGGAAAACACATGGGCCCCCAGGGGAAATCACGTGGGCCCCCAAGGAAAATCACGTGGGGCCCCAGGGGAAATCACGTGGGCCCCCAGGGGAAATCATGGGGGCCCCAATTGGAAATGACGTGGGCCCCCGGAGGAAATGACGTGGGACCCCCGGGGAAATCACGTGGGCCCCCGTTGAAATCAGGTGGGCCCCCAGGGGAAATCACGTGGGCCCCCATGGGAAATCTCGTCGGCCCTCCGGGGAAATCTCGTGGGGCCCCAGGGGAAATCACGTGGGCCCCAAAGGTAAATCACGTGGGCCCCCCGGGGAAATCACGTGGGCCTCCACGGGAAATCACGTGGGCCCTCAGGGGAAATCACGTGGGCCCCGAGGGGAAATCACGTGGGACCCCAGGGATAATCACGTGGACCCCAAGGGAAATCACGTGGGCCCCCAGGGAAAATCACCTGGGCCACCAGGAGAATTCACGTCGGCCCTCCGGGGAATTCACGTGGGCCCCCCGGGAAATAAAGTGGGTCCTCAGGGTAAATCAAGTGGGCCCCCAGGGGAAATCAAGTGGGCCCCCGGGGGAAATCACGAGGGCCCCCAGGGGAAATCATGTGGGCCCCCAGGGGTAATCACGTGGGCCCCCAGGGGAAATCACGTGGGTCCGCAGGGGAAATCACGTGGGCCCCCTGGGGCAATCACGTGGGGCCCCCGGGGAAATCACGTGGGCCCTCAGGGGAAATCATGTGGGCCCCCAGGGGTAATCACGTGGGCACCCAGGGGAAATCATGTGGGCCCCCAGGGGTAATCACGTGGGCACCCAGGGGAAATCACGTGAGCGCCCAGGGGAAATCACGTGGTCCACACGGGGAAATCAGGTAGGCCCCCCTGGGGCAATCACGTGGGCCCCTAGGGGAAATCACGTGGGCCCCACGGGGAAATCACTTAGGCCCCAGGGGAAATCACGAGGGCCCCACGGGGAAACCACGTGGGCCCCCAGGGGAAATGATGTGGGCCCCACGGGGAATCACGTGGGCCCCCAGGGGAAATCACGTGGGCCCCCAGGGGAAATCACCTGGGCCCCACGGGGAAATCACGTGGGCCGCCAGGGGAAATCACGTGGGCCCCCAGAGGAAATCACGTGGGCCCCCAGGGGAAATTACGTGGGCCCCATAGGGAAATCACGTGGGCCCCCAGGGGAAATCACGTCGGGGCCCCAGAGGAAATCACGTGGGTCCCCAGGGGAAATCACGTGGGCCCCCCGGGCAAATGACATGGGCCCCCAGGGGAAATCACGCGAGCCCCACGGGCAAATAACATGGGCCCCCAGGGGAAATCACGTGGTCCACACGGGGAAATCAGGTGGGCCCCCAGGGGAAATCACGTGGTCCACACGGGGAAATCACGTGGGCCCCACGGGGAAATCACGTGGCCCCCCCGGAGAAATCACGTGGGCCCCACGGGGAAATCACGTGGGCCCCTCGGGCAAATCACGTGGGCCCCAGGGGAAATCACGTGGGCCCCCAGGGGAAATCATGTCAGCCCCCAGAGGAAATCACGTTGGCCCCCAGGGGAAATCACGTGGGCCCCATAGGGAAATCACGTGGGCCCCCAGGAGAAATCACGTGGGCCCCCAGGGGAAATCACGTGTGCCCCCCGGGCAAATGACGTGGGCCCCCAGGGGAAATCACGTGAGCCCCCAGGGGAAATAACGTGGGCCCCCAGGGGAAATCACGTGGGCCCCACGGGGAAATCACGTGGTCCCCCAGGGGAAGTCAGGTGGGCCCCCAGGGGAAATCACGTGGTCCACACGGGGAAATCACGTGGGCCCCCAGGGGAAATCACGTGGGCCCCACGGGGAAATCACGTGGTCCCCTCGGGGAAATCACGTGGGCCCCAGGGGAAATCACGTGGGCCCCCAGGGGCCATGTCAGCACTGCAGAGGAATTCTCAAGTTCTGGCCCCGACTCCACACAAGGTCTTAGGCCCCGGCATCGAAAGGGGAGGAATCCCGCGAGGCCCCCAAGCAACTCGAAAGGGGACTGGAAAGTCCTGAGGCCACCAGAGCGGGTCCCTGAGGTCCCCGACGTAAGTCGAGAGCACTTGCCCCAACTCGAGAGAATACAGGAGGTTTTGCCCTCCAGGCGAGATGAGGCCCATTTCCCCTGAGGCTTCTCGGGGCTAATCACACCTAAACTCTAGAGATTCCAAAGGTCCTTCACAACCTTGCTGCATCTCAATAAGTTCCCCGACATACCCGTCTCCACTCTAGGGAAAGCACGAGGGTCCCGCCCACATCCAGAGGAGCCTCGTTTTCACCTCGTAGCTCGAGATGAGGGATCCTTTCGCTGCTTGGTCTGGAAAGAATTTCGGGTGTTCCCTTCGCATCTCAAGAGGAGGCGCTCTCCACAGGAAAGCCTGGAGGAACTCCAGGGTCGTGCCACCATTCACAAAGTTCCCCAGATATCTCAGTCCATTCCAGAGGAACCTGTTTTTCCTGCACTGCCTCGACTTTCAGGCCGAGGATCAACTCCCACCTCGGTGGCACGTGGGAAAACCCTGTGGGAACGCCTCTTGGGAAAGCCTCGTGGGAAAGCCTCGAGGGAAAGCCAAGATTCCTTGATTCACCCGACGGGAAGCGTGACACTGCTGCTACAGCTCGGGAGGAAAACGCACGTGCATGCCCACTCTCGAGACGAGGACTGACTCCCCTGGGGAGACTCCAGAAGTACCCCAAGATCCATGTCAGCACTGGAGAGAAATCCTCAGGTCGGCTCCGACTCCACACAAGGTCTTAGGCCCTGGCATCAAAGGGAGAGGAATCCCGAGAGGCCCCCTAGGAACTCGCATGGGGACTGGCCTTTCCTGAGGCCACCAGAGCGGGTCCCTGAGGTCCCCGTCGTAAGTCGAGAGCACCTGCCGCAACACGAGAAAATCCAGGAGGTTTTGCCCTCCAGGCGAGATGAGGCCCATTTCCCCTGAGGCTTTTCGAGGCTAATTACACCTAACCTCTGGAACTTCCAAAGGTCCTTCAGACCCTTGCTGCATCTCAAGAAGTTGCCGACATGCCCGTCTCTACTCGAGAGGAAGCACGAGGGTCCCACCCACATCCAGAGGAGCCCCGTTTTCACCTCGTAGCTCGAGATGAGGGATCCTTTCCCTGCTTGGTCAGGAAAGAATGCTGGGCTTTCCTGTCGCATCTCAAGAGGATGCGCTCTACACAGGAAAGGCGAGAGGAACTCCAGTGTCGTGCCACCATTCCCAGAGTCCCCCAGATGTCTCAGTCCATTCCAGAGGAACCTGGTTTCCCTGCACTGCATCGACTTTCACGCTGAGGATCGACTCACACCATGGTGGCACGTGGGACAGCCCTGTGGGAAAGACTCGTGGGAAAGCCTCGAGGGAAAGCCACAGATCCCTTGATCCAGGCGATGGGAAGGGTGACACTGCTGCTACAGCTCTGGAGGAAAGCGCACGTGCATGCCCCCATACGAGACGAGGACTGACTCCCCTGGGGAGCCTCCAGAAGTACCCCAAGTTCCATGTCAGTACTGGAGAGGAATCCTCAGGTTCCGGACCTGACTCCACACAAAGTCTTAGGCCCCGGTATCAAAGAGACAAGAATCCCTAAAGGCCCGCGAGCAACTTGCATGGGGACTGTCCTTTCGTGAGGCCACCAGAGCGGGTCCCTGAGGTCCCCGTCGTAAGCAGAGAGCACCTGCCACAACTCGAAAAAATCCAGGAGGAGTTGCCCTCCAGGCGAGATGAGGGCCATTTCCGCTGAGGCTTCCCAAGGCTAATCACATCTAAGGTCTGGAACTTCCAAAAGGTCCTTCACACCCTTGCTGCAACTCAAGAAGTTCCCTGACATCCCCGTCTCCACTCTATAGGAAGCAAGAGGGTCCCGCCCACATCCAGAGGAGCCCCGTTGTCGCCTCCTCGCTCGAGATGAGTGATCCTTTCCCTTCTTGGTCGCTAAGAATTCCCGGCGTTCCCGTCGCAACTCAAGAGGAGGCGCTGTCCACAGGAAAGGCGAGAGGAACTCCAGCGTCGTGCCACCATTCCAAGAGTCCCCCAGATGTCTCAGTCCATTCCAGAGAAACATGTTTTCCCCACACTGCCTCGACTTTCATCCCGAGGATCGACTCCCAACACGGTGGCACGTGGGACAGCCCTGTGGGAAAGCCTCGTGGGAAAGCCTCGAGGGAAAGCCACAGATCCCTTGATCCAGGCGATGGGAAGCGTGACACTGCTGCTACAGCTCTGGAGGAAAGTGCACGTGCATGCCCCCATTTGAGACGAGGACTTACTCCCCTGGGGAGACAACAGAAGTTCCCCAAGATCCATGTCAGCACTGGAGAGGAATCCTCAGGTTCTGGGCACGACTCCACACAAGGTCTTAGGCCCCGGCATCGAAAGTAGAGGAACCCCGAGAGGCCCGCGAGCAACTCGCATGGGGACTGGCCTTTCCTGAGGCCACCAGAGCGGGTCCCTGAGGTCCCCGTCCTAAGTCGAGAGCACCTGCCGCAACTCGAGAAAATCCAGGAGGTTTTGCCCTCCAGGTGAGATGAGGACCATTTCCGCTGAGGCTTCTCGAGGCTAATCATACCTAAGCTCTGGAACTTCCAAAAGGTCCTTCACACCCTTGCTGCAACTCAAGAAGCTCCCCGACATACCCGTCTCCACTCTAAAGGAAGCATGAGGGCCTGCCCACATCCAGTGGAGCCCTGATTCCGCCTCATAGCTCGAGATGAGGGATCCATTCCCTGCTAGGTCGGGAAAGAATTCTGGGTATTCCCGTCGCATATCAAGAGGAGGCGCTCTCCACAGGAAAGGCGAGAGGAACTCCAGCGTCGTGCCACCATTCCAAGAGTCCCCCAGATGTCTCAGTCCATTCCAGAGGAACCTGTTTTCCCTGCACTGCCTCTACTTTCACGCCGAGGATGGACTCACACTACGGTCGCACGTGGGAAAGCCCTGTGGGAAAGCCTCGTGGGAAAGCCTCATGCGAAATCCTTGAGGGAAAGCCATAGATCCCACGGGCGGAAGCGTGACACTGCTGCTACCGCTCTGGAGGAAAGCGCAAGTGCATGCCCCGCATTCGAGACGAGAACTGACTCCCCTGGGGAGACTCCAGAAGTACCCCCAAGATCCATATCAGCACTGGATAGGAATCCTCAGATTCCGGCCCCGACTTCTCACAAGGTCTTAGGCCCCGGCATCGACGGGAGAGGAATCCGGAGAGGCCGCCGAGCAACTCGAATGGGGACTGGCCAGGCCTGAGCCCAACAGACCGGGTCCCTTAGGTCCCCGTCGTAGGTCGAGAGCACCTGCCACAACTCGATAAAATCCAGGAGGTTCTCCCCTCCACACTAGATGAGGCCCATTTCCGATGAGGCGTTTCGAGGCTAATCACATCAAACCTCTAGAACTTCCAAACGGTCTTACACACCCTTGCTGCAGCTCAAGAAGTTCCCCGACATACCCGTCTCCACTGGAGAAGAAGCACGAGGTTCCCGTCCACATCCAGGGGAGACCCGTTTCCGCCTTGTAGCTCGAGATGAGGGATCCTTTCGCTGCTTGGTCGGGAAAGAATTCTGGGCATTCCCGTCGCATCTCAAGAGGAGGCGCTCTCCACAAGAAAGGCGAGAGGAACTCCAGGGTCCTGCCACCATTCCCAGAGTCGCCCAGATGTCTCAGTCCATTTCAGAGGAACCTGTTTTCCCTGCAAGGCCTCGACTTTAACGCCGAGGATCGACTCACACCACGGTGGCACGTGGGACAGCCCTGTGGGAAAGCCTCGTGGGAGAGCCTCATAGGAAAGCATCGAGGGAAAGCCACAGATCCCTTGATCCAGGCGATGGGAAGCGTGACACTGCTGCTACCACTCTGGAGGAAAGCGCAAGTGCATGCCCCCATTCCAGACGAGGACTTAAACCCCTAGGGAGACTCCAGAAGTACCCCAGGATCCATGTCAGCACTGGAGAGGAATTCTCAGGTTCCGGGCCCGACTCCACACAAGGTCTGAGGACCCAGCATCAAAGGGAGAGGAATCCCGAGAGGCCCGCGAGCAACTCGCATGGGGACTGGCCTTTCCTGAGGCCACCAGAGCGGGTCCCAGAGGTCCCCGTCGTAGGTCGAGGGCACGTGCCGCAACTCGAGAAAATCCATGAGGTTTTGCCGTCCAGGCGAGTTGAGGCCCATTTCTGCTGAGGCTTCTCGAGGGTAATCACATCTAAACTCTGGAACTTCCAAAGGTCCTTCACACCCTTGCTGCAACTCAAGAAGTTCCCCGACATACCCGTCTCCACTCTAGAGGAAGCACGAGGGTCCCGCCCACATCCAGAGGAGCCCCGTTTCTGCCTCGTAGCTCAAGATGAGGGATCCTTTCCCTGCATGGTCGGGAAAGAATTCCCGGCGTTCCCGTCGCATCTCAAGAGGAGGCGCTCTCCACAAGAAAGGCGAGAGGAACTCCAGCGTCACGCCACCATTCCGAGTCCCCAAGAAGTCTCAGTCCATTCCAGAGGAACCTGTTTTCCCTGCACTGCCTCGACTTTCAGGCCGAGGATCGACTCACACCACGGTGGGACGTGGGACAGCCCTGTGGGAAATCCTCAAGGGAAAGCCACAGATCCCATGATCAACACGTCGGGAACAGTGACACTGCTGCTGCAGCTCTTGAGGAAATAGCACCTGCATGCCCCCATTCGAGACGAGGACTGACTCCCCTGGGGAGACTCCAGAAGTACCCCAAGATCCATGTCAGCACTGGAGAGGAATACTCAGGTTCCGGCCCTGAGTTCACACAAGGTCTTAGGCCCCGGCATCAGCGGGAGAGGAATTCCGAAAGGCCCCCGAGGAACTCGCATGGGGACTGGCCAGTCCTGAGGCCACCAGAGCGGGTCCCTGAGGGCTCCGTCGTAAGTCGAGAGCACCTGCCGCAACTCGAGGATATCCAGGAGGTTATGCCCTCCAGGCGAGATGAGGCCCATTTCCGCTGAGGCGTCTCGAGGCTAATCACACCTAACCTCTGGAACTTCCAAAAGGTCCTTCACACCCTTGCTGAAACTCAAGAAGTTCCCCGACATACCCGTCTCCACTCGAGAGGAAGCATGAGGGTCCCGCCCACATCCAGGGGAGCCCCGAATCCGCCTCGTAGCTCGAGATGAGGGATCCTTTCTGTGCTTTTTCGGGAAAGAATTCTGGGAGTTCCCCTCGCATCTCAAGAGGAGGCACTCTCCACAGGAAAGGCGAGAGGAACTCCAATGTCCTGCCACGATTCCCAGAGTCCCCCAGATGTCGCAGTCCATTCCAGGGGATCCTATTTTCCCTACACTGCCTCGACATTCACGTCGAGGATCCACTCCCACCACGGTGGCACGTGGGCCAGCCCTTTGGGAAAGCCTCGTGGGAAAGCCTCGTGGGAAAGACACGAGGGAAAACCATAGATGCTTTGATCCACGCGACGGGAAGCGTGACATTGTTGCTACCTCTCAGGAGGAAAGCCCACCTGCATGCTCCCCTTCGAGACGAGGACTTACTCCTCTGGGAAGACTCCAGAAATACCCCAAGATCCATGTCAGCACTGGAGAGGAATCCTCAGGTTCCGGCCCGGACTCCTCACAAGGTCTTAGGCCCCGGCATCGACGGGAGAGGAATCCCAAGAGCCCCCCGAGCAACTCGAATGGGGATTGGACAGGCCTGAGGCCGCCAGAGCGGGTCCCTGAGGTGCCCGTCGTAAGTCCAGAGAACCTGCCGCAACTCGAGAAAATCCAGGAGGTTCTGCCCTCCAGGCGAGATGAGGCCCATTTCCGCTGAGGCTTCTCGAGGCTAATCACACCTAACCTCTGGAACTTCTAAAAGGTCCTTCACACCCTTGCTGCAACTCAAGAAGTTCCCCGACATCCCCGTCTCCACTCGAGAGGAAGCACGAGGGTCCCGCCCACATCCAGAGGAGCCCCGTTTCCGCCTCCGAGCTCGAAATGAGGGATCCTTTCCCTGTTTCGTAGGGAAAGAATTCCCGGCGTTCCCGTCGCATCTCAAGACGAGGCGCTCTCCACAGGAAAGGCGAGAGGAACTCCAGCGTCCTGCCACCATTCCAAGAGTCACCCAGAAGTCTCAGTCCATTCCAGAGGAACCTGTTTTCCCTGCACTGCCTCGATTTTCACGCCGAGGATCGACTCCCACCACGGTGGCACGTGGGACCGCCCTGTGGGAAAGCCTGGTGGGAAGGCCTCGTGGGAAAGCCTCGAGGGAAAGCCACAGATCCCTTGATCCACGGGGCGGACTGCGTGACACTGCTGCTACCGCTCTGGAGGAAAGCGCATGTGCATGCCCGCATTCGAGACGGGGACTGACTCCCCTGGGGAGACTCCAGAAGTACCCCAAGATCCATGTGAGCACTGGAGAGGATTCCTCAGGTTCCGGCCCTGAGTTCACACAAGGTCTTAGGCCCCGGCATCAGCGGGAGAGGAATTCCGAAAGGCCCCCGAGGAACTCGCATGGGGACTGTCCTTTCCTGAGGCCACCAGAGCGGGTCCCTGAGGGCCCCGGCGTAAGTCGAGAGCACCTGCCGCAACTCGAGAAAATCCAGGAGGTTTTGCCCTCCAGGCGAGATGAGGCCCATTTCCGCTGAGGCTTCTCGAGGCTAATCAAATCTAACCCCTGGAACTTCCAAAGGGTCCTTCACACCCTTGCTGCAACTCAAGAAGTTGCCTGACATACCCGTCTCCACTCGAGAGGAAGCACGAGCGTCCCGAACACATCCAGGGGAGCCCCGTTTCCGCCTCCGAGCTCGAGATGAGGGATCCTTTCCCTGTTTCGTAGGGGAAAGAATTCCCGGCGTTCCCCGTCGCATCTCAACAGGAGGCGCTCTCCACAGGAAAGGCGAGAGGAACTCAGCGTCGTGCCACCATTCCAAGAGTCCCCCAGATGTCTCAGTCCATTCCAGAGGAACCTTTTTTCCCTGCACTGCCTTGACTTTCAAGCCGAGGATCGCCTCCCACCACGGTAGCCCGAGGCACAGCCCTGTGGGAAAGCCTCGTGGGAAAGCCCCGTGGGAAAGACACGAGGGAAAACCATAGATGCTTTGATCCACGGGGCGGACTGCGTGACACTGCTGCTACAGCTCTGGAGGAAAGCACAAGTGCATGCCCGCATTCGAGACGAGGACTGACTCCCCTGGGGAGTCTCCAGAAGTACCCCAAGATCCATGTCAGCACTGGAGAGGAATCTCAGGTTCCGGCCCTGAGTTCACACAAGGTCTTAGGCCCCGGCATCAGCGGGAGAGGAATTCCGAAAGGCCCCCGAGGAACTCGCATGGGGACTGGCCTTTCCTGAGGCCACCAGAGCGGGTCCCTGGGGGCCCCGTCGTAAGTCGAGAGCACCTGCCGCAACTCGAGAAAATCCAGGAGGTTTTGCCCACCAGGCGAGATGAGGCCCATTTCCGCTGAGGCTTCTCGATGCTAATCACATCTAACCCCTGGAACTTCCAAAGGGTCCTTCACACCCTTTCTGCAACTCAAGAAGTTCCCGACACACCCGTCTCCACTCGAGAGGAAGCACGAGGGTCCCGAACACATCCAGGGGAGCCCCGTTTCCGCCTCCGAGCTCGAGATGAGGGATCCTTTCCCTGTTTCGTAGGGAAAGAATTCCCGGCGTTCCCGTCGCATCTCAAGAGGAGGCGCTCTGCACAGGAAAGGCGAGAGGAACTCCAGGGTTGTGCCACCATTCCAAGAGTCCCCCAGATGTGTCAGTCCATTCCAGAGGAACCTGTTTTCCCTGCACTGCCTTGACATTCAAGCCGAGGATCGACTCCCACCACGTGTGCACGTGGGACAGCCCTGTGGGAAAGCCTCGTGGGAAAGCCTCGTGGGAAAGACACACCATAGATGCTTTGATCCACGGGGCGGACTGCGTGACACTGCTGCTACCGCTCTGGAGGAAAGCGCAAGTGCATGCCCGCATTCGAGACGAGGACTGACTCCCCTGGGGAGACTCCAGAAGTACCCCATGATCCATGTCAGCACTGGAGAGGAATCCTCAGGTTCCGGCCCTGAGTTCACACAAGGTCTTAGGCCCCGGCATCAGCGGGAGAGGAATTCCGAAAGGCCCCCGAGGAACTCGCATGGGGACTGGCCTTTCCTGAGGCCACCAGAGCGGGTCCCTGAGGGCCCCGTCGTAAGTCGAGAGCACCTGCCGCAACTCGAGAAAATCCAGGAGGTTTTGCCATCCAGGCGAGATGAGGCCCATTTCCGCTGAGGCTTCTCGAGGCTAATCACATCTAACCCCTGGAACTTCCAAAGGGTCCTTCACACCCTTTCTGCAACTCAAGAAGTTCCCGACACACCGGTCTCCACTCGAGAGGAAGCACGAGGGTCCCGAACACATCCAGGGGAGCCCCGTTTCCGCCTCCGAGCTCGAGATGAGGGATCCTTTCCCTGTTTCGTAGGGAAAGAATTCCCGGCGTTCCCGTCGCATCTCAAGAGGAGGCGCTCTCCACAGGAAAGGCGAGAGGAACTCCAGGGTCGTGCCACCATTCCAAGAGTCCCCCAGATATGTCAGTCCATTCCAGAGGAACCTGTTTTCCCTGCACTGCCTTGACGTTCAAGCCGAGGCTCGACTCCCACCACGTGTGCACGTGGGACAGCCCTGTGGGAAAGCCTCGTGGGAAAGCCTCGTGGGAAAGACACGAGGGAAAACCATAGATGCTTTGATCGACGGGGCGGACTGCGTGACACTGCTGCTACCGCTCTGGAGGAAAGCGCAAGTGCATGCCCGCATTCGAGACGAGGACTGACTCCCCTGGGGAGACTCCAGAAGTACCCCAAGATCCATGTCAGCACTGGAGAGGAATCCTCAGGTTCCGGCCCTGAGTTCACACAAGGTCTTAGGCCCCGGCATCAGCGGGAGAGGAATTCCGAAAGGCCCCCGAGGAACTCGCATGGGGACTGGCCTTTCCTGAGGCCACCAGAGCGGGTCCCTGAGGGCCCCGTCGTAAGTCGAGAGCACCTGCCGCAACTCGAGAAAATCCAGGAGGTTTTGCCCTCCAGGCGAGATGAGGCCCATTTCCGCAGAGGCTTCTCGAGGCTAATCACATCTAACCCCTGGAACGTCCAAAGGGTCCTTCACACCCTTTCTGCAACTCGAGAAGTTCCCGACACACCCGTCTCCACTCGAGAGGAAGCACGAGGGTCCCGAACACATCCAGGGGAGCCCCGTTTCCGCCTCCGAGCTCGAGATGAGGGATCCATTCCCTGTTTCGTAGGGAAAGAATTCCCGGCGTTCCCGTCGCATCTCAAGAGGAGGCGCTCTCCACAGGAAAGGCGAGAGGAACTCCAGGGTCCTGCCACCATTCCAAGAGTCCCCCAGATGTGTCAGTCCATTCCAGAGGAACCTGTTTTCCCTGCACTGCCTTGACGTTCAAGCCGAGGATCGACTCCCACCACGTGTGCACGTGCGACAGCCCTGTGGGAAAGCCTCGTGGGAAAGCCTCGTGGGAAAGACACGAGGGAAAACCATAGATGCTTTGATCCACGGGGCGGACTGCGTGACACTGCTGCTACCGCTCTTGAGGAAAGCGCAAGTGCATGCCCGCATTCGAGACGAGGACTGACTCCCCTGGGGAGACTCCCGAAGTACCCCAAGATCCATGTCAGCACTGGAGAGGAATCCTCAGGTTCCGGCCCTGAGTTCACACAAGGTCTTAGGCCCCGGCATCAGCGGGAGAGGAATTCCGAAAGGCCCCCGAGGAACTCGCATGGGGACTGGCCTTTCCTGAGGCCACCAGAGCGGGTCCCTGAGGGCCCCGTCGTAAGTCGAGAGCACCTGCCGCAACTCGAGAAAATCCAGGAGGTTTTGCCCTCCAGGCGAGATGAGGCCCATTTCCGCTGAGGCTTCTCGACGCTAATCACATCTAACCCCTGGAACTTCCAAAGGGTCCTTCACGCCCTTTCTGCAACTCAAGAAGTTCCCGACACACCCGTCTCCACTCGAGAGGAAGCACGAGGGTCCCGAACACATCCAGGGGAGCCCCGTTTCTGCCTCCGAGCTCGAGATGAGGGATCCTTTCCCTGTTTCGTAGGGAAAGAATTCCCGGCGTTCCCGTCGCATCTCAAGAGGAGGCGCTCTCCAGAGGAAAGGCGAGAGGAACTCCAGGGTCGTGCCACCATTCCAAGGGTCCCCCAGATGTGTCAGTCAATTCCAGAGGAACCTGTTTTCCCTGCACTGCCTTGACGTTCAAGCCGAGGATCGCCTCCCACCACGTGTGCACGTGGGACAGCCCTGTGGGAAAGCCTCGTGGGAAAGACACGAGGGAAAACCATAGATGCTTTGATCCACGGGGCGGACTGCGTGACACTGCTGCTACCGCTCTGGAGGAAAGCGCAAGTGCATGCCCGCATTCGAGACGAGGACTTACTCCCTGGGGAGACTCCAGAAGTACCCCAAGATCCATGTCAGCACTGGAGAGGAATCCTCAGGTTCAGGCCCTGAGTTCACACAAGGTCTTAGGCCCCGGCATCAGCGGGAGAGGAATTCCGAAAGGCCCCGAGGAACTCGCATGGGGACTGGCCTTTCCTGAGGCCACCAGAGCGGGTCCCTGAGGGCCCCATCGTAAGTCGAGAGCACCTGCCGCAACTCGAGAAAATCCAGGAGGTTCTCCCTCCAGGCGAGATGAGGCCCATTTCCGCTGAGGCTTCACGAGGCTAATCACATCTAACCCCTGGAACTTCCAAAGGGTCCTTCACACCCTTTCTGCAACTCAAGAAGTTCCCGACACACCCGTTTCCACTCGAGAGGAAGCACGAGGGTCCCGAACACATCCAGGGGAGCCCCGTTTCCGCCTCCGAGCTCGAGATGAGGGATCCTTTCCCTGTTTCGTTGGGAAAGAATTCCCGGCGTTCCCGTCGCATCTCAAGAGGAGGCGCTCTCCACAGGAAAGGCGAGAGGAACTCCAGGGTCGTGCCACCATTCCCAGAGTCCCCAGATGTCTCAGTCCATTCCAGAGGAACTTGTTTTCCCTGCACTGCCTTGACGTTCAAGCCGAGGATCGACTCCCACCACGTGTGCACGTGGGACAGGCCTGTGGGAAAGCCTCGTGGGAAAGCCTCGTGGGAAAGACACGAGGGAAAACCATAGATGCTTTGATCCACGGGGCGGACTGCGTGACACTGCTGCTACCGCTCTGGAGGAAAGCGCAAGTGCATTCCCGCATTCGAGACGAGGACTGACTCCCCTGGGGAGACTCCAGAAGTACCCCAAGATCCATGTCAGCACTGGAGAGGAATCCTCAGGTTCCGGCCCTGAGTTCACACAAGGTCTTAGGCCCCGGCATCAGCGGGAGAGGAATTCCGAAAGGCCCCGAGGAACTCGCATGGGGACTGGCCTTTCCTGAGGCCACCAGAGCGGGTCCCTGAGGGCCCCGTCGTAAGTCGAGAGCACCTGCCGCAACTCGAGAAAATCCAGGAGGTTTTGCCCTCCAGGCGAGATGAGGCCCATTTCCACTGAGGCTTCTCGAAGCTAATCACATCTAACCCCTGGAAATTCCAAAGGGTCCTTCACACCCTTTCTGCAACTCAAGAAGTTCCCGACACACCCGTCTCCACTCGAGAGGAAGCACGAGGATCCCGAACACATCCAGGGGAGCCCCGTTTCCGCCTCCGAGCTCGAGATGAGGGATCCTTTCCCTGTTTCGTAGGGAAAGAATTCCCGGCGTTCCCGTCCCATCTCAAGAGGAGGCGCTCTCCACAGGAAAGGCGAGAGGAACTCCAGGGTCGTGCCACAATTCCAAGAGTCCCCCAGATGTGTCAGTCCATTCCAGAGGAACCTGTTTTCACTGCACTGCCTTGACGTTCAAGCCGAGGATCGACTCCCACCACGTGTGCACTTGGGACAGCCCTGTGGGAAAGCCTCGTGGGAAAGCCTCGTGGGAAAGACACGAGGAAAACCATAGATGCTTTGATCCACGGGGCGGACTGCGTGACACTGCTGCTACCGCTCTGGAGGAAAGCGCAAGTGCATGCCCGCATTCGAGACGAGGACTGACTCCCCTGGGGAGACTCCAGAAGTACCCCAAGATCCATGTCAGCACTGGAGAGGAATCCTCAGGTTCCGGCCCTGAGTTCACACAAGGTCTTAGGCCCCGGCATCAGCGGGAGAGGAATTCCGAAAGGCCCCCGAGGAACTCGCATGGGGACTGGCCTTTCCTGAGGCCACCAGAGCGGGTCCCTGAGGGCCCCGTCGTAAGTCGAGAGCACCTGCCGCAACTCGAGAAAATCCAGGAGGTTTTGCCCTCCAGGCGAGATGAGGCCCATTTCCGCTGAGGCTTCTCGAGGCTAATCACATCTAACCCTGGAACTTCCAAAGGGTCCTTCACACCCTTTCTGCAACTCAAGAAGTTCCCGACACACCCGTCTCCACTCGAGAGGAAGCACGAGGGTCCCGAACACATCCAGGGGAGCCCCGTTTCCGCCTCCGAGCTCGAGATGAGGGATCCTTTCCCTGTTTCGTAGGGAAAGAATTCCCGGCGTTCCCGTCGCATCTCAAGAGGAGGCGCTCTCCACAGGAAAGGCGAGAGGAACTCCAGGGTCGTGCCACCATTCCAAGAGTCCCCCAGATGTGTCAGTCCATTCCAGAGGAACCTGTTTTCCCTGCACTGCCTTGACGTTCAAGCCGAGGATCGACTCCCACCACGTGTGCACGTGGGACAGCCCTGTGGGAAAGCCTCGTGGGAAAGCCTCGTGGGAAAGACACGAGGGAAAACCATAGATGCTTTGATCCACGGGGCGGACTGCGTGACACTGCTGCTACCGCTCTGGAGGAAAGCGCAAGTGCATGCCCGCATTCGAGACGAGGACTGACTCCCCTGGGGAGACTCCAGAAGTACCCCAAGATCCATGTCAGCACTGGAGAGGAATCCTCAGGTTCCGGCCCTGAGTTCACACAAGGTCTTAGGCCCCGGCATCAGCGGGAGAGGAATTCCGAAAGGCCCCGAGGAACTCGCATGGGGACTGGCCTTTCCTGAGGCCACCAGAGCGGGTCCCTGAGGGCCCCGTCGTAAGTCGAGAGCACCTGCCGCAACTCGAGAAAATCCAGGAGGTTTTGCCCTCCAGGCGAGATGAGGCCCATTTCCGCTGAGGCTTCTCGAGGCTAATCACATCTAACCCCTGGAACTTCCAAAGGGTCCTTCACACCCTTTCTGCAACTCAAGAAGTTCCCGACACACCCGTCTCCACTCGAGAGGAAGCACGAGGGTCCCGAACACATCCAGGGGAGCCCCGTTTCCGCCTCCGAGCTCGAGATGAGGGATCCTTTCCCTGTTTCGTAGGGAAAGAATTCCCGGCGTTCCCGTCGCATCTCAAGAGGAGGCGCTCTCCACAGGAAAGGCGAGAGGAACTCCAGGGTCGTGCCACCATTCCAAGAGTCCCCCAGATGTGTCAGTCCATTCCAGAGGAACCTGTTTTCCCTGCACTGCCTTGACGTTCAAGCCGAGGATCGACTCCCACCACGTGTGCACGTGGGACAGCCCTGTGGGAAAGCCTCGTGGGAAAGCCTCGTGGGAAAGACACGAGGGAAAACCATAGATGCTTTGATCCACGGGGCGGACTGCGTGACACTGCTGCTACCGCTCTGGAGGAAAGCGCAAGTGCATGCCCGCATTCGAGACGAGGACTGACTCCCCTGGGGAGACTCCAGAAGTACCCCAAGATCCATGTCAGCACTGGAGAGGAATCCTCAGGTTCCGGCCCTGAGTTCACACAAGGTCTTAGGCCCCGGCATCAGCGGGAGAGGAATTCCGAAAGGCCCCGAGGAACTCGCATGGGGACTGGCCTTTCCTGAGGCCACCAGAGCGGGTCCCTGAGGGCCCCGTCGTAAGTCGAGAGCACCTGCCGCAACTCGAGAAAATCCAGGAGGTTTTGCCCTCCAGGCGAGATGAGGCCCATTTCCGCTGAGGCTTCTCGAGGCTAATCACATCTAACCCCTGGAACTTCCAAAGGGTCCTTCACACCCTTTCTGCAACTCAAGAAGTTCCCGACACACCCGTCTCCACTCGAGAGGAAGCACGAGGGTCCCGAACACATCCAGGGGAGCCCCGTTTCCGCCTCCGAGCTCGAGATGAGGGATCCTTTCCCTGTTTCGTAGGGAAAGAATTCCCGGCGTTCCCGTCGCATCTCAAGAGGAGGCGCTCTCCACAGGAAAGGCGAGAGGAACTCCAGGGTCGTGCCACCATTCCAAGAGTCCCCCAGATGTGTCAGTCCATTCCAGAGGAACCTGTTTTCCCTGCACTGCCTTGACGTTCAAGCCGAGGATCGACTCCCACCACGTGTGCACGTGGGACAGCCCTGTGGGAAAGCCTCGTGGGAAAGCCTCGTGGGAAAGACACGAGGGAAAACCATAGATGCTTTGATCCACGGGGCGGACTGCGTGACACTGCTGCTACCGCTCTGGAGGAAAGCGCAAGTGCATGCCCGCATTCGAGACGAGGACTGACTCCCCTGGGGAGACTCCAGAAGTACCCCAAGATCCATGTCAGCACTGGAGAGGAATCCTCAGGTTCCGGCCCTGAGTTCACACAAGGTCTTAGGCCCCGGCATCAGCGGGAGAGGAATTCCGAAAGGCCCCGAGGAACTCGCATGGGGACTGGCCTTTCCTGAGGCCACCAGAGCGGGTCCCTGAGGGCCCCGTCGTAAGTCGAGAGCACCTGCCGCAACTCGAGAAAATCCAGGAGGTTTTGCCCTCCAGGCGAGATGAGGCCCATTTCCGCTGAGGCTTCTCGAGGCTAATCACATCTAACCCCTGGAACTTCCAAAGGGTCCTTCACACCCTTTCTGCAACTCAAGAAGTTCCCGACACACCCGTCTCCACTCGAGAGGAAGCACGAGGGTCCCGAACACATCCAGGGGAGCCCCGTTTCCGCCTCCGAGCTCGAGATGAGGGATCCTTTCCCTGTTTCGTAGGGAAAGAATTCCCGGCGTTCCCGTCGCATCTCAAGAGGAGGCGCTCTCCACAGGAAAGGCGAGAGGAACTCCAGGGTCGTGCCACCATTCCAAGAGTCCCCCAGATGTGTCAGTCCATTCCAGAGGAACCTGTTTTCCCTGCACTGCCTTGACGTTCAAGCCGAGGATCGACTCCCACCACGTGTGCACGTGGGACAGCCCTGTGGGAAAGCCTCGTGGGAAAGCCTCGTGGGAAAGACACGAGGGAAAACCATAGATGCTTTGATCCACGGGGCGGACTGCGTGACACTGCTGCTACCGCTCTGGAGGAAAGCGCAAGTGCATGCCCGCATTCGAGACGAGGACTGACTCCCCTGGGGAGACTCCAGAAGTACCCCAAGATCCATGTCAGCACTGGAGAGGAATCCTCAGGTTCCGGCCCTGAGTTCACACAAGGTCTTAGGCCCCGGCATCAGCGGGAGAGGAATTCCGAAAGGCCCCGAGGAACTCGCATGGGGACTGGCCTTTCCTGAGGCCACCAGAGCGGGTCCCTGAGGGCCCCGTCGTAAGTCGAGAGCACCTGCCGCAACTCGAGAAAATCCAGGAGGTTTTGCCCTCCAGGCGAGATGAGGCCCATTTCCGCTGAGGCTTCTCGAGGCTAATCACATCTAACCCCTGGAACTTCCAAAGGGTCCTTCACACCCTTTCTGCAACTCAAGAAGTTCCCGACACACCCGTCTCCACTCGAGAGGAAGCACGAGGGTCCCGAACACATCCAGGGGAGCCCCGTTTCCGCCTCCGAGCTCGAGATGAGGGATCCTTTCCCTGTTTCGTAGGGAAAGAATTCCCGGCGTTCCCGTCGCATCTCAAGAGGAGGCGCTCTCCACAGGAAAGGCGAGAGGAACTCCAGGGTCGTGCCACCATTCCAAGAGTCCCCCAGATGTGTCAGTCCATTCCAGAGGAACCTGTTTTCCCTGCACTGCCTTGACGTTCAAGCCGAGGATCGACTCCCACCACGTGTGCACGTGGGACAGCCCTGTGGGAAAGCCTCGTGGGAAAGCCTCGTGGGAAAGACACGAGGGAAAACCATAGATGCTTTGATCCACGGGGCGGACTGCGTGACACTGCTGCTACCGCTCTGGAGGAAAGCGCAAGTGCATGCCCGCATTCGAGACGAGGACTGACTCCCCTGGGGAGACTCCAGAAGTACCCCAAGATCCATGTCAGCACTGGAGAGGAATCCTCAGGTTCCGGCCCTGAGTTCACACAAGGTCTTAGGCCCCGGCATCAGCGGGAGAGGAATTCCGAAAGGCCCCGAGGAACTCGCATGGGGACTGGCCTTTCCTGAGGCCACCAGAGCGGGTCCCTGAGGGCCCCGTCGTAAGTCGAGAGCACCTGCCGCAACTCGAGAAAATCCAGGAGGTTTTGCCCTCCAGGCGAGATGAGGCCCATTTCCGCTGAGGCTTCTCGAGGCTAATCACATCTAACCCCTGGAACTTCCAAAGGGTCCTTCACACCCTTTCTGCAACTCAAGAAGTTCCCGACACACCCGTCTCCACTCGAGAGGAAGCACGAGGGTCCCGAACACATCCAGGGGAGCCCCGTTTCCGCCTCCGAGCTCGAGATGAGGGATCCTTTCCCTGTTTCGTAGGGAAAGAATTCCCGGCGTTCCCGTCGCATCTCAAGAGGAGGCGCTCTCCACAGGAAAGGCGAGAGGAACTCCAGGGTCGTGCCACCATTCCAAGAGTCCCCCAGATGTGTCAGTCCATTCCAGAGGAACCTGTTTTCCCTGCACTGCCTTGACGTTCAAGCCGAGGATCGACTCCCACCACGTGTGCACGTGGGACAGCCCTGTGGGAAAGCCTCGTGGGAAAGCCTCGTGGGAAAGACACGAGGGAAAACCATAGATGCTTTGATCCACGGGGCGGACTGCGTGACACTGCTGCTACCGCTCTGGAGGAAAGCGCAAGTGCATGCCCGCATTCGAGACGAGGACTGACTCCCCTGGGGAGACTCCAGAAGTACCCCAAGATCCATGTCAGCACTGGAGAGGAATCCTCAGGTTCCGGCCCTGAGTTCACACAAGGTCTTAGGCCCCGGCATCAGCGGGAGAGGAATTCCGAAAGGCCCCGAGGAACTCGCATGGGGACTGGCCTTTCCTGAGGCCACCAGAGCGGGTCCCTGAGGGCCCCGTCGTAAGTCGAGAGCACCTGCCGCAACTCGAGAAAATCCAGGAGGTTTTGCCCTCCAGGCGAGATGAGGCCCATTTCCGCTGAGGCTTCTCGAGGCTAATCACATCTAACCCCTGGAACTTCCAAAGGGTCCTTCACACCCTTTCTGCAACTCAAGAAGTTCCCGACACACCCGTCTCCACTCGAGAGGAAGCACGAGGGTCCCGAACACATCCAGGGGAGCCCCGTTTCCGCCTCCGAGCTCGAGATGAGGGATCCTTTCCCTGTTTCGTAGGGAAAGAATTCCCGGCGTTCCCGTCGCATCTCAAGAGGAGGCGCTCTCCACAGGAAAGGCGAGAGGAACTCCAGGGTCGTGCCACCATTCCAAGAGTCCCCCAGATGTGTCAGTCCATTCCAGAGGAACCTGTTTTCCCTGCACTGCCTTGACGTTCAAGCCGAGGATCGACTCCCACCACGTGTGCACGTGGGACAGCCCTGTGGGAAAGCCTCGTGGGAAAGACACGAGGGAAAACCATAGATGCTTTGATCCACGGGGCGGACTGCGTGACACTGCTGCTACCGCTCTGGAGGAAAGCGCAAGTGCATGCCCGCATTCGAGACGAGGACTGACTCCCCTGGGGAGACTCCAGAAGTACCCCAAGATCCATGTCAGCACTGGAGAGGAATCCTCAGGTTCCGGCCCTGAGTTCACACAAGGTCTTAGGCCCCGGCATCAGCGGGAGAGGAATTCCGAAAGGCCCCCGAGGAACTCGCATGGGGACTGGCCTTTCCTGAGGCCACCAGAGCGGGTCCCTGAGGGCCCCGTCGTAAGTCGAGAGCACCTGCCGCAACTCGAGAAAATCCAGGAGGTTTTGCCCTCCAGGCGAGATGAGGCCCATTTCCGCTGAGGCTTCTCGAGGCTAATCACATCTAACCCCTGGAACTTCCAAAGGGTCCTTCACACCCTTTCTGCAACTCAAGAAGTTCCCGACACACCCGTCTCCACTCGAGAGGAAGCACGAGGGTCCCGAACACATCCAGGGGAGCCCCGTTTCCGCCTCCGAGCTCGAGATGAGGGATCCTTTCCCTGTTTCGTAGGGAAAGAATTCCCGGCGTTCCCGTCGCATCTCAAGAGGAGGCGCTCTCCACAGGAAAGGCGAGAGGAACTCCAGGGTCGTGCCACCATTCCAAGAGTCCCCAGATGTGTCAGTCCATTCCAGAGGAACCTGTTTTCCCTGCACTGCCTTGACGTTCAAGCCGAGGATCGACTCCCACCACGTGTGCACGTGGGACAGCCCTGTGGGAAAGCCTCGTGGGAAAGCCTCGTGGGAAAGACACGAGGGAAAACCATAGATGCTTTGATCCACGGGGCGGACTGCGTGACACTGCTGCTACCGCTCTGGAGGAAAGCGCAAGTGCATGCCCGCATTCGAGACGAGGACTGACTCCCCTGGGGAGACTCCAGAAGTACCCCAAGATCCATGTCAGCACTGGAGAGGAATCCTCAGGTTCCGGCCCTGAGTTCACACAAGGTCTTAGGCCCCGGCATCAGCGGGAGAGGAATTCCGAAAGGCCCCGAGGAACTCGCATGGGGACTGGCCTTTCCTGAGGCCACCAGAGCGGGTCCCTGAGGGCCCCGTCGTAAGTCGAGAGCACCTGCCGCAACTCGAGAAAATCCAGGAGGTTTTGCCCTCCAGGCGAGATGAGGCCCATTTCCGCTGAGGCTTCTCGAGGCTAATCACATCTAACCCCTGGAACTTCCAAAGGGTCCTTCACACCCTTTCTGCAACTCAAGAAGTTCCCGACACACCCGTCTCCACTCGAGAGGAAGCACGAGGGTCCCGAACACATCCAGGGGAGCCCCGTTTCCGCCTCCGAGCTCGAGATGAGGGATCCTTTCCCTGTTTCGTAGGGAAAGAATTCCCGGCGTTCCCGTCGCATCTCAAGAGGAGGCGCTCTCCACAGGAAAGGCGAGAGGAACTCCAGGGTCGTGCCACCATTCCAAGAGTCCCCCAGATGTGTCAGTCCATTCCAGAGGAACCTGTTTTCCCTGCACTGCCTTGACGTTCAAGCCGAGGATCGACTCCCACCACGTGTGCACGTGGGACAGCCCTGTGGGAAAGCCTCGTGGGAAAGCCTCGTGGGAAAGACACGAGGGAAAACCATAGATGCTTTGATCCACGGGGCGGACTGCGTGACACTGCTGCTACCGCTCTGGAGGAAAGCGCAAGTGCATGCCCGCATTCGAGACGAGGACTGACTCCCCTGGGGAGACTCCAGAAGTACCCCAAGATCCATGTCAGCACTGGAGAGGAATCCTCAGGTTCCGGCCCTGAGTTCACACAAGGTCTTAGGCCCCGGCATCAGCGGGAGAGGAATTCCGAAAGGCCCCGAGGAACTCGCATGGGGACTGGCCTTTCCTGAGGCCACCAGAGCGGGTCCCTGAGGGCCCCGTCGTAAGTCGAGAGCACCTGCCGCAACTCGAGAAAATCCAGGAGGTTTTGCCCTCCAGGCGAGATGAGGCCCATTTCCGCTGAGGCTTCTCGAGGCTAATCACATCTAACCCCTGGAACTTCCAAAGGGTCCTTCACACCCTTTCTGCAACTCAAGAAGTTCCCGACACACCCGTCTCCACTCGAGAGGAAGCACGAGGGTCCCGAACACATCCAGGGGAGCCCCGTTTCCGCCTCCGAGCTCGAGATGAGGGATCCTTTCCCTGTTTCGTAGGGAAAGAATTCCCGGCGTTCCCGTCGCATCTCAAGAGGAGGCGCTCTCCACAGGAAAGGCGAGAGGAACTCCAGGGTCGTGCCACCATTCCAAGAGTCCCCCAGATGTGTCAGTCCATTCCAGAGGAACCTGTTTTCCCTGCACTGCCTTGACGTTCAAGCCGAGGATCGACTCCCACCACGTGTGCACGTGGGACAGCCCTGTGGGAAAGCCTCGTGGGAAAGCCTCGTGGGAAAGACACGAGGGAAAACCATAGATGCTTTGATCCACGGGGCGGACTGCGTGACACTGCTGCTACCGCTCTGGAGGAAAGCGCAAGTGCATGCCCGCATTCGAGACGAGGACTGACTCCCCTGGGGAGACTCCAGAAGTACCCCAAGATCCATGTCAGCACTGGAGAGGAATCCTCAGGTTCCGGCCCTGAGTTCACACAAGGTCTTAGGCCCCGGCATCAGCGGGAGAGGAATTCCGAAAGGCCCCGAGGAACTCGCATGGGGACTGGCCTTTCCTGAGGCCACCAGAGCGGGTCCCTGAGGGCCCCGTCGTAAGTCGAGAGCACCTGCCGCAACTCGAGAAAATCCAGGAGGTTTTGCCCTCCAGGCGAGATGAGGCCCATTTCCGCTGAGGCTTCTCGAGGCTAATCACATCTAACCCCTGGAACTTCCAAAGGGTCCTTCACACCCTTTCTGCAACTCAAGAAGTTCCCGACACACCCGTCTCCACTCGAGAGGAAGCACGAGGGTCCCGAACACATCCAGGGGAGCCCCGTTTCCGCCTCCGAGCTCGAGATGAGGGATCCTTTCCCTGTTTCGTAGGGAAAGAATTCCCGGCGTTCCCGTCGCATCTCAAGAGGAGGCGCTCTCCACAGGAAAGGCGAGAGGAACTCCAGGGTCGTGCCACCATTCCAAGAGTCCCCAGATGTGTCAGTCCATTCCAGAGGAACCTGTTTTCCCTGCACTGCCTTGACGTTCAAGCCGAGGATCGACTCCCACCACGTGTGCACGTGGGACAGCCCTGTGGGAAAGCCTCGTGGGAAAGCCTCGTGGGAAAGACACGAGGGAAAACCATAGATGCTTTGATCCACGGGGCGGACTGCGTGACACTGCTGCTACCGCTCTGGAGGAAAGCGCAAGTGCATGCCCGCATTCGAGACGAGGACTGACTCCCCTGGGGAGACTCCAGAAGTACCCCAAGATCCATGTCAGCACTGGAGAGGAATCCTCAGGTTCCGGCCCTGAGTTCACACAAGGTCTTAGGCCCCGGCATCAGCGGGAGAGGAATTCCGAAAGGCCCCGAGGAACTCGCATGGGGACTGGCCTTTCCTGAGGCCACCAGAGCGGGTCCCTGAGGGCCCCGTCGTAAGTCGAGAGCACCTGCCGCAACTCGAGAAAATCCAGGAGGTTTTGCCCTCCAGGCGAGATGAGGCCCATTTCCGCTGAGGCTTCTCGAGGCTAATCACATCTAACCCCTGGAACTTCCAAAGGGTCCTTCACACCCTTTCTGCAACTCAAGAAGTTCCCGACACACCCGTCTCCACTCGAGAGGAAGCACGAGGGTCCCGAACACATCCAGGGGAGCCCCGTTTCCGCCTCCGAGCTCGAGATGAGGGATCCTTTCCCTGTTTCGTAGGGAAAGAATTCCCGGCGTTCCCGTCGCATCTCAAGAGGAGGCGCTCTCCACAGGAAAGGCGAGAGGAACTCCAGGGTCGTGCCACCATTCCAAGAGTCCCCCAGATGTGTCAGTCCATTCCAGAGGAACCTGTTTTCCCTGCACTGCCTTGACGTTCAAGCCGAGGATCGACTCCCACCACGTGTGCACGTGGGACAGCCCTGTGGGAAAGCCTCGTGGGAAAGCCTCGTGGGAAAGACACACCATAGATGCTTTGATCCACGGGGCGGACTGCGTGACACTGCTGCTACCGCTCTGGAGGAAAGCGCAAGTGCATGCCCGCATTCGAGACGAGGACTGACTCCCCTGGGGAGACTCCAGAAGTACCCCAAGATCCATGTCAGCACTGGAGAGGAATCCTCAGGTTCCGGCCCTGAGTTCACACAAGGTCTTAGGCCCCGGCATCAGCGGGAGAGGAATTCCGAAAGGCCCCGAGGAACTCGCATGGGGACTGGCCTTTCCTGAGGCCACCAGAGCGGGTCCCTGAGGGCCCCGTCGTAAGTCGAGAGCACCTGCCGCAACTCGAGAAAATCCAGGAGGTTTTGCCCTCCAGGCGAGATGAGGCCCATTTCCGCTGAGGCTTCTCGAGGCTAATCACATCTAACCCCTGGAACTTCCAAAGGGTCCTTCACACCCTTTCTGCAACTCAAGAAGTTCCCGACACACCCGTCTCCACTCGAGAGGAAGCACGAGGGTCCCGAACACATCCAGGGGAGCCCCGTTTCCGCCTCCGAGCTCGAGATGAGGGATCCTTTCCCTGTTTCGTAGGGAAAGAATTCCCGGCGTTCCCGTCGCATCTCAAGAGGAGGCGCTCTCCACAGGAAAGGCGAGAGGAACTCCAGGGTCGTGCCACCATTCCAAGAGTCCCCCAGATGTGTCAGTCCATTCCAGAGGAACCTGTTTTCCCTGCACTGCCTTGACGTTCAAGCCGAGGATCGACTCCCACCACGTGTGCACGTGGGACAGCCCTGTGGGAAAGCCTCGTGGGAAAGCCTCGTGGGAAAGACACGAGGGAAAACCATAGATGCTTTGATCCACGGGGCGGACTGCGTGACACTGCTGCTACCGCTCTGGAGGAAAGCGCAAGTGCATGCCCGCATTCGAGACGAGGACTGACTCCCCTGGGGAGACTCCAGAAGTACCCCAAGATCCATGTCAGCACTGGAGAGGAATCCTCAGGTTCCGGCCCTGAGTTCACACAAGGTCTTAGGCCCCGGCATCAGCGGGAGAGGAATTCCGAAAGGCCCCGAGGAACTCGCATGGGGACTGGCCTTTCCTGAGGCCACCAGAGCGGGTCCCTGAGGGCCCCGTCGTAAGTCGAGAGCACCTGCCGCAACTCGAGAAAATCCAGGAGGTTTTGCCCTCCAGGCGAGATGAGGCCCATTTCCGCTGAGGCTTCTCGAGGCTAATCACATCTAACCCCTGGAACTTCCAAAGGGTCCTTCACACCCTTTCTGCAACTCAAGAAGTTCCCGACACACCCGTCTCCACTCGAGAGGAAGCACGAGGGTCCCGAACACATCCAGGGGAGCCCCGTTTCCGCCTCCGAGCTCGAGATGAGGGATCCTTTCCCTGTTTCGTAGGGAAAGAATTCCCGGCGTTCCCGTCGCATCTCAAGAGGAGGCGCTCTCCACAGGAAAGGCGAGAGGAACTCCAGGGTCGTGCCACCATTCCAAGAGTCCCCCAGATGTGTCAGTCCATTCCAGAGGAACCTGTTTTCCCTGCACTGCCTTGACGTTCAAGCCGAGGATCGACTCCCACCACGTGTGCACGTGGGACAGCCCTGTGGGAAAGCCTCGTGGGAAAGACACGAGGGAAAACCATAGATGCTTTGATCCACGGGGCGGACTGCGTGACACTGCTGCTACCGCTCTGGAGGAAAGCGCAAGTGCATGCCCGCATTCGAGACGAGGACTGACTCCCCTGGGGAGACTCCAGAAGTACCCCAAGATCCATGTCAGCACTGGAGAGGAATCCTCAGGTTCCGGCCCTGAGTTCACACAAGGTCTTAGGCCCCGGCATCAGCGGGAGAGGAATTCCGAAAGGCCCCCGAGGAACTCGCATGGGGACTGGCCTTTCCTGAGGCCACCAGAGCGGGTCCCTGAGGGCCCCGTCGTAAGTCGAGAGCACCTGCCGCAACTCGAGAAAATCCAGGAGGTTTTGCCCTCCAGGCGAGATGAGGCCCATTTCCGCTGAGGCTTCTCGAGGCTAATCACATCTAACCCCTGGAACTTCCAAAGGGTCCTTCACACCCTTTCTGCAACTCAAGAAGTTCCCGACACACCCGTCTCCACTCGAGAGGAAGCACGAGGGTCCCGAACACATCCAGGGGAGCCCCGTTTCCGCCTCCGAGCTCGAGATGAGGGATCCTTTCCCTGTTTCGTAGGGAAAGAATTCCCGGCGTTCCCGTCGCATCTCAAGAGGAGGCGCTCTCCACAGGAAAGGCGAGAGGAACTCCAGGGTCGTGCCACCATTCCAAGAGTCCCCCAGATGTGTCAGTCCATTCCAGAGGAACCTGTTTTCCCTGCACTGCCTTGACGTTCAAGCCGAGGATCGACTCCCACCACGTGTGCACGTGGGACAGCCCTGTGGGAAAGCCTCGTGGGAAAGCCTCGTGGGAACGACACGAGGGAAAACCATAGATGCTTTGATCCACGGGGCGGACTGCGTGACACTGCTGCTACCGCTCTGGAGGAAAGCGCAAGTGCATGCCCGCATTCGAGACGAGGACTGACTCCCCTGGGGAGACTCCAGAAGTACCCCAAGATCCATATCAGCACTGGAGAGGAATCCTCAGGTTCCGGCCCGGAGTTCACACAAGGTCTTAGGCCCCGGCATCAGCGGGAGAGGAATTCCGAAAGGCCCCTGAGGAACTCGCATGGGGACTGGCCTTTCCTGAGGCCACCAGAGCGGGTCCCTGAGGGCCCCGTCGTAAGTCGAGAGCACCTGCCGCAACTCGAGAAAATCCAGGAGGTTTTGCCCTCCAGGCGAGATGAGGCCCATTTCCACTGAGGCTTCTCGAAGCTAATCACATCTAACCCCTGGAAATTCCAAAGGGTCCTTCACACCCTTTCTGCAACTCAAGAAGTTCCCGACACACCCGTCTCCACTCGAGAGGAAGCACGAGGATCCCGAACACATCCAGGGGAGCCCCGTTTCCGCCTCCGAGCTCGAGATGAGGGATCCTTTCCCTGTTTCGTAGGGAAAGAATTCCCGGCGTTCCCGTCCCATCTCAAGAGGAGGCGCTCTCCACAGGAAAGGCGAGAGGAACTCCAGGGTCGTGCCACCATTCCAAGAGTCCCCCAGATGTGTCAGTCCATTCCAGAGGAACCTGTTTTCCCTGCACTGCCTTGACGTTCAAGCCGAGGATCGACTCCCACCACGTGTGCACTTGGGACAGCCCTGTGGGAAAGCCTCGTGGGAAAGCCTCGTGGGAAAGACACGAGGGAAAACCATAGATGCTTTGATCCACGGGGCGGACTGCGTGACACTGCTGCTACCGCTCTGGAGGAAAGCGCAAGTGCATGCCCGCATTCGAGACGAGGACTGACTCCCCTGGGGAGACTCCAGAAGTACCCCAAGATCCATGTCAGCACTGGAGAGGAATCCTCAGGTTCCGGCCCTGAGTTCACACAAGGTCGAAGAGGCCCCGAGGCCCCCGAGGAACTCGGGGACTGGCCTTTCCTGAGGCCACCAGAGCGGGTCCCTGAGGGCCCCGTTGTAAGTCGAGAGCACCTGCCGCAACTCGAGAAAATCCAGGAGGTTTTGCCCTCCAGGCGAGATGAGGCCCATTTCCGCTAAGGCTTCTCGAGGCTAATCACATCTAACCCCTGGAACTTCCAAAGGGTCCTTCACACCCTTTCTGCAACTCAAGAAGTTCCCGACACACCCGTCTCCACTCGAGAGGAAGCACGAGGGTCCCGAACACATCCAGGGGAGCCCCGTTTCCGTCTCCTTGCTCGAGATGTGGGATCCTTTCCCTGTTTCGTAGGGAAAGAATTCCCGGCGTTCCCGTTGCATCTCAAGAGGAGGCGCTCTCCACAGGAAAGGCGAGAGGAACTCCAGGGTCGTGCCACCATTCCAAGAGTCCCCCAGATGTGTCAGTCCATTCCAGAGGAACCTGTTTTCCCTGCACTGCCTTGACGTTCAAGCCGAGGATCGACTCCCACAACGTGTGCACGTGGGACAGCCCTGTGGGAAAGCCTCGTGGGAAAGCCTCGTGGGAAAGACTCGAGGGAAAACCATAGATGCTTTGATCCACGGGGCGGACTGCGTGACACTGCTGCTACCGCTCTGGAGGAAAGCGCAAGTGCATGCCCGCATTCGAGACGAGGACTGACTCCTGGGGAGACTCCAGAAGTACCCCAAGATCCATGTCAGCACTGGAGAGGAATCCTCATGTTCCGGCCCTGAGTTCACACAAGGTCTTAGGCCCCGGCATCAGCGGGAGAGGAATTCCGAAAGGCCCCCGAGGAACTCGCATGGGGACTGGCCTTTCCTGAGGCCACCAGAGCGGGTCCCTGAGGGCCCCGTCGTAAGTCGAGAGCACCTGCCGCAACTCGAGAAAATCCAGGAGGTTTTGCCCTCCAGGCGAGATGAGGCCCATTTCCGCTGAGGCTTCTCCAGGCTAATCACATCTAACCCCTGGAACTTCCAAAGGGCCTTCACACCCTTTCTGCAACTCAAGAAGTTCCCGACACACCCGTCTCCACTCGAGAGGAAGCACGAGGGTCCCGAACACATCCAGGGGAGCCCCGTTTCCGCCTCCGAGCTCGAGATGAGGGATCCTTTCCCTGTTTCGTAGGGAAAGAATTCCCGGCGTTCCCGTCGCATCTCAAGAGGAGGCGCTCTGCACAGGAAAGGCGAGAGGAACTCCAGGGTCGTGCCACCATTCCAAGAGTCCCCCAGATGTGTCAGTCCATTCCAGAGGAACCTGTTTTCCCTGCACTGCCTTGACGTTCAAGCCGAGGATCGACTCCACCACGGTGGCACGTGGGACAGCCCTGTGGGAAAGCCTCGTGGGAAAGCCTCGTGGGAAAGACACGAGGGAAAACCATAGATGCTTTGATCCACGGGGCGGACTGCGTGACACTGCTGCTACCGCTCTGGAGGAAAGCGCAAGTGCATGCCCGCATTCGAGACGAGGACTTACTCCCTGGGGAGACTCCAGAAGTACCCCAAGATCCATGTCAGCACTGGAGAGGAATCCTCAGGTTCCGGCCCTGAGTTCACACAAGGTCTTAGGCCCCGGCATCAGCGGGAGAGGAATTCCGAAAGGCCCCGAGGAACTCGCATGGGGAGTGGCCTTTCCTGAGGCCACCAGAGCGGGTCCCTGAGGGCCCAGTCGTAAGTCGAGAGCACCCGCCGCAACTCGAGAAAATCCAGGAGGTTTTGCCCTCCAGGCGAGATGAGGCCCATTTCCGCTGAGGCTTCTCGAGGCTAATCACATCTAACCCCTGGAACTTCCAAAGGGTCCTTCACACCCTTTCTGCAACTCAAGAAGTTCCCGACATCCCGTCTCCACTCGAGAGGAAGCACGAGGGTCCCGAACACATCCAGGGAGCCCGTTTCCGCCTCCGAGCTCGAGATGAGGGATCCTTTCCCTGTTTCGTAGGGAAAGAATTCCCGGCGTTCCCGTCGCATCTCAAGAGGTGGCGCTCTCCACAGGAAAGGCGAGAGGAACTCCAGGGTCTTGCCACCATTCCAAGAGTCCCCCAGATGTGTCAGTCCATTCCATAGGAACCTGTTTTCCCTGCACTGCCTTGACGTTCAAGCCGAGGATCGACTCCCACCACGTGTGCACGTGGGACAGCCCTGTGGGAAAGCCTCGTGGGAAAGCCTCGTGGGAAAGACACGAGGGAAAACCATAGATGCTTTGATCCACGGGGCGGACTGCGTGACACTGCTGCTACCGCTCTGGAGGAAAGCGCAAGTGCATGCCCGCATTCGAGACGAGGACTGACTCCCCTGGGGAGACTCCAGAAGTACCCCAAGATCCATGTCAGCACTGGAGAGGAATCCTCAGGTTCCGGCCCTGAGTTCACACAAGGTCTTAGGCCCCGGCATCAGCGGGAGAGGAATTCCGAAAGGCCCCCGAGGAACTCGCATGGGGACTGGCTTTTCCTGAGGCCACCAGAGCGGGCCCCTGAGGGCCCCGTCGTAAGTCGAGAGCGCCTGCCGCAACTCGAGAAAATCCAGGAGGTTTTGCCCTCCAGGCGAGATGAGGCCCATTTCCGCTGAGGCTTCTCGAGGCTAATCACATCTAACCCCTGGAACTTCCAAAGGGTCCTTCACACCCTTTCTGCAACTCAAGAAGTTCCCGACACACCCGTCTCCACTCGAGAGGAAGCACGAGGGTCCCGAACACATCCAGGGAGCCCGTTTCCGCCTCCGAGCACGAGATGAGGGATCCTTTCCCTGTTTCGTAGGGAAAGAATTCCCGGCGTTCCCGTCGCATCTCAAGAGGAGGCGCTCTCCACAGGAAAGGCGAGAGGAACTCCAGGGTCGTGCCACCATTCCAAGAGTCCCCAGATGTGTCAGGCCATTCCAGAGGAACCTGTTTTCCCTGCACTGCCTTGACGTTCAAGCCGAGGATCGACTCCCACCACGTGTGCACGTGGGACAGCCCTGTGGGAAAGCCTCGTGGGAAAGCCTCGTGGGAAAGACACGAGGGAAAACCATAGATGCTTTGATCCACGGGGCGGACTGCGTGACACTGCTGCTACCGCTCTGGAGGAAAGCGCAAGTGCATGCCCGCATTCGAGACGAGGACTGACTCCCCTGGGGAGACTCCAGAAGTACCCCAATATCCATGTCAGCACTGGAGAGGAATCCTCAGGTTCCGGCCCTGAGTTCACACAAGGTCTTAGGCCCCGGCATCAGCGGGAGAGGAATTCCGAAAGGCCCCGAGGAACTCGCATGGGGACTGGCCTTTCCTGAGGCCACCAGATCGGGTCCCTGAGGGCCCCGTCGTAAGTCGAGAGCACCTGCCGCAACTCGAGAAAATCCAGGAGGATTTGCCCTCCAGGCGAGATGAGGCCCATTTCCGCTGAGGCTTCTCGAGGCTAATCACAGCTAACCCCTGGAACTTCCAAAGGGTCCTTCACACCCTTTCTGCAACTCAAGAAGTTCCCGACCCCCCCGTCTCCACTCGAGAGGAAGCACGAGGGTCCCGAACACATCCAGGGGAGCCCCATTTCCGCCTCCGAGCTCGAGATGAGGGATCCTTTCCCTGTTTCGTAGGGAAAGAATTCCCGGCGTTCCCGTCGCATCTCAAGAGGAGGCGCTCTCCACAGGAAAGGCGAGAGGAACTCCACGGTCGTGCCACCATTCCAAGAGCCCCCAGATGTGTCAGTCCATTCCAGAGGAACCTGTTTTCCCTGCACTGCCTTGACGTTCAAGCCGAGGATCGACTCCCACCACGTGTGCACGTGGGACAGCCCTGTGGGAAAGCCTCGTGGGAAAGCCTCGTGGGAAAGACACGAGGGAAAACCATAGATGCTTTGATCCACGGGGCGGACTGCGTGACACTGCTGCTACCGCTCTGGAGGAAAGCGCAAGTGCATGCCCGCATTCGAGACGAGGACTGACTCCCCTGGGGAGACTCCAGAAGTACCCCAAGATCCATGTCAGCACTGGAGAGGAATCCTCAGGTTCCGGCCCTGAGTTCACACAAGGTCTTAGGCCCCGGCATCAGCGGGAGAGGAATTCCGAAAGGCCCCCAGGAACTCGCATGGGGACTGGCCTTTCCTGAGGCCACCAGAGCGGGTCCCTGAGGGCCCCGTCGTAAGTCGAGAGCACCTGCCGCAACTCGAGAAAATCCAGGAGGTTTTGCCCTCCAGGCGAGATGAGGCCCATTTCCGCTGAGGCGTCTGGAGGCTAATCACACCTAACCTCGGATACTTCCAAAGGGTCCTTCACACCCTTGCTGCAACTCAAGAAGTTCCCGACATACCCGTCTCCACTCTAGAGGAAGCACGAGGGTCCCGACCACATCCAGGGGAGCCCCGTTTCCGCCTCCTAGCTCGAGATGAGGGATCCTTTCCCTGTTTCGTAGGGAAAGAATTCCCGGCGTTCCCGTCGCATCTCAAGAGGAGGCGCTCTCCACAGGAAAGGCGAGAGGAACTCCAGGGTCGTGCCACCATTCCAAGAGTCCCCAGATGTCTCAGTCCATTCCTGAGGAACCTGTTTTCCCTGCACTGCCTTGACGTTCAAGCCGAGGATCGACTCCCACCACGTGTGCACGTGGGACAGCCCTGTGGGAAAGCCTCGTGGGAAAGCCTCGTGGGAAAGACACGAGGGGAAACCATAGATGCTTTGATCCACGGGGCGGACTGCGTGACACTGCTGCTACCGCTCTGGAGGAAAGCGCAAGTGCATCCCGCACTCGAGACGAGGACTGACTCCCCTGGGGAGACTGCAGAAGTACCCCAAGTTCCATGTCAGCACTGGAGAGGAATCCTCAGGTTCCGGCCCTGAGTTCACACAAGCTCTTAGGCCCCGGCATCAGCGGGAGAGGAATTCCGAAAGGCCCCCGAGGAACTCGCATGGGGACTGGCCTTTCCTGAGGCCACCAGAGCGGGTCCCTGAGGGCCCCGTCGTAAGTCGAGAGCACCTGCCGCAACTCGAGAAAATCCAGGAGGTTTTGCCCTCCAGGCGAGGTGAGGCCCATTTCCGCTGAGGCGTCTCGAGGCTAATCATATCTAAACTCTGGAACTTCCAAAGCGTCCTTCACACCTTTGCTGCAACTCAAGAAGTTCCCCGACATACCCATCTCCACTCGAGAGGAAGCACGAGGGTCCCGCCCACATCCAGAGGAGCCCCGTTTCCGCCTCGCAGCTCGAGATGAGGGATCCTTTCCCTGTTTTGTAGGGAAAGAATTCTGGGCGTTCCCGTCGCATCTCAAGAGGAGGCTCTCTTCACAGGAAAGGCGAGAGGACCTCCAGCGTCGTGTCACCATTCCAAGAGTCCCCAGATGTCTCAGTCCATTCCAGAGGAACCTGTTTTCCTGCACTGCCTCGACTTTCAGGCCGAGGATCGACTCACACCATGGTGGGACGTGGGACAGCCCTGTGGGAAATCCTCGTGGGAAAGACACGAGGGAAACCATAGATGCTTTTGATCCACGGCGGACTGCGTGACACTGCTGCTGCAGCTCTTGAGGAAATAGCACCTGCATGCCCCCATTCGAGACGAGGACTGACTCCCCTGGGGAGACTCCAGAAGTACCCCAAGATCCATGTCAGCACTGGAGAGGAATACTCAGGTTCCGGCCCTGAGCTCACACAAGGTCTTAGGCCCCGGCATCAGCGGGAGAGGAATCCCGAGAGGCCCCCGAGCAACTAGATTGGGGACTGGCCAGTCCTGAGGCCACCAGAGCAGGTCCCTGATATCCCCGTCGTATGTGGAGAGCACCTGCCGCAACTCGAGGATATCCAGGAGGTTATGCCCTCCAGGCGAGATGAGGCCCATTTCCGCTGAGGCGTCTCGAGGCTAATCACACCTAACCTCTGGAACTTCCAAAAGGTCCTTCACACCCTTGCTGAAACTCAAGAAGTTCCCCGACATACCCGTCTCCACTCGAGAGGAAGCATGAGGGTCCCGAACACATCCAGGGGAGCCCCGAATCCGCCTCGTAGCTCGAGATGAGGGATCCTTTCTGTGCTTTTTCGGGAAAGAATTCTGGGAGTTCCCGTCGCATCTCAAGAGGAGGCACTCTCCACAGGAAAGGCGAGAGGAACTCCAGTGTCGTGCCACCATTCCAAGAGTCCCCCAGATGTGTCAGTCCATTCCAGAGGAACCTGTTTTCCCTGCACTGCCTTGACGTTCAAGCCGAGGATCGACTCCCACCACGTGTGCACGTGGGACAGCCCTGTGGGAAAGCCTCGTGGGAAAGCCTCGTGGGAAAGACACGAGGGAAAACCATAGATGCTTTGATCCACGGGGCGGACTGCGTGACACTGCTGCTACCGCTCTGGAGGAAAGCGCAAGTGCATGCCCCCGCATTCGAGACGAGGACTTACTCCTCTGGGAAGACTCCAGAAATACCCCAAGATCCATGTCAGCACTCGAGAGGAATCCTCAGGTTCCGGCCCGGACTTCACACAAGGTCTTAGGCCCCGGCATCAGCGGGAGAGGAATCCGAAAGGCCCCCGAGGAACTCGCATGGGGACTGGCCTTTCCTGAGGCCACCAGAGCGGGTCCCTGAGGGCCCCGTCGTAAGTCCAGAGCACCTGCCGCAACTCGAGAAAATCCAGGAGGTTCTGCCCTCCAGGCGAGATGAGGCCCATTTCCGCTGAGTCTTCTCGAGGCTAATCACACCTAACCTCTGGAACTTCTAAAAGGTCCTTCACACCCTTGCTGCAACTCAAGAAGTTCCCCGACATCCCCGTCTCCACTCGAGAGGAAGCACGAGGGTCCCGCCCACATCCAGAGGAGCCCCGTTTCCGCCTCGCAGCTCGAAATGAGAGATCCTTTCGTTGCTTGTTCGGGAAAGAATTCTGGAAGTTCCCCTCGCATCTCAAGACGAGGCGCTCTCCACAGGAAAGGCGAGAGGAACTCCAGCGTCCTGCCACCATTCCAAGAGTCACCCAGAAGTCTCAGTCCATTCCAGAGGAACCTGTTTTCCCTGCACTGCCTCGATTTTCACGCCGAGGATCGACTCCCACCACGGTGGCACGTGGGACCGCCCTGTGGGAAAGCCTGGTGGGAAGGCCTCGTGGGAAAGCCTCGAGGAAAGCCATAGATCCCTTGATCCACGGCGGGGACTGCGTGACACTGCTGCTACAGCTCTGGAGGAAAGCGCATGTGCATGCCCCCATTTGAGACGGGGACTTACTCCCCTGGGGAGACTCCAGAAGTACCCCAAGATCCATGTGAGCACTGGAGAGGAATCCTCAGGTTCCGGACCTGACACCACTCAAGGTCTTAGGCCGCCTCACCAAAGGGAGAGGTATTCCGAGAGGCCCCCGAGCAACTCGCATGGGGACTGTCCTTTCGTGAGGCCACTAGAGCAGGTCCCTGAGGTCCCCGGCGTAAGTCGAGAGCACCTGCCGCAACTCGAGAAAATCCAGGAGGTTTTGCCCTCCAGGCGAGATGAGGCCCATTTCCGCTGAGCCTTCTCAAACCTAATCAAACCTAACCTCTGGAACTTCCAAAAGGTCCTTCACACCCTTGCTGCAACTCAAGAAGTTGCCTGACATACCCGTCTCCACTCTAGATGAAGCACGAGGGTCCCGGCCACATCCATAGGAGCCCCGTTTCCGCCTCGTAGCTCGAGATGAGGGACATTTCGCTGCTTTGTCGGGAAAGAATTCAAGGCGTTCCCCTCTCGCCTCAACAGGAGGCGCTCTCCACAGGAAAGGCGAGAGGAACTCCAGCGTCGTGCCACCATTCCAAGAGTCCCCAGATGTCTCAGTCCATTCCAGAGGAACCTTTTTTCCCTGCACTGCCTGGACTTTCACGCCGTGGTCGACTCCCACCACGTTGGCACGTGGCACAGCCCTGTGGGAAAGCCTCATGGGAAAGTCTCGAGGGGAAGCCACAGATCCCTTGATCCAGGCGATGGGAAGCATGACACTGCTGCTACAGCTCTGGAGGAAAGCACACGTGCATGCCCCCATTCCAGACGAGGACTTACTCCCCTGGGGAGTCTCCAGAAGTACCCCAAGATCCATGTCAGCACTGGAGAGGAATCCTCAGGTTCCGGGCCCAACTCCACACAAGGTCTTAGGCCCCGGCATCGAAGGGAGAGGAATCCCAAGAGGCCCGCGAGCAACTCGCATGGGGATTGGCCTTTCCTGAGGCCACCAGAACAGGTCCCTGAGGTCCCCGTCGTAAGTCGAGAGCACCTGCCGCAACTCGAGAAAATCCAGGAGATTTTGCCCACCAGGCGAGATGAGGCCCATTTCCGCTGAGGCTTCTCGATGCTAATCACACCTAAACTCTGGAACTTCCAAAAGGTCCTTCACACCTTTGCTGCAACTCAGGAAGTTCCCTGAGATACCCATCTCCACTCTAGGGGAAGCACGAATGTCCCGGCCACATTAAGAGGAGCCCTGTTTCCGCCTCGTAGCTGGAGATGAAGGATCCTTTTGCTGCTTTGTCGGGAAAGAAATCTGGGAATTCCCGTCACATCTCAAGAGGAGGCGCTCTGCACAGGAAAGGTGAGAGAAACTCCAGCATTGTGCCACCATTCCAAGAGTCCCCCAGAAGACTCAGTCCATTCCAGAGGAACCTGTTTTCCCTGCACTGCCTCGACATTCTCGCAGAGGTACGACACCCACCAGGGTGGCACGTGGGACAGCCCTGTGGGAAACCCTCGTGGGAAAGCCTCTAGGGAAAGCCACAGATCCTTTGATCCACGTGACGGGAAGCGTGACACTGCTGCTACAGCACGGGAGGAAATCTCACGTGCATGCCCCCATTCGAGACGAGGACTTACTCCCTGGGGAGACTCCAGAAGTACCCCATGATCCATGTCAGCACTGGAGAGGAATCCTCAGGTTCCGGCCCCGACTCCACACAAGGTCTTAGGCCCCGGCATCGAAGGGAGAGGCATCCCGAGAGGCCCCCGAGCCACTCGCATGGGGACTCGTCTTTCCTGAGGCCACCAGAGCGGGTCCCTGAGGTCCCCGCCTTAAGTCGAGAGCACCTGCCACAACTCGAGAAAATCCAGGAGGTTTTGCCATCCAGGCCAGATGAGGCCCATTTCCGCTGAGGCTTCTCGAGGCTAATCAAACCTAACCTCTGGAACTTCCAAAGGTCCTTCACACCCTTGCTGCAACTCAAGAAGTTCCCCGACATACCGGTCTCCACTCGAGTGGAAGCACGAGGGTCCCGCCCACATCCAGAGGAGCCCCGTTTCCGCCTAGTAGCTCAATATGAGGGATCCTTTACCTGCTTGGTCGGGAATTTATTCCTGGCGTTCCCGTCGCATCTCAACAGGAGACGATCTCCACACGAAAGGCGAGAGGATATCGAGGGTCGTGCCACCATCCCAGAGTCCCCAGATATCTCAGTCCATTCCAGAGGAACGTGTTTTCCCTGCACTGCCTCGACTTTCACGCCGCGGATCGACTCACAACACGGTGGCACGTGGGACCGCCCTGTGGGAAAGCCTCGTGGGAAATCCTCGAGGGAAAGCCACAGATCCCATGATTGACGCTACGGAAAGCATGACACTGCTGCTACAACTTGGGAGAAAAGCGCACGTGCATGCCACCTCTCGAGAAGAGGACTTACTCCCCTGGGGAGACTCCAGAATTACCCAAGATACATGCCAGCACTGGAGAGGAATCTTCATGTCCCAGGCCCGACTCCACACAAGGTCTTAGGCTCCGGCATCAAAGGGAGAGGAATCCCGAGAGGCCCCCGAGCAACTCGAATGGGGACTGACCAGTCCTGAGGCCACCAGAGAGGGTCCCTTTCGTCACTGTTGTAAGACGAGAGCACCCGCCGCAACTCGAGAAAATCCAGGAGGTTCTAACCTCCAGGATAGATGAGGCCCATTTCCGCAGAGGCTTCTCGAGGCTAATCACATCTAAACTCTGGAAAGTCCAAAGGGTCCTTCACACCCTTGCTGCAACTCGAGAAGTTCCCCGACATACCCGTCTCCACTCGAGAGGAGGCAAGAGGGTCCCGCCCACATCCAGAGGAGCCCCGATTCCGCCTCGTAGCTCGAGATGTGGGATCCATTCGCTGCTTGGTAGGGAAAGAATTCCCAGCGTTCCCGTCGCATCTCAAGAGGAGGAGCTCTCCATAGGAAAGGGGACAGGAACACCAGCGTCCTGCCACCATTCCAAGAGTCTCCCAGATGTCTCAGTCCATTCCAGAGGAACCTGTTTTCCCTGCACTGCCTCGACTTTCAAGCCGAGGATCGACTCACACCACGGTGGCACGTGCGACAACCCTGTGGGAAAGCCTCGTGGGAAAGCCTCGTGGGAAAGCCTCGAGGAAAGCCACAGATCCCTTGATCCAGGCGATGGACGCGTGACACTGCTGCTACAGCCCTTGAGGAAAGCGCACGTGCATGGCCCCATTAGAGACTAGGACTGACTCCCCTGGGGAGACTCCCGAAGTACCCCAAAATCCACGACAGCACTGGAGAGGAATCATCAGGTGCCGATCCTGACTTCACACAATGTCTAAGGCCCCGACATCGACGGGAGAAGAATCCCGAGAGGCCCCCGAGCATCTCGAATGGGGACTGGCCAGTCCTGAGGTCACCAGAGCGGGTCCCTTAGGTCAACGTCTTAAGAAGAGTGCACCTGCCGCAACTCGAGAAAATCCACGAGGTTCTCCCCTCCAGGTTAGATGAGGCCCATTTCCGCTGAGGCATCACGACGCTAATCACATCTAACCTCTGGAACTTCCAAAGGGTCCTTCACGCCCTTGCTGCAACTCAAGAAGTTCCCCGACATACCCGTCTCCACTCTAGAGGAAGCACGAGGGTCCCGACCACATCCAGGGGAGCCCCGTTTCTGCCTCGTAGCTCGAGATGAGGGAATCATTTCCCTGCATTGTCCGGAAAGAATTCTGGGCATTCCAGTCGCATCTCAAGAGGAGGTGCTCTCCAGAGGAAATGCGAGAGGAACTCCAGGGTCATGCCACCATACCAAGGGTCCCCCAGATGTCTCAGTCAATTCCAGAGGAACCTGTTTTCCCTGCACTGCCTCGACTTTCATGCTGAGGATCGCCTCCCACCAAGGTGGCATTTGGGACAGCCCTGTGGGAAAGCCTCGAGGGAAAGCTACAGATCCCTTGATCGACGCGATGGGAAGCGTGACATTGCTCCTACCGCTCTGCAGAAAAGCGCACGTGCATTCCCCCATTCGAGACGAGGACTTACTCCCTTGGGGAGACTCCAGAACTACCCCAAGTTCCATGTCAGCAATGGAGAGGAATCCTCAGGTTAAGGCCCCGACTCCACACAAGGTCTTAGGCCCTGGCATAGATGGGAGAGGAATCCCGAGAGGCCCCCGAGCAATTCCAATGGGGACTGGCCAGTCCTGAGGCCACCAGAGCCGGTCCCTGAGGTCCCCATCGTAAGTCGAGAGCAGGTGCCGCAACTAGAGAAAATCCAGGAGGTTCTCTCCTCCAGGCTAGATGAGGCCCATTTCCGCTGAGGTTTCACGAGGCTAATCACATCTAAACTCTGGAAATTCCAAAACGTCATTCACACCCTTGCTGCAACTCAAGAAGTTCCCCGACATTCCCGTTTCAATTCTAGAGGAAGCACGAGGGTCCCGCCCACATCCAGAGGAGCCCTGTTTCCACCTCTTAGCTCTAGATGAGGGATCCTTTCCCTGCTTGTTCGGGAAAGAATTCCTGGCGTTCCCATCGCATCTCAAGAGGAGGCGCTCTCCACAGGAAAGGCGAGAGGAACTCCATTGTCGTGCCACCATTCCCAGAGTTCACCAGATATCTCAGTCCATTCCAGAGGAACTTGTTTTCCCTGCACTGCCGCGACTTTCACGCCGAGGATCGACTCCCACCATGGTTGCAAGTGGGACAGGCCTGTGGGAAAGCCTCGTGGGAAAGCTTCGTGGGAAATCCTCCAGGGAAAGCCACAGATCCCATGATCGACGCGACGGGAAGCATGACACTGCTGCTACAGCTCCGGAAGAATGCGCACGTGCATTCCCCCTCTCGATACGAGGACTGACTCCCCTGGGTAGACTCCAGAAGTACCGCAAGATCCATGTCAGCACTGGAGAGGAATCCTCAGGTTCCGGCCTGGACTTCACACAAGGTCTTAGGCCCCGGCATCGACGGGAGAGGTATCCCGAGAGGCCCCCGAGCAACCTGAATGGGGACTGTCCAATCCTGAGGCCACCAGTGCGGGTCCGTCAGGTCAACGTCGTAAGACGAGAGCACCTGCCGCAACTCGAGAAAATCCAGGAGGTTTTGCCCTCCAGGCGAGATGAGGCCCATTTCCACTGAGGCTTCTCGAAGCTAATCACACCTAACCTCTGGAAATTCCAAAAGGTCCTTCACACCCTTGCTGCAACAAAAGAAGTTGCCTTGCATCCCCGTCTCGACTCTAGAGGAAGCACGAGGATCCTGGCTACATCCAGAGGAGCCCCGTTTCCGCCTCGTAGCTCGAGATGAGGGATCCTTTCGCTGCTTTGTCAGGAAAGAATTCTGGGCATTTCCGTCCCATCTCAAGAGGAGGCGCTCTCCACAGGAAAGGTGAGAGGAACTCCAGCATCGTGCCACAATTCCAAGAGTCCCCCAGAAGTTCAGTCCATTCCAGAGGAAACTGTTTTCACTGCACTGCCTCGAGTTTCACGCCGAGGATCGACTCCCACCACGGTGGCACTTGGGACAGCCCTGTGGGAAAGCCTCGTGGGAAAGCCTCGAGGGAAAGCCACTGATCCCTTGATCCACGGGACGGGAAGCGTGACACTGCTGCTACAGCTCGAGAGGAAAGCACACGTGCATGCCCCCATTCAAGACGAGGACTTACTCCCTGGGGAGACTCCAGAAGTACCCCAAGATCCATGTCAGCACTGGAGAGGAATCCTCAGGTTCTGGCCCCGATCCACACAAGGTTTTAGGCCACAGCATCGACGGGAGAGACCTCCACAGAAGGTCTTAGGCCCGGGATCGTAGGGAGAGGAACCCCAAGACGCCCCTGAGCAACTCGCATGGGGACTGGCCTTTCCTGAGGCCACCAGAGCGGATCCCTGGGGTCCCCGTTGTAAGTCGAGAGCACCTGTCGCAACTCGAGAAAATCCAGGAGGTTTTGCCCTCCAGGCGAGATGAGGCCCATTTCCGCTGAGGTGTCTCGAGGCTAATCACATCTAACCTCTGGAAAGTCCAAAGGGTCCTTCACCCCCTTGCTGCAACTCAAGAAGTTCCCCGACATACCCGTCTCTACTCGAGAGAAAGCACGTGGGTCCGCCCACATCCAGAGGAGCCCCGTTTCTGCCTCGTAGCTCGAGATGAGGGATCCTTTCACTGCGTGTTCGGGAAAGAATTCTGGGCAATCCCGTCGCATCTCAAAAGGAGGTGCTCTCCACAGGAAAGGCGAGAACTCCAGTGTGGTGCCACCATTCCCAGAGACCACCAGATGTCTCAGTCCATTCCAGAGGAACCTGTTTTCCCTGCACTGCCTCGACTTTCACGCCGCGGATCGACTCCCACAACGGTGGCAGGTGGGACAGCCCTGAGGAAAAGCCTCCTGGGAAAGCCTCGTGGGAAAGCCTCGAGGGAAAGCCACAGATCCCTTGATCCACGCGACGGGAAGCGTGACACTGCTGCCTCCGCCCTGAGGGAAAGCGCACGTGCAAGCCCCCATTCGAGACGAGGACTTACTCCCTGGGGAGACTCCAAAAGTACCCCAAGATCCATGTCAGCACTGGAGAGGAATCCTCATGTTCCGGCCCCGACTCCACACAAGGTCTTAGGCCCCGGGATTGATGGGAAAGTAATCCCGAAAGCCCCCGAGCAACTCGATTGGGGACTGACCAGTCCTGAGGCCACGAGAGCGGGTCCCTGATATCCCTGCCTTAAGTCGAGAGCACCTACCACAACTCGAGAAAATCCAGGAGGTTTTGCCCTCCAGGCGAGATGAAGCCCATTTCCGCTGAGGCTTCTCCAGGCTAATCACACCTAACCTCTGGAACTTCCAAAAGGGCCTTCACACCCTTGCTGCAACTCAAGAAGTTCCCCGACATACCCGTCTCCACTCTAGAGGAAGCACGAGGGTCCGCCCACATCCAGAGGAGCCCCGTTTCCGCCTCGTAGCCCGAGATGAGGGATCCTTTCCCTGCTTGGTCGGGAAAGAATTCTGGGCGTTTCCGTCGCATCTCAAGAGGAGGCGCTCTGCACAGGAAAGGCGAGAGGAACTCCAGCATCGTGCCACCATTGCAAGCGTCCCCCAGATGTCTCAGTCCATTCCAGAGGAACCTGTTTTCCGTGCACTGCCTCGGCTTTCACGCCGAGGATCGACTCCACCACGGTGGCACGTGGGACAGCCCTGTGGGAAAGCCTCGTGGGAAAGCCTCGAGGGAAATCCTCGAGGGAAAGCCACAGATCCCCTGATCCACGGGACGGGAAGCGTGACACTGCTGCTACCTCTCTAGAGGAATGTGCATGTGCATGCCCCCATTCGAGACGAGGACTTACTCCCTTGGGGAGACTCCAGAAGTACCCCAAGATCCATGTCAGCACTGGAGAGGAACCCTCAGGTTCCTGACCTGACCTCACACTAGATCTTAGTCTCCGGCATCAAAGGAAGAAGAATCCTGAGAGACACCCGAGCTACTCGCATGGGGAGTGGCCTTTCCTGAGGCCACCAGAGCGGGTCCCTGAGGTCCCAGTCGTAAGTCGAGAGCATTCGCCGCACCTCGAGAAAATCCAGAGGTTTTGCCCTCCAGGCGAGATGAGGACCATTTCAGCTGAGGTTTCTCAAAGCTAATCACATCTAAGCTCTGGAACTTCCAAAAGTTCCTTCACACCCTTGCTGCAACTCAAGAAGTTCCCCGACATCCCCGTCTCCATTCTAGAGGAAGCACGAGGGGCCCGCCCACATCCAGAGGAGCCCATTTCCGCCCCGTAGCTAGAGATGAGGGATCCTTTCCGTGCTTGGCCGGGAATGAATTCCCGGCGTTCCCGTCGCATTTCAAGAGGTGGCGCTCTCCACAGGAAAGGCGAGAGGAACTCCAGGGTCTTGCCACCATTCCAAGAGTCCCCCAGATGTCACAGTCCATTCCATAGGAACCTGTTTTCCCTGCACTGCCTCGACTTTCACGCCGAGGATCGACTCCCACCACGGTGGCACGTGGGACAGCCCTGTGGGAAAGCCTCGTGGGAAAGCCTCGAGGGAAATCCTCGAGAGAAAGCCACAGATCCCTTGATCCACGCCACGAGAAGCGTGACATTGTTGCTACCGCTTTTGAGGAAATCGCACGTGCATGTCCCCATTCCAGACGAGGACTAACTTCCCTGGGGATACTCCAGAAATACCCCAAGATCCTTGTCAGCACTGGATAGGAATCCTCAGGTTCCCGCCCCGAATCCACACAAGGTCTTAGGCCCGGGCACAGAAGGTAGAGGAATCCCGAGACGCCCCCGAGCAACTCGCATGGGGACTGGCTTTTCCTGAGGCCACAGAGCGGGCCCCTGAGGTCCCCACCGTAAGTCGAGAGCGCCTGCCGCAACTGGAGAAAATCCAGGAGGTTTTGCCCTCCAGGGGAAATGAGGCCCATTTCCGCTGACGCTTCTCGAGGCTAATCACACCTAACCTCTGGAACTTCCAAAGGTCCTTCACACCCTTGCTGCAACTCAAGAAGTTCCCCGACATACCCGTCTCCACTCTAGAGGAAGCACGAGGTTCCCGCCCACATCCAGAGGAGCCCGATTCCGCCTCGTAGCACGAGATGAGGGATCCTTTCCCTGCTTGGTCGGGAAAGAATTCTGGGAATTCCCGTCGCATCTCAAGAAGAGCCGCTCTCCAAAGGAAAGGCGAGAGGAACTCCAGCATCGTGCCACCATCCAAGAGTCCCCCAGATGTCTCAGGCCATTCCAGAGAAACCTGTTTTCCCTGCACTGCCTCGACTTTCACGCCGAGGGTCGACTAACACCACGGTGGCACGTGGGACAGCCCTGTGGGAAAGCCTCGTGGGAAAGCCTCGAGGGAAAGCCACAGATCCCTTGATCCATGCGACCGGAAGCGTGACACTGCTGCCACCGCTCTGGAGGAAAGCGCACGTGCATGACCCCATTTTAGACGAGGACTTGCTCCCCTGGGGAGACTCCAGAAGTCCCCAATATCCATGTCAGCACTGGAGAGGAATCCTCAGGTTCCGGCCCCGGCTCCACACAAAGTCTGAGGCCCCGGCATTGAAGGGAGAGGTATCCGGAGTGGCCGGCGAGAAACTCGTATGGTGAGTGGCCTTTCCTGAGGCCACCAGATCGGGTCCCTGAGGTCCCCGTCATAAGTCGAGAGCACCTGCCACAACTCGAGAAAATCCCCGAGGATTTGCCCTCCAGGCGAGATGAGGCCCATTTCCGCTGAGGCTTCTCAAGGCTAATCACATGTAAGCTCTGGAACTTCCAAAGGTCCTTCACACCCTTGCTGCAACTCAAGAAGTTCCCCGACATCCCCGTCTCCACTCTAGAGGAAGCACGAGGGTCCGCCCACATCCAGAGGAGCCCCATTTCCGCCTCGTAGCCCGAGATGAGGGATCCTTTCCCTGCTTGGTCGGGAAAGAATTCTGGGCGTTTCCGTCGCATCTCAAGAGGAGGCGCTCTCCACAGGAAAGGCGAGAGGAACTCCATCGTCGTGCCACCATTCCAAGAGTCTCCCTGAAGTCTCAGTCCATTCCAGAGGAACCAGTTTTCACTACACTTCCTCGACCTTCACGCGGAGGATCGACTCACAGCACGGTGGCACGTGGGACAGCCCTGTGGGAAAGCCTCATGGGAAAGCCTCGTGGGAAAGCCTCGAGGAAAGCCACAGATCCCATGATCGACGCGATGGGAAGCGTGACACTGTGCTTCCGCTCTGGAGGAAAGCGCACATGCATGTCCCCATTAGAAATGAGGACTTACTTCCTTGGGGAGTCTCCAGAAGTACCCGAAGATCCATGTCAGCACTGGGGAGGAATCGTCAGGTTCGGGCCCCGACTCCACACAAGGTCATAGGCGCCCGCATCGAAGGGAGAGGAATACAGCGAGGCCCCCATGGAACTCGCACCGTGACTGGCCGTTCCTGAGGTCACCAGAGCGGCTCCCTGAGGTCACCGTCGTAAGACGGGAGCACCTGCCGGAACTCGAGAAAATCGAGGAGGTTCTCCCCTCCAGGCTAGATGAGGCCCATTTCCGCTGAGGCGTCTGGAGGCTAATCACACCTAACCTCGGATACTTCCAAAGGGTCCTTCACACCCTTGCTGCAACTCAAGAAGTTCCCCGACATACCCGTCTCCACTCTAGAGGAAGCACGAGGGTCCCGACCACATCCAGGGGAGCCCCGTTTCCGCCTCTCCTGGCGTTCCCGTCGCATCTCAAAAGGAGGCGCTCTCCACAGGAAAGGCGAGAGGAACTCCAGGGTCGTGCCACCATTCCTAGAGTCCCCTAGATGTCTCAGTCCATTCCTGAGGAACCTGTTTTCCCTGCACTCCCTCGACTTTCACGCCAAGGATTGACTCCCACCACGGTGGCACGTGGGACAGCCCTGTGGGAAAGCCTCGTGGGAAAGCCTCGTGGGAAAGCCTCGTGGGTAATCCTCGAGGGAAAGCCACAGATCCCATGATCGACGCGATGGGAAGCTTGACACTGCTGCTACAGCTCGGGAGGAAGGCGCACCTTCATGTCCCCTCTCGAGACGAGGACTGACTCCCATGGGGAGACTGCAGAAGTACCCCAAGTTCCATGTCAGCACTGGAGAGGAATCCTCAGGTTCAGGCCCCAACTCCACACAAGCTCTTAGGCCCCGGCATCGACGGCATAGGAATCCCGAGAGGCCCCCGACTAACTCGAATGGGGACTGTCCTTTCCTGAGGCCACCAGAGCGGGACCCTTAGGTCACTGTTGTAAGACGAGAGCACCTGCCGCAACTCGAGAAAATCCAGGAGGTTCTGCCCTCCAGGCTAGGTGAGGCCCATTTCCACTGAGGCGTCTCGAGGCTAATCATATCTAAACTCTGGAACTTCCAAAGCGTCCTTCACACCTTTGCTGCAACTCAAGAAGTTCCCCGACATACCCATCTCCACTCGAGAGGAAGCACGAGGTCCCGCCCACATCCAGAGGAGCCCCGTTTCCGCCTCGCAGCTCGAGATGAGGGATCCTTTCCCTGCTTTGTCGGGAAAGAATTCTGGGCGTTCCCGTCGCATCTCAAGAGGAGGCTCTCTTCACAGGAAAGGCGAGAGGACCTCCAGCGTCGTGTCACCATTCCAAGAGTCCCCAGATGTCTCAGTCCATTCCAGAGGAACCTGTTTTCCCTGCACTGCCTCGACTTTCAGGCCGAGGATCGACTCACACCATGGTGGGACGTGGGACAGCCCTGTGGGAAAGCCTCTTGGGAAAGCCTCGCGGGAAAGCCTCGAGAGAAAGCCACAGATCCCTCGATCCACGAAATGGGAAGCGTTACACTGCTGCTACCGCTCTGGAGGAAAGCACACGTGCATGCCCCCTTTTGAGACGAGGACTTACTCCCCTGGGGACACTCCAGAAGTACCCCAAGACCCATGTCAGCACTGGAGAGGAATCCTCAGTTTCAGGCCCCGACTCTACACAAGGTCTTAGTCCCCGGCATCGAAGGGAGAGGAATCCCGAAAGGACCCCAGGCAACTCGCGTGGGGACTGGCCTTTCATGAGGCCACCAGAGCTGGTCCCTGAGTTCCCGTCCTAAGTCGAATGCACCTGGCGCCACGCGAGAAAATCCAGGAGGTTATGCCCTGCAGGCGAGATGAGGCCCATTTCCACTGAGGCTTCGCGAGGCTAATCACACCTAACCTCTGCAACTTCCAAAAGGTTCTCCACACGCTTGCTGCAACTCAAGAAGTTCCCCGAGATACCCGTCTGCACTCGAGAGGAAGCACTAGGGTCCCGCCCACTTCCAGAGGAGCCCCGTTTCCGCCTCGTAGCTCGAGATGAGGGATCCTTATGCTGCTTGGTCGGGAAAGAATTCTGGGCGTTCCCGTCGCATCTCAAGAGGAGGCGCTCTCCACAGGAAAGGCGAGAGGAACTCCATGGTCGTGCCACCATTTCCAGAGTCCCCCTGATGTCTCAGTCCTTTCCAGAGGAACCTGTTTTCCCTGCACAGCCTCGACTTTCATGCCGAGGATCGACTCACACCACGGTGGTACGTGGTGTGACAGGGTGACAGCTCTGTGGGAAAGCCTCGTTGGAAAGCCTCGAGAGAAAGCCACAGATCCCATGATCCACGCGACAGGAATGTGACACTGCTGCTAACGCTCTGGAGGAAAGCGCACGTGCATGCCCCCATTCGAGACGAGGACTTACTCCCTGGGGAGACTCCAGAAATACCCCAAGATCCATGTCAGCACTGGAGAGGAATCCTCAGGTTCCGGACCCGACTACACACAAGGTCTTAGGCCCCGGCATCGAAGGAGAGGAACCCCGAGGGGCCCCCGAGCAACTAGCATGGGGACTGGCCTTTCCTGAGGCCACCACAGTGGGTCCCTTAGGTCCCCGTCGTAAGTCGAGAGCACCTGCCGCAACTCGAGAAAATCCAGGAGGTTTTGCCCTCCAGGTGAGATGACGCCCATTTCCGCTGAGGCGTCTCGAGGCTAATCATATCTAACCTGTGGAACTTCCAAAGGGTCATTCACACCCTTGCTGCAACTCAAGAAATTCCCCGACTACTCGTCTCTACTGGAGAGGAAGCACGAGGTCCCGCCCACATCCAGAGGAGCCCCGTTTCCGCCTCGTAGCTCGAGATGAGGGATCGTTTCGCTGCTTGGTCGGGAAAGAATCCTGAGCGTTCCCGTTGCATCTCAAGAGGAGGCGCTCTCCACAAGAAAGGCGAGAGGAACTCCAGTGTCGTGCCACCATTCCCAGAGTCCCCAGATGTCTCAGTCCATTCCAGAGGAACCTGTTTTCCTGCACTGCCTCGACTTTCACGCCTAGGATACACTCACACCACAGTGACAAGTGGGACAGCCCTGTGGGAATTCCTCGTGGGAAAGCCTCGTGTGAAATCCTCGAGGCAAAGCCACATATCCCATAATCGACGCGACGGGAAGCGTGAAACTGCTGCTACAGCTCGGGAGGAAATGGGACATGCATGCCCCCTCTCGAGATGAGGACTGACTCCCCTGGGGATCTCCAGACCTACCCCAAGATCCATGTCAGCACTGGAGAGGAATCCTCAGGTTCCAGCCCCGACTCCACACAAGGTCTTAGGCCCCGGCATCGACGGCATAGGAATCCCGAGAGGCCTCCGAGCAACTGGAATGGATACTGGCCAGTCCTGAAGCCACCAGAGCGGGTCCTTGAGGTCCCCGTCGTAAGTCGAGAGCACCTGCCGCAGCTCGAGAAAATCCAGGAGGTTTTGCCCTCCTGGCGACATGAGGCCCATTTCCGCTGAGGCTTCTTGAGGCTAATCACACCTAACCTCTGGAACTTCCAAAAGGTCCTTCACACTGTTGCTGCAACTCAAGAAGTTCCCCGAAATACCCGTCTCCACTCTAGAGGAAGCACGAGGGTCCCGCCCACATCCAAAGAAGCCCCGTTTCCGCCTCGTAGGTCGAGATGACGGATCCTTTCCCTGTTTCGTCTGGAAGGAATTCCCGGCGTTCCCGTCGCATCTCAAGCGGAGGCGCTCTCCACAGGAAAGGCGAGAGGAACTCAGGGTCGTGCCACCATTCCCAGTGTCCCCCAGATATCTAAGTCAATTCCAGAGGAACCTGTTTTCCCTGCACTGCCTCGACTTTCACGCCGAGGATCGACTCCCACCACGGTGGCACGTGGGACAGCCCATGGGACAGCCTCGTGGGAAAGCCTCTTTTGAAAGCCTCGAGGGAAAACCACAGATCCCTTGATCCACGAGACGGGAAGCGGGACACTGCTTCTACCACTGTGGAGGAAAGTGCAGGTGCATGCCCCCACTCGAGACGAGGACTTACTCCCCTGGGAAGACTCCAGAATACCCCAAGATACATGTCAGCACTGGAGAGGAATCCTCAGGTTCCGACACCGACTCCACACCAGGTCTTAGGCCCCGGCATCGAAGGGAGAAGAATCCCGAGAGGCTCCTGAGTAACTCGAATGACGACGGGCCAGTCCTGTGGCCACCAGAGCGGGTACCTTAGGTCACCGTGGTAAGACGAGAGCACCTGCCGCAACATGAGAAAATCCACGAGGTTCTCCTCTCCAGGCTAGATTAGGCCCATTTCCGCTGAGGCATCTCGAGGCGAATCAAATCCAACCTCTGGAATTTCCAAAGGGTCTTTCACACCCTTGCTGCAACTCAAGAAGTTCCCTGACATACCTGTCTCCACTCTACAGGAAGCACGAGGGTCCCTGCCACATCCAGAGGAGCCCCGATTCCACCTCGTAGCTCGAGATGAGGGATCCTTTAGCTGCTTTGTCGGGAAAGAATTCTGGGCGTTCCCGGCACATCTCAAGAGGAGGCGCTCTCCACAGGAAAGGCGAGAGGAACTCCAGGGTCGTTACACCATTCCCAGAGTCCCCCAGATGTCTCAGTCCATTCCAGAGGAACCAGTTTTCCCTGCACTGCCTCGACTTTCACACCGAGGACCGACTCCCACCACGGTGGCACGTGGGACAGCCCTGTGGGAAAGCCTCGTGGCAAAGCCTCGTGGGAAATCCACGAGGGAAAGCCACAGATCCCTTAATCTATGCGATGGGAAGCGTGACACTGCTGCTACCGCCCTGGAGGAAAGCGCACGTGCATGCCCCCATTCGAGACGAGGACTTACTCCCGTGGGGAGACTCCAGAAGTACCCCAAGATCCATGTCTGCACTGAAGAGGAATCCTCAGGTTCCGGACCCAAATCCACAGAAGTTTTTAGGCCCCGGCATCGAAGGGAGAGGAATCCCGAGAGGACCCCGAGCAACTCGCATGAGGACTGGCCTTTCCTGAGGCCACCAGAGCAGGTCCCTGAGGTCCCCGTCGTAAGTCGAGAGCACCTGCCGCAACTCGAGAAAATCCAGGAAATTTTGCCCTCCAGGTGATATGAGGCCCATTTCCGCTGAGGCTTCTCGAGGCTAATCACACCTAACCTCGGGAACTTCCAAAAGGTCCTTCACCCCCGTGCGGCAACTCAGGAATTTCCCCGACATACCCGTCTTCACTCGAGAGGAAGCACGAGGGTCCCGCCCACATCCAGAGGTACCCCGTTTCCGCCTCGTAGCTGGAGATGAGGGATCCTTTCCCTGCTTGGTCGGGAAAGAATTCTGGGCGTTCCCGTGACATTTCAAGAGGAGGCGCTCTCCAAAGGAAAGGCGAGAGGAACTCCGGCATCGTGCCACCATCCCAAGAGTCCCCAGATGTCTCAGTCCATTCCAGAGGAACCTGTTTTCCCTGCACTGACTCGACTTTCACGCCGAGGATCCACTCCCACCACGGTGGCAGTTGGGATAACCTTTTGGAAAAGCCTCGTGGGAAAGCCTCATGGAAAAGCCTCAAGGGAAAGCCACAGATCCCTTGATCCATGCGACGGGAAGCGTGACACTGCTGCTACCCCTCTGGAGGAAAGCACACGTGCATGCTCCCATTTGAGACGAGGACTTAATCCCCGGGGGAGACTCCAGAAGTACCCCAAGATCCATGTCAGCACTGGAAAGGAATCCTCAGTTTCCGGGCCCGACTCCACACCAGGTCTGAGGCCCCGGCATCGACGGGAGAGGAATCCCGAGAGGCCCCGAGCAACTCGCATGGGGACTGGAATTTCCTGAGGCCACCAGAGCGGGTCCCTCAATTCCCTGTCGTAAGTGGAGTGCACCTGCCGCAACTCGAGAAAATCCAGGAGGTTTTGCCCTCCAGGCGAGATGAGGCCCATTTCCGCTAAGGCTTCTCGAGGCTAATCACACCTAACTTATGGAACTTCCAAAAGGTCTTTCACACCCTTGCTGCAACTCAAGAATTTCCCGACACACCCGTCTCCAGTCTAGAGGAAGCACGAGGGTCCCGCCCACATCCAGAGGAGCACCGTTTCTGCCTCGTAGCTCGAGATGAGGGATATTGTCACTGCTCTGTCGGGAAAGAATTCTGGGCGTTCCCGACGCATCTCAAGGGGAGGTGCTCTCCACAGGAAAGGCGAGAGGAATTCCAGCGTCGTGCCACCATTCCAAGAGTCCCCCAGATATCTCAGTCCATTCAAGAGGAAACTGTTTTCCCTGCACTGCCTCGACTTTCATGCCGAGGATCGACTCCCACCACGGTGGCACTTGGGACAGCCCTGTGGGAAAGCCTCTTGGGAAAGCCTCGTGGGAAAGCCTCGAGGGAAAGCCACAGATCCCTTGATCCACGCGATGGTAAGCTTCACACTGCTGCTATCGCTCTGGAGGAAAGCGCACGTGCATGCCTCCTCTCGAGACGGGAACTGACTCCCCTGGGGAGACTCCAGAAGTACCCCAAGATCCATGTCAGCATAGGAGAGGAATCCTCAGGTTCCGGCCCCGATTCCACACAAGGTCTTAGGCCCCAGTATCGATGGGAGAGGAATCCCGAGAGGCCCCCGAGCAACTCGAATGCGGACTGGCCAGTACTGAGGCCACCAGAGCGGGTCCCTTAGGTCACCGTGGTAAGACGAGAGCACCTACAGCAACTCGAGAAAATTCAGGAGGTTCTCCCCTCTAGGCTAGATGAGGCCCATTTCCGCTGAGGCGTCTCGAAGCTAATCATACCTAACCTCTGGAATTTCCAAAGGGTCCTTCACACCCTTGCTGCAACTCTAGAAGTTCCCCGACATACCCGTCTCCACTCTAGAGGAAGCACGACGGTCCCGCCCACATCCAGGGGAGCCCCGTTTCCGCCTCGAAGCTCGAGATGAGGGATTCTTTCCCTGCTTTGTCGGGAAAGAATTCCCGCCGTTCCCGCCGCATCTCAAGAGGAGGCGCTCACCACAGGAAAGGCGAGAGGAACTCCAGGGTGGTGCCACCATTCCCAGAGTCCCCCAGAATTCTCAGTCCATTCCAGGGACCTGTTTTCGCTGCACTGCCTCGACTTTCACGCCGAGGATCGACTCCCAACACGGTGGCACGTGGGACAGCCCTGTGGAAAGCCTCGTGGGAAAGCCTCGAGGGAAAGCCACAGATCCCTTGATCCAGGCGACGGGAAGAGTGACACTGCTGTTACAGCTCGGGAGGAAAATGCTCGTGCACGCCCCTACTCGAGTCGAGGACTGACTCCCCTGTGGATTCTCCAGATTACCCCAAGATCCATGTCAGCCCTGGAGAGGAATCCTCAGGTTCCAGCCCCGACTTCACACAAGGTCTTAGGCCCCGGCATCGACGGGAGAGGAATCCCGAGAGGCCCCCATGCAACTAGCATGGCGACTGGCCTTTCCTGAGGCCACCAGAGCAGGACACTGAGGACCCCATAGTAAGTCGAGAGCACCTGCCGCAACTCGAGAAAATCCAGGAGGTTCTCCCTCCAGGCGAGATGAGGCCCACTTCCGCTGAGGCGTCTCGAGGCTAATCACACCTAACCTCTGGAACTTCCAAAGGGTCCTTCACACCCTTGCTGCACCTCAAGAAGTTCCCTGACATACCGTCTCCACTCGAGAGGAGGCACGAGGGCCCCGCCCACATCCAGAGGAGCCCCGTTTCCGCCTCGCGGCTTGAGATGAGGGATCCTTTCCCTGCTTCGTCGGGAAAGAATTCCCGGGATTTGCCAGGGTCCAGCCCCGGTGGATCCAGGGTGATTCGAAGGTGGGGACGGAGTCGGCGTCTTTGGAAAAATACATATTTAATCACGGATAGAGAGAGATTAGTAATGGATAGTGTAGTAGGAAGATTAGTGGAGAAAAGGAGGCTGAATAACTTGGACTACTTGGAATAGCATCCATGCTCCAGATGGGAATTCAGCCAGAAAAACGGGAGCAAGAAAGAAGCGACATGGGGGAATCAGTCTTTCCGGAAACTGATCCGATTTCTTTATTTTGGGGTTTGCTTATATACCTTTTGTTATACATATGGATGAATACCGAGTCACGTGGGGGTCAGCAGTCCTGACCTTTGTCAAAATCAGGTGCTTCACATAAATGTATAAAAAAAAGGTCTTAGGGATATTACATCATCTTCTGGCCATGAGTAAGACCTGCTTACATTTTATGATCCTTTCTTTCTGATAACCAAAAAAAACTTATTTCTTCCAAGGGTGTTTCTTCTTAAACCAGGCACCACCCTCCAAATAAAGTTACATTCCTATAGGGTGAGGGTGTGGTGAGTTACAATCAAGAAAGGAATTTATTCAACCCAAGGTTACCATGATTAGTCTTAAAGGTTAATACTTATTTCTCCTATATGCTTAAAGGTTAATACTTATTTCTTCCTATATGCTAGTTATATTCATTATAAGGGTAGGGAACATGGAGATTTAGCAGCAAACATCAACCCAACAAATGAAAATCCTTTCACCAATGCTCCCCTTAAGATCTATTTAGTCTTAAGATATGATAAAGTTACATTCTTACACAGCAAGGACACAGTGATATATAACAAAGTACAGTGATCTATTACAAAAGAGAAAATCCATTAACTCAAAAAGTCTAGTATTGCTAACATCAAAAACTACCATATTTCCTTTGCTATATTCCAAATACATTGATTAATATATTCCCAGGTACCTAAGGATATAGAGGCCTGGCAGCGATCATTGACTCAACAAGAAGAGAAAGTCCTACGCTAATTAAGACTCTCAAAATACTCCAAAACTCTCTGTGCTGTTTATGGTTGAGAGGTAGTAAACAGTCATGTGCCTAGTGGCGGCAGTAAGGATAATCCTGTCACACAAGCTAGTCTGTCAGCAGAGAGGTTTGACCTGAGACATCCTTGTCCCACCCAGAGCAGGGAATTAGCAGCAATTATTGACACAACAAATGAAGAGACCCTTCACCAATATAATTCCTAACCAACTATACTAATAATTTTAACTCCCCAAAATAATTTGCCTTTAGTAAGTCTAAAACATCTTGTGCCTCTCAGGTTGGGAGGCTGCAAGCAATCACATGTGGCTGGACAAACCTATACAGGTGGGCTAGATAACCTTCAGAGGAGTCCGTAAGCTGAAACACTCTTGTCACGCCCAAGAATTTTTATTGCCTTGGAGCTGCACGTTTACTCCTTCTCAGAGAGAAACGGTTATGGGGGAGAGCCCCCCGTAAAGTCAGAGGTGTAGGTGAGAGCATAAAACAGACTCTGGTTTTGGGGTAAGATGCTCGGGAACAGGGGGTTTCCTGAGGCTTGATCACGCCTTTGCGTATGCCAAGCCTCCTTCCTCATGACCTTTGCCATGGGCGGAATTCCTCACGCTGGTCCCCGGCAGGGATTCCAGTCGCATCTCAAGAGGAGGCGCTCTCCACAGGAAAGGCGAGGGTAACTCCAGGGTGGTGGCACCATTCCAAGAGTCCCCCAGATGTCTCAGTCTATTCCAGAGGAACCTGTTTTCCTGCACTGCCTCGACTTTCACGTCGAGGATCGACCACACACGGTGGCACGTGGGACAGCCCTGTGGGAAACCCTCGTGGGAAAGCCTCGAGGGAAAGCCACAGATCCCTTGATCCAGGCGACGCGAAGTGTGACACTGCTGCTACAGCTCGGAATTAAATGGCACGTGCATGCCCCCACTCGAGACGAGGACTGACTCCCCTGTGGAAACTCCAGAAGTACCCCAAAATCCATGTCAGCACTGGAGAGGAATCCTCAGCTTCCGGCCCCGACTCCACACAACGTCTTAGGCCCCGGCACCGACGGGAGAGGAATCACGAGAGGCCCCCTAGCAACACGCATGATGACTGGCCTTTCCTGAGGCCGCCAGAGCGGGTCCCTGAAGTCCCCGTCGTAACTCGAGAGCACCTGCTGAAACTCGGGAATATCCAGAAGCCTCTCCATTCCAGGCGACATGAGGCCCATTTCCGCTGAGGCATCTCGAGACTAACCACACCTAACCTCTGGAACTTCGAAAGGGTCCTTCACACCTTTGCTGCAACTCAAGAAGTTCCCCGACATACCCGTTCCTCTTCCCATTCTGCCATAATGGTGGTGACATCTGCATATCTAAGTTTATTGCTATTTCTTCCAGCAATCTTGATTCCAGCTCACGTATCTTCCATCCCAGCATTTTTCATGATGTAGTCTGCATATAAGTTAAATAAACAGGGTGACAATATACAGCCTTGACATACTCCTTTTCCTTTTTGGAACCAGTATGTTGTTCCATGTCCTGCTCTAACTGTTGCTTCCTGACCTTCATACAGATTTCTCAAGAGGCAGGTTAGGTGGTCTAGTATTCCCTTCTCTTTCAGAATTGTGGCTAAAACAACAGTATAAGGACCTTTCCGATGTCAGGCCAAGGAATTGTGTTTCCAGTCATTGAGCCACACCTGATCACTGAGCACACATTCATGAATCTGTTCCTCAAGGGGGAATGATATTTTTTTTTACACAAACTTAGTTACCTGATTTATTACCTTACCTAATTGTTCCAGCTGCTGTGAAATCCCACCTCCTTACTTGTGGCAAATCTGCTAACACCTGCCTCATTGTGGGGTGGGGGGTTCTCCCATAGAAAATTGCATAAGGACAACAACTATGGGAACGTGCAGTTACCTGTAATATGAGTAAGTCTGCCAGAAGCAAGCCCATCCATGTACAGTCAGTCTCTATGATCCATTTTGAAAGAGTCTCTTCAAGAGTTTGGTTGTTTCTTTCCACCATTCCAGAACACTGGGGCCTATATGCTGTATGTAATTTCCACTGATATTTAGAGCTTCACATACCTGTTAATTAACGCGGCTACAAAGACAGGGCCATTGTCGGATTCTATACTGTTTGGAAACCCAAGTCTGGGAATTATTTCTCAAATCAGCGAGCTACTTCATTTTCTTTTTCAGATCAGGTAGGGAAGGCCTCTGCCCAACCAGAGAAGGTACCTACTATTCTAGTTAGTAATGATAACAGGTGACTGCCTTTGCTTCCCCGAAGGGACACTCGCTTTCCCTGCATCCTGAGAACTCCACGTCTCAGCCAGTTGGAAAAGCGCTTCTTGGAGGTCATTATTCAGGGGCAATTTCCCCTGGAGCCCGGGGCCATAGGGCGCGGCTCCACACTCCCAGGGAAAGGCAGAGCCACGGCCACACATCTGTCCCATCCCCTTTGCTCTGTAGGAGAGCTCTAGTGAGCCTAGGTCTGTCAGGAAAATTCTTGGCTCCTATGGGGACACATTCTATGTGTGAAACTGCATACAGGACCGAGGGGCCACAGGGCGCCTGTTTCTCTTGGGGCCGGAGGGGTGGGGGGCCTGAAGCAGTGTGGCCCAGCAACAGCTTCCACATCCATCCAATTGCTCTTTTCTTACCTCTGATAGAACTAGCTTTGTTCCAGCCTTTGGCAATTTGGAGGCAAGCGGGCCCCACTTCCTCCCCAAGGAGGCATGGGGCCTACTTTGAGTGGAAAGGCCCCTCACGGAGCTGAATCCAGGAAGGCACCCAGTCATGTCTGATACATTCCTGCATCCTGCTTCTTCATGAGCAATACCGCTATAAGCTAGGAATGTCTTTCCAAGGCTCAGAAAGGACACGGGAGATGCATGGTGCTGCCTCTGGAATTTCGGTCCTCTGAGCAGACCTGGAGGTCTCCCCTTGAAGAAGCTAACCAGTTTCTTCCAAATACAGGCTTGCAAACACACACTGGGTGGCTGCCTCTTCTTCCCTGAAGGACGATCACTTTCCCCACATCCTGTGAACTCTGCATCCCAGCCTGCTGGAAAAGCGCTTCTTGGAGGTCATTTTTCAGGGACAATTTTCCCTGGAGCCCGGGGCCGTAGGGAGGGCCCCATGCTCGCTGGGAAAGGCAGAGTCACATCCACAGTCTGTTCTATCCCTTTTGCCCTGTAGGAGAGCTGTAGTGAGCCTAAGTCTGTCAGGAAAATTCTTGGCTCCTATGGGGACACATCCTGTGTGTTAACCTGCATATCGGACCTAGGGGCCACAGGGCGCCTGCTCCTCTCAGGGGGGGACCCTGAAGTGGTGCGGCCCAGCAACAGCCTGAACATCCATCTAATTGCTCTTTTCTTCCTTCTGATAGAGCTAGCTTTGCTTCTCGCTTTGGCATTTCGGAAGCCAGGGGAGGCCCCACCGCTGTTGTCCTGGGGTCTATTGGAGGTACCAGGTCTATTGGACCCCAGCATGGCACCCGACCCCCTCAGACACACTCCCGCAGCCTCCTTCCCCATGGGCAGGACTGTTCTGACCTAGGAATGTGTTCCCAAGGCTCAGAAAATGCAGGGAGACACACGGCCCTGACTCTGGAACTGAGGCCGTTGGAGCAGGCCTGGAGGTCTGACGTCTGAGATGGCAAACACTTGCTGCGAGATACAGGTGTGAAAACACACTCTCTGGGGCTGCCTTTCCTTCCTCCAAGGAAGATAGCTTTTCCAGTCTCCTCCGTGCTGAGTCATACAAGGCTGGAAAGGTCTGGCTTAGAGGGCATTTCTCAGCGGCAATGGCCCCTGAGGCCCTGCACCTCAGGGAGGGATCCTACCCTCCCAGGGAAGTCAAAGCAACCTCCAAACAGCTGTTCTATCATGCTTCCTCTGCAGGACGGAGCTAGTGAGCCCAGGTCTGTCTGGAACGTTCTTGGATCCTGCAGGGAAATCATCCTGGGAGCCCACCTGGATACCAGTCGTAGGGGCTAACATTTGCATTTTTCTTCCTTGGAGCCCTAACGCAGTACAGCCTAGCAACTGCTTGAAAATCCATCCTGTTGCTGTTTTCTTCCCTCTGACAGAGCGAGCTTTGCTCCCCACTTTGGGATTTCAGAAGCAAGGTGGTGGCCTGCAACTCCTTGCCTGGGGTCCATTGGAGGTGCAAGGTGCCTCGACCAGGTGACCCCAGCATGGCACCTGGCCCCTCAGACACACTCCCGCAGCCTGCTTCCCCATGGGCAGGACTGCTCTCACCTAGGAATGTGTTTGCGAGGCCAGGAAACTGCAGGGAGACACAAGGCCCTGATTCTGGAATGGAGTCTGTTGGAGCAGGCCTGCAGGTCTTATGTCTAACAAGCCAAACACTTGCTGCAAGATACAGGCCTGAAAACACACTCTTGGGCTGCCTTTCCTTCCTCCAAGGAAGAGAGTTTTCTCAGCCTCCTGTGGGCTGAGAGTCACACAGGGCTGAAAAGCACTTACTGGGAGATTAGTTTTCATTGGCCATGGCCCCTGAGGCCCTGTGCTCAGGGAGGGCTCCCTCCCTCCCAGGGAAAGTCAAAGGAAGCTCCAAAGGGCTGTTCAATCATGTTTCGGAGAGAGTCATTGCCAAGGCAGGTTTATAAGAAGTTCAAGGGTCCCCAAGGAGAGAGGGGTCTAGAATTCTCAAGGAGGAAGAAAGGACACACTTTTTTTCCCTCTACATTCCTTAGGATTATATAACAATCATGCATCCTTCTTGAGGACGGTCTCTGGAAAAACCTTCTGGCTAATCCTGTTATCTTAAAATGTAAATGATGGGAGTAGGTCTAGTGAGTCTTTACAACCTCCAGACATTCTTTTGTTCGTTGTAATAACTTATTGGAGAGTATATAACTCCATTACTAACACTAGCAAGGGGGTACGCTTTCTGCCCCTTGTGATGTCTCTGTCAGAAGCTTTCTCTATCTCCTTTCTACTTGAATAAAACTCGATTGCACAAAAGCTCTGAGCAATCAAGCCTCGTCTTGGGCCCTGGATTGAATTCTTCTCCTCCATAAGCCAAGAATCCCAGCATCTTTTCGTGGTTCAGCAACAATATTTCATTTCCTCTGCAGGAGAGAGCTAGTGAGCTTAGGTCTGTCTGGAACATTCTTGGATCCTGTGGGAAAATATCCTGTGCACACATCTGGATACTGGGCCTAGAGGCCAAAATTCGCATTTCTTTCCCGCGGAGCCCTTACGTGGTGTGACTTAGCAACTGCTTGAAAATCCATCCCATTGCTGTTTTCCTCCTTCTGACAGAGCTAGCTTTGTTCCCTGCTTTGGGATATCTCAACCGAGGGCCGGTCCATAGCTACTCGCCTGGGGCCCATTGGATGTGCAAGGTGCCCTCGACTAGGTGACCCTAGCATGGCACTCAGCCCGCTCAGACACACTCCCGAGGCTTCTTTCTCATGGGAAGCACTGCTCCAACCTAGGAATGTGTCTGCAATGCTTGGAAAGTGCAGTGAGACACACAGCCCTGACTCTGGAATTGAGGCCCTCAGAGCAAGCCTGCAGCTCTGATGTCTGAGAAGCAAAACACTTGCTGCAAAGAGAGGCCTGAAAACACACTCTCTGTGGATGACTTTCCTTCCTCTAAGGAAGACAGTTTTCCCAGTCTCCTGCTTCCTGCATGTCACACAGCTGGAATGCGCTTGCTTGGATGTCATGATTCAGTGGCAATGACCCCTGAGGCCCTTTGCCCAGGGAGGGCTCCCACACTCATAGGCAAATCAAAGCAACTTCCAAGTGAGTCAGCTCTTCACATCAAGTGGCCAAAGTATTGGAGTTTCAGGTTCAGTATTAGTCCTTCCAATGGATATTCAGACCTGATTTCCTTTAGGATGGAGTGGTTGCATCTCCTTGTAGTCTAAGCGATCTACAAGCATCTTCTCCAACACCACAGTTCAAAAGCATCAAATTTTCAGCTGTCACTTTCTTTATAGTACATCTTTCATATCCATCCATGACATATGGAAAAACCATAGCCTTGACCGGATGGATCTTTGTTGGCAAAGCAACGTCTCGGCTTTTTAATATGCTGTCTAGTTTGGTCATCACTTTTCTTCCAAGTCATAAATATGTTTTAAGTTCATGGAGGCAGCCATCACCTGCAGTGATTTCCAAGCCCCCAAAATAGTCTGCGGCTGTTTCAATGTTTTCCCATCTATTTGCCATGAAGTGATGAGACTGGATGCAATGATTGTAGTTTTCTGAATGCTGAGCTTTAAGCTAACTTTTTCACTCTCCTCTTTCACTTTCATCAGGAGACTCTTTAGCTCTTCTTCACTTTCTGCCATAAGGGTGGTGTCATCTGAATATCTCAGATTATTGATATTTCTCCCAGCAACCTTGATTCCAGCGTGTGCTTCCTCCAGCCCAGTGTTTCTCATGCTGTACTCTGCATATAAGTTAAATAAGCAGGGTGACAATATACAGCCTTGACATGTTCCTTTTCCTATTTAGAACCAGTCTGTTGTTCCATGTCCAGTTCGAACTGTTTCTTCCTGACCTGCATACAGGTTTCTCAAGAGACAGGTCAGGTGGTCTGGTATTCCCATCTCTTTCAGAATTTTTCCCAGTTTCTTGTGATCCACACAGTCAAAGGCTTTGGCATTGTCAATAAAGCAGAAATAGATGTGTTTTTTTTTCTGGAACTCTCTTGCTTTTTCACTGATCCAGTGGATGTTGGCAATTTGATCTCTGGTTTCTCTGCATTTTTTAAATCCCTCTTGAACATCTGGAAGTTCACAGTTCATGTGAACTTGGAGAATTTTGAGCATTACTTTACTTGTGTGTGAGATGAGTGCAATTGTGCAGCAGCTTGAATATTCTTTGTCATTGCCTTTCTTTGGGATTGGAATGAAAACTGACCTAATGACTAGATGTTTTCAATTGCATATGCTGAAAGAACTGGCTGTGCACTTTTGAAGAAAAAAAAATCATTTTAACCCATTTTCTCTGAAGGGCAAGGCATATCATGGCCATCCCTGAATCATAAAGTCACCTTTTCTTTATGTAGTCATAGTTTCATGCCTAAATTATAGGCCAACTCGTGCTCAACTTGACTCTGATGTCAGGGGCAGATCAACTGATAAAAAGCTTGGATTGTCCCTCTGGAGGAAAGTGAGATCTTGGTCCCACGAGAAGAATCTGAAGGGTTAAGGGAACTTGCAAGAGTGGGGAAAGCTTAGTCCATCCTACATGTACCAAAATCTTAAATAAGGCTTATTTACTTTATCGAAGTAAAAAAACAGATGATGAAAACAATTATAAATCAATGAAAGGTAGAGAAACTCATAGTCTGTTATCAAAAATTGCATTCTAAGAACACTTTGTTCTCTTAACCTAGAGAGGAGACTAAATTCCATCTGGTACCAGCTTACCAGAAGACAAGCAAACAAACAAACAAACAATCAGTAAGCTTAAAAAAAGTATTTTCCATATATCTTGAAGTAGCAGTATTTCTGCAAAGGCATCAGTGTGAAACCATAGAGGACATGGTTAAAACCTGGTGAAATAGAAATTGACAATGTCATCTGGTCACTGCTGCGACTTGAAATGCTTTACTATGATAACTAGAATGATAACTGACAGCATTTGACCAGGACATATCAGATTTTAACGGATGTCATATAATTTCTAGGATATCTATATTAGGAACTGAAGGAATCTTTGAACCTAGGAAAGAAAACAACAGTCTCAAAGGCCCTTGCTGAGTCATCTAGCAGCAAGGAATGTATTTGCAAGGATCTCAAAGTGAAGGGAAAATACACCGACCTGCCTCTGCAACTTCGGTCCTCTGAGCAGATCTGGAGGTCTCCCTCTGTATAAGCTAACCTGTTCCTTCCAAATAAAGGTTTGCAACACAAAACAAGTGGCCGCCTATACTTCCCCGAAGGAGGCTCTCTTTCCCCACATCCTGCGAACTCCCTTTCCCAGCCTCCTGGAAAAGTGCTTCTTGCAGTTCCTTTTTCAGAAATCATCAC